>NW_025335468.1:15069950-15087366 GCF_004798865.1 Varanus komodoensis | reverse complement strand
TCCTTGCAGTTCGAAAGCATGCAAATGCAAGTAGATAAAAAGGTACCACTTTGGTGGGCAGGTAACAGCGTTCCGTGCACTTCGGTGTTTAGTCATGCTGGCCACATGACCACAGAGACTGTCTGTAGACAAATGCTGGCTCCCTCGGCCAGGAAACAGAGATGAGCACCGCCCCCTAGAGTCAGGCATGACTGGACTTAATGTCAAGGGGAAACCTTTACCTTTTTAACTGACTTGGAAAGTGATATTGGGGTTCTGGTGGACAGTTTAATAGTGCCAATGTGCAGCAGCTGTGAAAAGGGCAAATTCTATGATGGGTACAATTAAGAAACAAATTGTAAATAAACTCTCAAGGTCATATTCCTCCTACAGACATCTGTGATATGACCTCACTCATAATACTGTATGCAGTTTTGGTCACCACATGTAAAAAGGATATTGTAGAGTTGGAAACATGGCAACTAAGGACACAGTCCTGTGTCCTCAGTGCATGAAAGCCCCCAATGGGCACTTGATGCAGTTTATGAGGTGTAGCAGCTGCAGTCTTTGCCACCCCAGGCCCTGCATTTCGTCTAGAGTTGCAGGATCTCATGCAGTGTTGGGAGATGATAGGACTGCATTCTAAAATGATCAAGGAGCCAGAGCAGCTCCCCTGGAAAGAAAGGTTACAGCACCTGGAATTGTTTAGAAAAAGGATGAGTAAGGGGAGAAAGAGCAGTAGAAAATTACTCCTTATTCATGGTCTGGAGAAAGTGGATAAGGAGACTTTTCTCCTCTCTTACAACTATAACCCAGAGTTATCCCATACTGACTTGTGGGTTATTCCGTATGGATAAAAGAAAGCACTTCTTCTCACTGCAAGTAGTTCATTACAGAATTTGCTCCCACAATACGTAGTAATCACCAGTCTGGCTTTAAAGGAGAATTAGACAAATTCATGGCAGAAAAATCTATCAATGGCTACAGGTCCCAATGGCCATTTGCTGCCTGCAATATTAGAGACAGTATGCCTATGTGCACCAGTTCTTGGAGGAACAAGAATGGGAAGGTGGTTTTCCATCCATGTCCTGCCTGTGAATTTCCTGTTGGCAACTGGTAAACAGAATGCTGGACTAGATGGACCCTTGGAAGCATGGCTTTTCTTCTGTCCTTAAGCTTGTTTGTACGTTAGCTTGTTTTCAGGCTTGGTGTCATTCTGGATATGTTGCAGTTTACATAGTGCCAAGCAGACGAGGTCAAGCAATGTATCCGTGAAGCAGAGAAAAGACTTGGTGCAAAGGAGTTCTTCAGGGAACCTGTGTTAGTTCTGAACTGGGATGCAGCAGTGCTTCAATGAATCCTTTGCTTGTATTGCAGTGTTGGTTTGCTCTCTTCCACCAAACCGGAAGTAAAGACACTGCTGGTCTTTACTGATTTCAGCAGAAGTCAGATTCCCACCTGACAATACTTGCTGTTCAGCTCTGGCCTGCCCTGAGATGCAGCTCACTTGACCTTGCTTTGACACCCAGTCTCCAAGCAGCCTCTATAAACAGAAGTGGTGAGAGGTTGCTGAGTCTCAGCTGCAACTCCAGCTTAGAACTCATTAGCTGTGCCTAGAACCTGCTTCCAGTTACTTTTCCTTGCTGTGCTTTGATCTGCCTTTTTCTTATTTGGCATATTTTCCCCTTTCTCTCTACCAAGGGCAAAATCTTTCTGCTGTGGGAAAGGAAGTTATAGAAGTGACAGCTGAAGCTTGTTTCCCAAATAGCAGGAATAGGTTCAGTTCTGGTGTCACTGCTTTGGGGCTGAAGCATTTAAGAACAGCGGAGCCTTTTCTACCTTCTTGTATAATTAATTATTTTTATATTCTCCATCTTTATGAACCATTATACTGTTCTGATACTTTAATTTTTTTAATTATTTTTAAAGGCTATTTTGAATCCTCTGCTTTATTTATATTTATCACTCCTCAACTTGTATTTACTGCAGTGTTGTGATTCTGATATGATGATGCTATGAAACTCTTACCCAATTTTCCTGTCTACCTTTTTGCATAGTAGTGAGAAGCTGGTTGGCATGTGGGATTCTTTATTCTAAAGAGGCCTACAGTGTGGATGTAAACATATCTATGCTCTCTTTTTGCCAGGTAGTATATTCAACTTAAGTAGCCATATTGGATGGGTTTACTTTAAGAATGGTGTTCTTAAGCATTATTACAATACTTGTTGATCCTTAATAACTTCCTCATCATTTCTCCAGTAAAGAAAAAATGCACTGGGAGAGATTCTTGGCATTGCTCCTACTTGGGTACTATAGATAGAGAGCATTTGCCAGAAGAACCAATCTCACACTCATGCGTTTTCTCACATAAGAACCAGGAATGGGTTTAGCTTTCTCATTGACATCAAACTCAAGGAGACTGGCACTGGCTGCCAATCCTCCAACTCAGGTCTTTGAGGAAAGGAGGCTGCCCTGGCCCCTGCAACTTACCTGGTGCTTCTTGTGCTGCCGGGTGATGTTCCTTGTATTTTTCATGGCAGTTTTGTTTTTTACTTTCTGTTTTAATTCTGGTATTATATTTAGCATCTTTGGCCAGGTACTGGGTTCTGTTTGGTTATTTTTATATTGTATTTTGCTGTTTTGTTATATTATGGTTTTAAATGTCGCAATTTCATAGAGTGTTAGTTTCTGAACAATATAGAAGTGAAATAAAACAGCATCCACCTTTCCTTTACCTCTCAGATACCGTTTCCCATTACTGAACTATTGCTCATTTCTTTGCTTCCTCTCCAGCCAACACCTGCTTGTTGTTTCTTCTCTCTTCCCTCCTAGCCGCTGTGACCTGGCAGATTAACCCACAATGTGTTGTGTTGTGGAAAGCAGCTCAGCATCTGGTAGTCGCTCTAAGGCAGGGGTCCTCAAACTTTTTCAACAGGGAGCCAGTTGACAGGTGCCAGTGGTGTGTGGGGGTGGGGGGGGAGTCCAAAGCAACCTCCTCGCGAGCAAGCTGTGCGCCCCCACGGTGAGTGCAAAACCTCTGGGGCGGGCCGGTTAAATGGGCATGGCGGGCCAGATCCAGCCCATGGGCCTTAGTTTGAGGACTCATGCTCTAAGGCACTGTTTATTTTCATGGGCAGTGTTGTACTATGTGGATTTTATTTTTCCATTTTAAACCGTCTGAAGGAATTATTCAAATGAGCTTGCTATGGATTTATTGTTGCTATTTTATTTGATGTATTATTCCTGTTTGATTTTATAAATTGTTGAGTATTATACATTGTTGTTTATTTTATTTGTTTTTATTTGTATCTTGATGCTGTAAACCTGTCAGAGAGCCTTTCTGGCTGATGGATGGTATATACATTTTTAAATAAATAAATAATCATGGTCTTAGGAAGAAGGAATTTGCCTGATTCCCAGACAGCATCCAAAAGCGATTGTGCCTGGAGTATTCGTTAGCTCATGTGGCATTTCTTGGTTCTCTTCTCTCTGCCCCGGCCATGGATAATGTATTCCCTTTTTTCCAGACAGGCGCTGTGGTGGTGAACTTGGAGAGTTTACCGGATACATTGAATCCCCAAACTATCCTGGCAATTACCCTGCAAACACAGAGTGTATCTGGACGATAAACCCTCCTCCTAAACGCCGCATTCTGATTGTGGTTCCAGAAATATTTCTGCCCATAGAAGATGAATGTGGAGACTTTCTGGTGATGAGGAAAAGCTGTAAGTTAAAATAAGAATGTGCTTTGTGTACCTGGATTCCCTGACTAGTTTACACTGCGTTCTGCATGGGCTAAAACCAGTCCCATGAAATCTACTTCTAAATGTGGTGCTACTGGGCTTCCAGTGGCGACGAATTTAGGAGTTACCTGTTACAGTGGGGTCGGGGAGAGAACCAGCACGTTTTAGAATAGAATCGGTACTTTGGGAATTCATGGGCGGGTAAAGGAGGGGGGCATCTCCTTCCTTCCCCCACTTCCATTTGCAAGCTCATTCAGTGGAGCCAGAAGGCAAACAACCCAGCAGTTCCTTCTGCCACTGCTCAGTCCCAGGTTCAGTGGCAAACAGGCTTATCCAGTGATGGCTGCTGCAGCTCGCTTTGGGCAATCCCAGGATGGAGCTGCCTCACTGCAGCAGCTGTCCTGTCTCCTGTGTGTGTGGTTGGAGTGGCCTCGAGTCCACCATCTGCCTACTACCAGTGGTCTGGTCAGCCTCGAGGGATCCGAGGGTGGTAGTGGCCTCGCAAAGGACTAGCTCAGGTGGGCAGAAGTAGCTCTTTCTTCACCTTAGGCCGGCCTCCATCTTCCTTGGCTGCTAAAAGAGCGCAGTATGCCGGTGTGCAGAGGTGGTAGGATGCGCACACCAGCTGCTGGTGAGCAGGAGCGGGGGGCAGGTTTGCTGAGCACACCTATCCTGTTTGTGGATTTCCTGTAGAGAGCTGGCTGGTCCCTTTGTGAACAGGATGCTTGATGATTGCCCTGAACAGCAGGGCTCTTTTGGGGTTCTTATGGCAGCTGCTGCTCAAGACAGTGGGGACAGCAGGGAATAGGTTCCACGCTTTTCATTAAGAGAGTGATGTGTGACTCAGCCTTGGGTCATACTTGAGGAGAATTAAACTTTAAAAAATACAGTGTCAGCCATTACTACACTTCAGATAAGCATATGAGAGCAGCCTTTTCCCTGAGAGCACTGCCAGAATTGAGATGTTCAGCCACTACTAGGTTAAGGGTTTATTGGAACAGAGAAGTTCTTCTCCCAGCTGAGTCAAACAAGACTGGGAATAATCAAATATTATTACTGTTTGGGTCATAGCTTGCTACATGCTGTGCCTGTTTTTGTTGATGCAACAGTCTGTTTTCTTCTGCTGATGGCTTGGCTAAGTTCCCAGGCAGTGCGTCTTTCAAAGCTAAAGAAAATATGTTGGTGGAGCCAAGTAGTGTGTTTAGACTGAAACCTTTAAATGTGTTTTGCCAATGACCTCAGCAAAGCAGAAAGTTCACTTTTACAATGTCAAGAAATGGGATAATTCAGTCTTATATTATAAATATATAATAATAAGAAGAAGAAAGAGAAGGAGAATTTTTGCAGTGCTTTCATGTCTTCAAAGCACTTCAAATAGATTTGCTACTATCAGCCATTACATTTTAAGGGAGAGAGAAAAAGTAGCTTTCCTGAAGCCATCTTGTCAGTTCATGGCAGAAGTGAGATTGGGGACTTTTAGACCAGGGACTTGCTTATTGGCTGCTCAGTCTCTTAGCCACTCTACTGCTCCCACTACAAAACCAGGGCACGAGCCCCACTTCAGTTGCACAACCTGACTGAGCAAAATGGCATGTTCAAAGGCACAGACTCTTCAGCTAGAGATGGCTAACAATTACAACAGTCTAGGATTCTCCTGGGCACTGAGCTGCCATAATTGTAATGAGCTCATTAGCTCACTTTACTGTGCAAGTAGCTGGGACATCCTGTGTGAGTATTAGTGGGTCTTATGTCCAAAAAGGTGTCTTGTGCAAGAGATATTTGAAACCTTGCTTTGTACTCCAGGAGGGAATAGTACCTTTTTAAAGTCAAGAGCCTAACTCTGGTCTTCATCTTCAATTCAAAAGAGCATCTTTGGGGTAGTGTGATGTATTTGAACTGTTGTGCATTTTACCTTTTTGTTTTTTCAGTCAGTATAATCGTAGCTCAGTAATAGGATCTAGGTAAAGATGGTCTGCTAGTCACTGTTCCATTGTTGAGATGTGGTCCATCACCAGCCCTATGCCAAATGATGGCCATTTCTCTTGCAGTCCACTGGGCACTCTCCTTACAGAAATTTGGGAAGTTGCCCGGAAATATTGTTCCAGAAGGCTTTTGGATCATGTGGATGCAGTTATGTGTTGGTGGCTGATGGGCAACTGTCAAGTTAGTCATGTTTGCCTTTCACTAGAATGGACCCCAGCAGTGGGGCAGCAGAAAGCATAATATTGGGGGGAACTTAGGTCTTTAGAGGAAAAGAGAAGAAAGGAAAGCGTTTTGTTCAAAAGAAAAGGTCTGATATCTGCTTGTTGTGCATTTTGTTTGGAAGCTTCCTCCAATTCTGTGACCACATATGAAACCTGCCAAACCTACGAACGCCCTATAGCTTTCACTTCCAGGTCTAAAAAGCTGTGGATCCAGTTCAAATCGAATGAAGGAAATAGTGCTAAAGGATTTCAGGTCCCTTATGTAACATATGATGGTAAGCAGCTAGTAAAATTGAATGAAACAGAAGCATTGAACTTGTTTTTTTCTTTATTTTGATTTTCATGGTTCCTCATTTCAAAATATGGATGGGTGGTGAGGAAGGAGGTGTCGTTTTACAGGAATCTGTAACAGAAGAAAACCAGTGTGTTAGCTCCCCTCCCCTTACCAGGAACCTTTGAGGATATCAGCACCAGCCTCTTAAAAAGTTTCACACCTTGCCTTTGGTCTTCTTCCTTAATTGATTTTCCACCCTTGGGTCAATCCTATCCATTTCCTCCTCCTTCAAAAGGCTGTGTTTCCCACAAGTTCAGGAGCAGCTTGGCTCTTTCCTTCCCTCTCTATTTCTACCCCCTCTATCCTTGGCACTGCATGCTTAGAATCCCCATTTCCTTTTAATCAGAATCAGAATCTGTTCCCATATGCTTTGGAGGATCTTCTGCAGAGCTAGTGGGCCCAGTCACTACAGGAGGAGCACAACATTTTGTTAGAGGTATTCATGAAGTTTGATCACAGAACATTCCAGGACATGGGACTCACACTGCAGACCTGGTTGAAAGTTGCAGTGTGGACAGTGCAGGTTACTGGTACCAGTTCCAGCCATGCAGCTGAAGGGTTGAATAAGGGCTCGTTTATTAAACAGACATGTCTGACTGATGAAAGCTCCTTAAAATTCTATCACATTTTATAATTACTTATGTGTGAGGTTGGTCTTGGCTTGGTCTTAAGCCACATGTGTGTCCTATGAGAGTGAAGCTATCTAGGGGACGAGACAGTGGGGTGATAATGCTTTCCCAGCACTACCAGGTCCTAGTATCTCCCAGTCACTTCATTGAAACTTAGTTTGCATCTTTCTTTGATTTAGGAAACATTGCCACAGGTTACTGCACTATCCCAGGAAATGCTTTTTCTCACAGTGTATAAATAGTTTTGCACTTTCTGCTTTGAAGTTGAATTTGGGACTAATCAGTGTGTCAGGCAGAGGCAAAGAAAACTGGCAGCTTCATCTCCCTCAGGTGATCTTTTGGCAGCTATCCCAAGCTAAACAGAACTACCCTGGGGCAACAACCAGCAGCAAGCAAGTCTGGGTAACTTGTGATGGACTCCACATGTCTGAAGTCTGCATCTCTTAAAGGGCTTTTGGCTTTGCTACAGTCAGTGGCAACTTTTCAGTCACTTTACTGGAGACAGGATTTGTTCCAATTTGGAGGCCTGAGCTTAATCTGATTGCCATCATGAAAACACATCAGTGGAAACAAGATCATACGTTTAACACAAAAATAGCTGATGCAGTTGAACAATGGTTTTGCTGCTTTGCTTACAAGAAGAGGCAGGTGAGGAAAGTAAGGATATTTGGGGGAAGAATACTGTAAACATTAGGAGTAGATTTTTCTAGTAAAAATGTGTTTGAAGTATGCCACATAGCTAAAGCATAGAGAGTTCTTTAAGGCTGCTGATGATTCTGGCCCTAGGTGTATTAATAGTAAATCGTCAAGTAGGGGAAATCTTGTCTTTTTTGCACAGGCAGTATATGTATGTCTTGCTATATTTTCTTTCTTGTAAGTCTTTGGATTATATTAAATTTGCATATATGAAAAATAGCATGTAGTCTTGCATGTCTGTTTACACTCAAAAAACAAAGGATATATATACTTGAATTTCTTCTGTATGGTCCAAAGAGATGGTCCACTGATAAAATTAAATAGAATGTTTGTTATTCTGCAACAAACCAGTAAAACATGTAAAATACCTGTCTGTTCCTAACAGAAGATTATCAGGAACTGATAGAAGATATAGTCCGAGATGGTAGATTGTATGCATCAGAAAATCATCAAGAGATCCTAAAGGTAAACTTGGATATATTTTTTTAAAAATTACATGAAAGAAACACAAATACATACATTACTCTTTGGTGAGATGTTTATCTTCCAAACCAGAAGCAATGCTTTGATAATTCTCATTACTATTCCTACCTCATTGAAACTAGTCATGAATTGCTGGCAGGGGTCCAGAACATTTAAGGCTTTAAAACACTGCACTTTAGATTGGGCTCAAAACATACTGATAACTAGTGCAGCTGAACAGAAACTCAAATGGTGCACTCTTCTGTGGTAAAAAATGTAAAGTTAAATAACTGACAATATGCCATCCATTAATGTTTCCTCGGATCACCTGCCACCTGAGGCAGTCATCTCACTCTGCCCAATGGTAAGGCCGGCTCTGAACCAGACACTGGGTTTGCATATAGGACAAGCCACAGAGATTCCTTATTGTGGTGTCATCCAAACTGGTATCTCAGTGTGGTAAGTTTGGTCCTCAGAAACCATGATAGGAAACAAAGGTTGATTCTGTGGTTTCTCCCCACCAGTATGGCCTGTTGCCTCGTCTGAATCCAGACAACAGAACTCATCATGGTAGGAAAGCACTGCTGTGCTTTGGTGCAGCAGCCAGAGACCTCCTGGCCCTTCCTGCCTCCTGTCCCAGGGAACCTCTCCTGGCCTGCTCCCCTGGCTCACTTCTGCTCAGGGGAAAGGTGGTTTGGCATGTGCCGGCCTCCCCAGTCCAGTGCCTGCCTTCCCCATTTAGCCCAGATTCTCCATTCCCGGCTCTTGCTTGAGCAACTTTCTTCCTGGGGGAAGGAGAAAGGGGGACTGGGTTTGTCTTCCCTTTCTTGCTCCTGCTTGGAAGAAAAGTGTTTAGGCAAGAGCAGGGAAGGGGGAACCTGGGCTAAGGCAGGATGTTCCATTTTCAGCATGTCCCAACTAGCACAGGATCCCGTTTGCCGCCTCCTGCCTGAAGAGCTTTCTCTCCAGCAGAAGAAAAGAAAGATGGGACTGGCTCAGTTGGGGACCATCTGCACCTTGCCCAGGTCCTCCCTTAGCTTTTCCTGCTCCAGTGAGAGCCTTTCAAGCAAGAGCAGAGGAATCAGTTGAGAAGTGCTGTCCCAGCTGGGGCAGTGCCTCCGGGCTAGTTGCCTTGCCTGAGAGGTCCTCCCCCCGCCCCCCCGGTCTAAAAGTGGATCAGGATCTCTCTGCCTGCTCCAAGGGTCTCCTCCGGAGTCTGAAGTGAGGATTGTCCAAGCAGCTTCCCTCTTCTCTCTGCGGTGCTTCAGGGATGAGCCCTTTTTGCCCGGCAGAAACTGCTTGACAGCTGCAGTTAGCCAGATTCTGTTTGCAATTGCTTCTGCTCACTGTGTGTCCTGAGATGCCACTTGGAGGAATGAAAGGAAAGGGGGCAGGCAGAGGGGAGGGGGGAGCAACCCGATGAGCCTGATTGTCTGTCAGGCACATTGTGACATCTTGGTTTTTCCAGGTATAATTTTGATAATTTATCATGATGGTGGTTGTGTCATGCAAACCCACGCAGTGACTGTGTGGACAAAAAATTGCATTTCTACCTTATAAATAGGTGGAAACCATCGTAAAACATTGGTAACTGCCTAGAACATTAGATGGACAACAGTAATGATAGTGATAACAAACAGGCATATATGGCTAATTTGAGTTGAGCAACTCAACATTTCTATGGGTGGTCCTATGTATTATAGAAAAGTGATAATATATGGCATAACATAGTTTAACCTTCCCTGACCTGGCACTCTACTGATGTGTTGGACTAGAACTCCCATCCTCCCCTAGCAGCATGCCTCTTGAATCAGAAAGACAAAATTGTAAATCCTCTTGTTTTTCTATGAATTTCAGTCTTTTAGTCTCTCGTTTTATATCCTTTATTTTAAATCATTGTACTGCTGAAAGGTTTTAACTTTGGCTTTTACTTTTATAGTGTAGTTTTAAATCATTAAATTGCATAATGTATTTTATGTTGGGAGGCATAGAAATGTAATAAATCAATAGTGCAACCCCTCTGGGGGTGCCTGATTGGAGAAAGCGGACAGTGTACAGTCCTTCCTTGTCCTCAGCATTTTGTGCTTTTGCACTCATGTTTCCTTGAACTGAATACTTTAAATAGCAGTAAAAATTTGCCTTATTCTTTCAGGATAAGAAGCTGATTAAGGCGTTGTTTGATGTGCTGGCACACCCCCAAAACTACTTCAAGTATACGGCACAAGAGTCCAGAGAGATGTTTCCAAGGTCTTTCATCCGGTTGTTGCGCTCTAAGGTCTCCAGATTTTTGCGGCCTTATAAGTAATGAACATAAAGCATAACAGTTCTTAGCTGTACAGCAGATTTGTTTTATATTCAGTAAGGTGACTGGTAAATTGTATACAGTGTGTAAATTTTTAATTAAAATATAATTATTTCATTATCGGATGTTTTATTTCTGTCATTGCATGATCTATCGGATGAGCACCTGTTACATTAAAAAAGAACTGTTTATATCTATCGCATTGCCTCACCAGTAGCTAATTACTATTGAAAGGATCAGTCAGGGTCATCATAAATTCTTCAGCTCTGGAAGGATGGTTCTGAAAAACTCTGTTTGGCCCAGTTAGTGAGTCTGATATCCTTGTAAGAACCGTTCCACAGGTGCCAGCATGCCTTGCACAGTTGTCTTGGAAGTGGAAGAGCACAACCCTTGGGCTAATTTAGAGATGTTGCATATGCACCCGCTGATTGTTCCATGATGGCAACACTTCAAAACACTGCAGCCACCATCTTGAAAAATCTCTGTACTGAATATACACACTATGTGAAAGCACAGATTCACGTGAACAATTTTAGAAGTTTCATTATTCATTCATTTAGATGCATTACCCAAGTATGGCAGAATAATCTAAGCTTTTGATTGCATGTTTAATTTGATGGAATTCTTTAATGTTCATTTACCAAGTTTAGCCTTTCCACATAAAATGAGAGCAGGATTTTGATACTAGAAACAGACAAGAACCAGGGCAATTGATGAATCATGAGCATCATATGAGAATGCTCAGTTCTAGGTAATAGTCTGTCAGCTGTATTGCATTAATTGCAATTTCTGAACAATCTTCTAAGGCAATCCAAGAGAGCCTTAGTGTGTTACAATCATCTAATCTAGGGGTTACCAGCCCATAGCTGAGGCCAGGCATAGATCACTCAGGCAGATCCCACAAATGGACACCTTTTGCTCTGATGATAATTTATTCTGAACTAATGAAGAAAAGAGGATAGGACCAAGCATTATCTTGCAGAGACATCACTCAGGTTTTATTACACTTGCACAAAGTAATCAGATGCACCCCCTCCCACAACAGTGTCTAGATGGCCACAGGATTTCTCTTGATTCCCAGCTCTGAGTTGGAAAGGTGCTTTAACATTGGATGTGGTAATCCACCCTCACATCCTACTCCCTAGACTCACAGCCATTGCAGAAAAAATAATTTTAGATTAAAATATTGTTAATTGAATTTCATGTCAATCTTTTTCATGTATTCATATATCATATAAAATTGTTCATTGGTCTTCCAAGCAGGAAAATGTGAGAATTACCATATTATCTGTGTGCTAAAGGTCAGACAATGAAATGTAGAGCGTAATGTTCAGTCTGCTGCTACAAAGTTAATGTGAGCTTTGAGACTTTATCTGCTTTAATATTTTATGTGGTTAAAAAAAATAACCTAGAAGGATGATGGAAAAAACACAAGGACAAGGGAGAAGCATAGCAAAGGCTGAAGGAAATAAGATCGGCAGCAGAAGCCCTCTTCCGGGAACCCTCTTTGAAAGAGATCAGGAGACAGAGTACTCAGAGGAGGGCCTTCTCTGCGGTGGCCCCCCAACTATGAATGTGCTCCCTAGAGAGGTCTGCCTGGTGCCGTCATTATATGCTTTTCGATGCCAGGTCAAGATCTTTTTATTTGACCAATATTTTAACATATTGTAATTTTAATTCTGTTAGATTTATTTTATTTATTTTAAAAAGATCAGTTTTATGCTCAGTGTGGAACAGTTAACTTATTTTATTTTATTGAGGATTGAAATAATGTTGTAAGCCATCCAGAGACGACAGTGATGGACGGCCTATCAATTTTCTAAATAAATAAATAAGAAATAGGGACAGAATCCTGAATGCAACTTTTCAGCAATTAGCACATAGAGACAGAAAGAACTATTTTAATGGCCAGCGCAAATAGAACAACAAAAGAGGAAAAACAAGAGACCTCTCCAGAAGATTCAAGGATCAAAGGGAAATTCAAGCCTAGGTTAGGCATGCTGGAAGATCAACAAGGAAACATGCTATCTGAACAGGAAAACAGAGAAATAATATATGAAAGAGATAAAAGGAAGACAGTCTCCTTTGAAGAGGAATCCTATGAGAAAGAACTTGTAATATTAAAGTGAAGTGAAAGCTGCTGTGAGAGCACTTGGAAGGAACAAAGCACCCAGAGTAGATAGAATACTGATAGAACTACTCCAAACTGCAGAGGCTAAAGCAGTCCAAATCCTAACAAAAGTATGCCAACAAATATGAAAAAGAAAACAATGTCCACATGCTGGAAGCTTTCAGCATACATTCCACTCCCCAAGAAGGGTGACAGTAGGGAGTGCAATAAGTATAAGACCATCGCCCTCACTTCCTGTGCAGGCAAAATAATGTACATGTTGCAACAAAGAATTTTAACCTATATGGATTAAGAAATGCCTGATGTTTAAGCTGGATTCTGAGAAGGAATAGGCACTTGGGTTCACACTGCAAATATGTGGCGGCTACTGAAACTTGCAAAAGAATTTCGGAAGAAAATCAGACTGTACTTTACAACAAAGCCTTTGTGTGGATTGTGAGAAGCTATGGATGGTCCTGAAAGAAATTGGCTTGTCTAATCACTTGATGGATAGCCTGCATTTTGAAAAAGATGCTACTATTAGGATAGAATATAGAGAAACAATGGTTTCCTATAGGTAATAACATCAGATAAGGGTATACTTTATTTCCCTGTGTGTTCAACCTGTACACAGAACATTTCATAAGGAAAGCTGGATTAGAATAAAAGGAAGGAGTGAAAATAAGACATGAAAAATCATGACCACAGAAGAATTAAAAATTTTATTGTCAAAAATGAAGAAACTGAAATTGAGAAAAATTGCATACTTTGATTTAATCATCAATTCAAAGAGATTACAATCAAGAAATCTGAAGAAGACTGAGACTTGGGAGGGTAACAAGGAACTAGAAAAGATCGAGTGTAAGAATATTTCACTGGAGACCAAGGCCATGTGAAGATCAACTACACAATTGTATTCTCGATCGCTTGGATGGGTGTGAAAGCTGGACAGCAAGGAAAGCTAACAAGAAGAAAATTGATCTGCTGGGAACATAGTGTTGAAGGATTGATTTTTCAAGTACCCTGAACTGACAGGCAAACAAATGGATCTTGTATCAAATCAAGTCGAAATTATCCCTGGAAGTAAAAATGACAAAACGGTGAGACTGCCATATTTTGGGCATATTGTGAGAAGGCAAGACTCACTGGAGAAGACAGCCACGCTTGGGAAAATCAAAGGCAGAGGAGGAGGAGGAAGAGCATGTATGAGATGGATCCGTTCAGTAACGGAAGCCACAGCTTGGCGTTTACAAGCTCTGAATGGGGCTGTCATAGGCAGAACATTTTGGAGGACATCCGTTCATACTCTCACCATAAGTCAGAGACAGATTAATGGCATGTAACAAAGTTACCACTGGAAGACTCTCCCCTCTCATCCTCAAATTGTGAGTATCTCTGTGGTAAGAGACAGAGTTTGCATGTGTGAAAGATGTGTGAAATCAGACTATGAAGACAGATTGCAAGCTAACCTTGTATCTCAGCAGTATCCTTTAATCAGCATTCATGTGTCTGTTTGATGACTGGCATATGCAATAAAGCTGTCACAGGTCAAACTCAATGATTATGTTTGAAACACTTTCACCCTTTTCAGTGGTAGTAATGCACATGTTAAGCTGCAAGTCTCTAAGGAGGATACTGAATAAGGCAGGTGCAGGTGTCAACAGGCCTTAATTGCAAGCTTACTGGTGATTAGAATATGGGAGCACCTTTTGGTGGCGTGTTTTGTTGACTTCACTCTCTGTAGATGCCAAAGAAATGGTGAGAAACGAACAGGGCAGAGAAAGGTGAGAGCTGCAAATGTAGATTTCAGCATTGCTGTCAAAGGATCTTTCCTTGATCTAACATCCTGATACTTTGAGTGACCACCTGCAACATTCCTGACAAATGCTCAAGTTGGCTAGGGCTGATGGTAATTGAATTCCAAAAAAATCTGGAGGGCACCTGGTGGCAGAAGACTGCTATATAGTTGTATATGTGTATAGCAGAGGTCCCCACTAATTTTGGACCTGTGGGCCCATTTAGGCAGTTGCAAAAATGGTATGGGCTCCACCCCAAATTGACTCCACAGAAAATGTGGGTAACTACATGATGGGTGTTGTGCAGGCATGACAAGTCAAAAGGCAGTCCATGCAAGTAACTGGGTACAAGCAGCATACAGAACCAGTCCACATATTTGACTGACAGAAATGCAACAAAATGCCCATTCAAGGCTGCAATTTTATGTGTGCTTACATGGAATTCAATAGGAAATATTTCTGCGTAGACATATATGGGATTGCTCTGCCCATTATACTGACACACACTTTTTCCCAGCACCAAAGAAAAGGAATGGCTTTCCATTTGACCCCAGGGTCACCTACTTGGTTACTCAAGTTGAATTCATGGGAGTCTGAAACGGGGCAATGTCATGGGAAGTACAGCAGAAACTCACCATGGGCACTGAGGTCAGAGGCTGCAAAGAGGTTTGTTTTCACTCAGTTTTTCCCTTCTCAGCTGTCAAAAGGTAAGCTGTCGAGGGAAAGCAAAGCTGCAAGAGATCTTTGCTTGTGAAATGGAGCTACCATCCATTTACAACTGGACCCTTTACTTTGGGCAGGGCCTAATTCTTTTCAGTGCCCTACATCTTTCCCACTCTTTATATACTAGATGCTTGGAAAGGTGGGAAAGTGTGAGCCACCCCTTTTATGGCAGTATGGAACTCCAACAGGTGGCAAGCAAGTGACAACCCCTCCAACATACCACTTAAGCATTTTGGAAGGGCCATCACCATCCGTCAACTTGAAGATCACAAAAGGGATCTCCAAGAAACAAGGGAGGAAAACTGCAGGAGGATCTGCAGAGTACCTGTCAGGTGCACTATGGGTTGTTCATGGGTTAGTGTGACATGCAAATGCTGTAGCCTTGGAGGTTGAAGAACTTGACATACGAAAGGGGTTGTGCTGGAAGGCTGATTTCAAATTACACTAAACTCCAGGCAGCTTTAATAAGTAAAACAAGAGCTTTTGTTTGTATAACAGAAAGGTGAAGTGGGCTTTTCAACTGACTGTAAAGGAGGCTGATAGTACTTGTATGGCATCCTTTACTTGTCAGAGCTCTAGGTAGCCAATGTAAAAGCAGACAGTACAGTGAAGCTCAATTAGATTAGAAATGAAGGAAGATGAGCATTCACAACCTCAGGAAGTGCCGCGCTAGCAGAACAATGGTGAGAGCCAGTTGAGTTTTGTCAGCCAGGCTTTCATAATGCTCGCTTCAATTGTGATTTCATTTAATTGACTGTGTGATGTTTCCCTGTCTAGCATTTCTGTAAGCGGACTTGTAACGCGTTATTTAAAAGCCACAACTGAAATCAGTACAATATATATAGGAAAGCAGCCTTGCTAGGAGAAAACTATGATAGCCCTTTGAGAGAAATGACTGGCCATTTGCTGTACCAATCTAGAATGTTCCAGCCATACGCTACATCTTTTTCTCAGTGAACAGCTTCATAAGTTCACCGAATCCTTACATCCCTTTTGTCCAAGGTCTGTTCCTTTTCATATATCACAAAACTGACCCAAGTTTTAAGGCAGATGACTTGTAGAAATTCTTGCTGAGCTATTACCCTTGATTCTCCACACGAGGGCAGCATCTGGCACAAATTCTTGTTTAGTTAAAACAAAAACAAAAACATGCTTTTCCTTTTCTTTATCTTTGGCCCAGTTCAAGTAGGGGGCAGAATTCAGAGAGGCTGGGCTAAGGGGATGTTGACAAGCTTGTTCACTTGTGACAATATGCTGGCAGCCCGTTCTTGATGCAGCTTACTTTTCCAGGTTAATTATAAAAATTGTTCTGCGAGATACTTGTACAATGCTCAGAGCCAATAACTGTATTTGGATAACTTCAGCTTTACTGATGTTTGTTGTTGTTATGTGTTACCAAGTCGTCTCTGATGGAGGGCAACCTTGTGAATGAGAACCCTCCAAAACATCCTATCTGTGACATCCCTACTTAGCTGTTGTAAATTCAAGGCTGTGGCTTCCTTTGCGGAGTCAATCCATCTGACTCTGTAAATCGCAGGATGATAAAAAGTGTGTGTGTGTGTGTGTGTGTGTGTGTGTGGTTCCAATAGGTGCTTTGTAGATGGCAAATGCATACTGGCTGGGTTCACACGATATGCTAAGCCATGGGCAGGGATGTGGCTTAGCATGTCCCCTCTGCTTTCTGTGGAGTGATTGATAAACCACAGTCAAGCTGAAAGTTTACCTTGTTGCCTAGCCAGAGCACCAAGGTTGCTGCTCTGCCCAAGGGACTCCAGCAGATGACAGCTGGTAAAGTGCCCAAGCAGCACTTTGCAGAGCTGCCATCAGCTTCCCTCCACCTTCTGCCAGTGCTGAGGAGCACAATGGCATGGAAATAATCTTGTTCTCCTGGAATGGGCAGGGGGAAGCGCCACCAGCCTCCACAGCATGTTGACCCCTCAACCCCAGAGGGTGAGGAGATGACACACAGCTAGAGAACCATCCTGAGATGTCAGTGATGGGACGGTGTACAAAAGTTTTCAATAAATAAAATAAAATAAATAAAAATGGAGAAAGAGCCACCCTCAAGGAAGCCAAGCAGAGTGGCTCAGCCTGCCCTGCCCCACCTTGCCCTGCAGGGCAGTTGCACTGGGGAGAAGTGTTCATGGGGCCAGAGGTGCAGTAGAATGGGCCTCCTTGCGTGCCCACAGGCTCCTTCCCCCCACTGGCCAGAGGGAGGGGGGAGCATCCGTGATTTGACTGGCCACCTCCTCAAGAGGAGATGGCTGATCCAAGCATGCCTCACCCACCTCTCTGCTGGCTGCATTGCGCTGCCTGGGCTGGCGCAGAGGAAAAGGGAGCGTCAACGTCTGGCCAAAGCCAGATTCATACATATGTGCACGCATACACACGCACGCCACTATTTCCTGCCTTTTCTGTGCTGGCTGGAAATGACAGGC
>NW_025335468.1:15063659-15069850 GCF_004798865.1 Varanus komodoensis | reverse complement strand
GGGGAAAGATGACTGAGCCCCGCCATGGCTGAGTGGCAGGAAGGGACAGGCTGCCTCCCACCAAGCTTCTAAGCCCCATGCTGGGTTCTCCGCCCAGAGCCCTCCCACGCTCCCTGCCCTGCAGGAGTGTGTGGTGGGGAAATGGATGAAAGCTGCCATCAGACAACTGAAACCCTTCAAATATCATCCAGACCCACCCACTACAACAGTTGCAATCGTTACTTTACCCTGTTCGCATGTTCCACTCCCATAGGATGCTCCTGCATTGATGAAAGAATCAGGCTGCACTGGGATCAGCCCTATTCCCTAGGCTCGCTCTATCCCTCCTGATCTCAAGTATCGAGCATGAACCTCTGAAGAGGGCCCATACACTTGGGTGTTTCTCTACAGACACCCATACTTGGGATAGATCCAGCCCTTGCTTCTTCAACATGTAATTGCCCTACAGGTGTGCAACACGGGAACAGGGCTCTTATCTTTGCAGTAACTGAGCCAGCTGAAAAAAGTCTGTAGTTTTTAACATAAGAGCCTCAACGCTGGTATGAAAAAGCAGCAAAACTAGCATCTAAAGGGCACTTCAGTGTGCATGGGGGTCAATGGAAGAACATGGATGCATTTTCAGAATTTAAAGTTCTGCTTATCAGGCCAGTCACCCCAGCTCTTCCAAATTTAGATGGTGCGATAGTGCAAATTGCAGGCATAGGTAGAACAGGTAAGGCATCCTGTAAAGGAGAAAATAAGAAATAAGTTGATGCACGACTCCCCCCTCCAGCTCAGCTTGTTGCTAATGAGATCCCAACCCAATCTACTTTGAAGTAAATCCCATCCAGCTTAACTTCATCACTGTAACCATGTTAGCCTGATAAGTGAAAATCAAGAACACATCTTGTGACACATTCAAAACAAATACATCAATGGTGGCATAAGCTTTGGAATGCCTGGAGCTATTTTGTCAGACATATGGAGTGGCTAGCTGAATGCGCATATATAGAGAGAGGTTGGTGGAGGAATAGAGCTAATGCAAGACAAGGTTGCGTCCCTACACTCCCACAGGGACCCACTGACAAGAGTCTGTGGAGTTGCTCCACCTCTTCCTGTTGCAGCCGGCCTCTTCACCCACCTCTTTCTTGGGCCTAAACAGCAGTGGTGGGAGGAGCGTGCCCTTGCCTCCTTGCTCATTGGCTGCCTGCCTGTCAAACAAGCAAATGCCAGAGAGGATGAGGAAGAGAGGCAGGAGCAGAAGGAGCTGGTGATCATGCCCATGAGAAGGTCAGTTCACTGAAGGAGGGGGACCTATTGAGGGTCTCTTGCCCAAGGACCCACAAAAACCTGAAGCCAACCCTGGATGAGGTAAAAGAAGTTGTCTGTCTGTCACAAAGTGAGTTGCAAAGGTCAATTAATACAAGAAAACCCTTTAGAAATTTCTCCATACTGCGCAAAGCTCAAATAGACATAGTATCCAATCAATAAGATCCAGTTGGTGGGGATGTGGCCTCCAATTCTGACTAGACGCTCGAGGCCATGAATAGATCAATAGTTTAAAATTAGTTGTCATCAAAACAGGGTAATTAGTTACTGTGTTACTGTGCTAGAAATCCTCAGGAGTGAAATGAAATTCTGCAGTTTTAAATGTGCTTATTCCTTCTGATTTGGAAGCTGCATGTTGCTGTCTCCTTCTGAACCGTGTGTGTGTGTGTGTGTGTGTGTGTGTGTGTGAGAGAGAGAGAGAGAGAGAGAGAGAGAGAGAGAGAGAGAGAGAGAGAGAGAGAGAGAGAGAGAGAGAGAATTGTGGGGGGTGGGAGAAAGATTAAGGTCTGTTACAGAACGTTTTGGAGATTTAAAAGCTATGCATAGGTATGCACACCACTAATTCCCAAGTGCTCCCATTTTAAACATTTGGTTAGTGTTTGTTTATTGCCTTGTGTGCAGCAGGGCTTGATGGCTAATGGAAATGGCAGAAGGCCGTTGTCAGCAGATGACGGCCTATTTCCCAGTAGGAGATGTGCAAGTGCATGAGCCTGTGATGGTGTGTGACTACGGTTGCCTGGCACCCTAATGCTATCACTTGAATTGATACAGGATAGACCTTGCAATGAGGTTATACACCTGCTTTTTATCTCTTTGGGGTTGCTATAAAGCACAGTTGCTAATTAGGAACTGCATCGGAGACCAGGCTTCTAGCAAGCAAGGACAAGCCTACAGTTCAAAGCCTGTGAAAGGAAGTGTCATCTTCCAGGAGGAGCTATAGTACCTGAGATGGTTTCTGTGAGAACTGAAGGTAGCAAAGCAAGCTCTTCTTTTTTCTGATGGGCATGTCCTGTAGGAGGTAGCTCCTGGCTAACCAATTGGGTACCTCCATCTGTTTCTTCATTTCCAGTAGAACTTCTGTTTCAACCCTGGTATACCGCACTGCACAGATTCACTGGGATTCTGCTTTGCAAATAACCTTTGTTTGATTTAAACAAAGCCTTTCCTCAGGCCTCTCTGAGGCTGTGGCAGCTCTCTCCTCAGGCCAGAAATAGTAGGTGTTGCTAGGGATGCGAAGAAATCTGCAATGGGCTCGAATGAGTGCAAATTCTTAAGGCTCCAACCTGCGGATTCTGCAACAGAATAGTTTATCTAGAGCCATGCAGATTATGTGGAGTTACAGATCTTTTAAAAAAATCCTCTAAATGTAGCAATAGAATAGCAAGCAGCAATATCAAAAAAGCTAATTTCCCTCCTAGGCTAAAGCATAAAAAATATGCATTTTTACAAATTAGGGGGATTTGCACATTTTTAAGAGTGCAATGTAAATTCATACAAATGTGTACAAACATAGTTGTGCAAAATCTGACTCCATCAAGCAGTGGATGACAGAACAAAAGGTGTCTAACAATCTGCACAATGTTGATTGAATGCATTTTACAACATCCACATATCCCCAGGTGTTGCCCTCAACCGCTTCTCGTTTCTCCACTCAGGGTGAATCCAGTGCTTCCATTATATTGTTCCAACTTTGAGTATTTCTGAAAAATATTGATGGTCGTTCACTTACAGCTTTACCAAGAAGATTATTCCTTTTATTGGCCAAATTCCTGTTGGTGTGGCAAACAGTCAGAGTTCCTTTTATTCTGTGTGGGACATTTCATGAAGCTGACCAAGTTGTCCAAACTAAAATTTGAAGTAGCATCATTTTAAATTTTATTATATACATGGTGCCTCTATTTATTCTTTAGACTAAGCTAAAGAGCCCCTTGTAGCCATAGGGCTGAACGTCATTTTGGAGAAACTCTTGCTGCCTGCATTCCATAGGCTGAAAGCAAAAGAGGTGAAACCAAATACAAAAAGATCAGGGCTACCCCACACACCTGTTGCATCTCCACTTTCATCCTGCCGATAAACAACGCTTTAGGGGAGGCACTCCAAATGTTTAGCATGGAGGATAAACTGCACCAAATCCAGTTTTAGGGTTGGTGCCTGGAAAAGCAGGAGGGGTCAGGAGAAGGGCCTGGGGCTGGGCACTGGGGAATGTGGAGGGCCAGTTTGTGACCCCGGTGGGCCAGATTTGTTGTCCACCCCTACTTTAGAAAATGGTTCTCAGATGGACAATGGTCTGCCTGGCTGCAGTACCTGAGCAGGTTCTAGTGGGACAATGGGGTCTCTCCGGTAGCACAGAAAATGCCTGCCGTGCAGATAATCAATTATGCATCATTTCTAATAGGCCTCATGAATAATGGACAGGGCCACATTTGATTGCAATCTCATTAAAGTGAAAGATAACTGTGAGAGTTCATGCAGGACGAAGAGCTACTTTGCCCTTTTCCTAGATGCGTTGATAAAGGTTGCAAGTAGACTTGCCAGGTTTTGAAGCTGCCTGCCTAGCTATGCCATTCATAGCAGTTCAGCTTGCAGGAAATCACGCGTGATGCTTAACTCCATTTTAATGGAAACCTTCACCAGATGATTTCTGCACATTAAGCTGCCTTATAGGCATGGGAAAAATAATAATAAAAAAATAATAATGGAAACATGCTGTTCTTTTTCAGTTAAGTTGGCAACCCCAGATTCAGTCCACCAAACACTTGGCACATAGCTTCTGTTCTCTCTGAGGTTCACATGGTTCTCCTGAAATAAATGGACAGCAGTGGTCCTCGATGGATTGTGTTGGCATTGATCTTACAGGACCAACTACAAGGCTCTGTGCCTAAGAAAGAGAATGTGGTTGGGAGATTGGACATGGAATGAACAGGTGTGCAGCCCCTTCCCCACACACAAGGTGGGTGTGCATGGTGTGCCAGCCTGTCCTGGTAAATCATGGCAGGCTGCCGTGAAGTGCCAAGCAACCACGATAGGCCCAACAGATGATGGGGCTCATTGTGGTGGCTTTCCACCGTCTTCCCTCTTATTCCTCCAGGCAATATCACAGGAGACACTGGCTCCTGTCATTGAAAGCTGTGACTGCAAGCCAGGTTTGGCTTGCCACAGCTGTCAAAGAGTCTCCACTGAGCAAGCAAGACTCATGCTCTGGAGTGCAGCAGAGAGGCTGGGGTAGCTGACCAGACCTCTGCATCAGACAGTGGATGCCTCATCCACTCCGCACTGTTGCTCCCTTCTTGGAGCAGCCCCACTGAGAACATTGCCAGCTTCCAGTTCCTGCCTGGCTTGGCCTGATGGGGATGCTCTGAGAACGACTTCCAGTTTCTGCCTTAGTTATTCAGGTGACTGTGGCGATGGTGGGGGGGGGGGGTGTCTGTTGGGCAGTCCATTCTCAGGCAGCCCCATGGAATGCGCAGCACCTTACTCCAGTGCAAGAGTGGTGAGGCGGGAGATGTTCTGAGGACAAAGTATCCCTGCCAAGCCATCTACCTGCTTCAGAGAACACTGATCTGGTGGGCACCAGGAAAAGGAGCTTGATGTACAGCTCCTTTTCCTGAGCCATGCCCCTCTCCTGGAAATGGGGCATGGCTCATTCCCTTCTTCTTAAGGCAGCTGATTCTTCTCCCACTTGAATATGAGAGGCAGCAATCTGAGTAACAACAAAGCTAGTGGAGGCGACAGTATTCCAGCTGAGCTATTCAAAATCCTAAAAGACGATGCAGTAAAAGTGCTACATTCAATATGCCAGTAAATTTGGAAAACTCAGCAGAGGCTACAGGATTGGAAAAGGTCAGTTTACATTCCAATTCCAAAGAAGGGCAATCCCAAAGAATGTTCAAACTACCGCACCATTGCACTCATTCCACATGCTAGCAAAGTTATGCTCAAAATCCTACAAGCTAGGCTCCAGCAGTATGTGGACCGAGAACTACCAGAAGTACAAGCAGGATTTTGAAGAGGCAGAGGAACTAGAGATCATACTGCCAACATACGCTGGATCATGGAGAAAACTAAGGAGTTCCAGAAAGACCTCTACTTCTGCTTCATTGACTATGCCAAAGCCTTTGATTGTGTGGATCACAACAAATTGTGACAAGTTCTTAAAGAGATGGGAGTACCAGACCATCTTATTTGTCTCTTGAAAAACCTGTATGAGGGTCAAGAAGCAACAGTGAGAACTGGACATGGAACTACTTGGGAAAGGAGTTTGGCAAGGCTGTATATTGTTGCCCTGCCTATTTAACTTATATGCAGAACACATAATGCGAAAGACTGGGCTAGATGAATCACAAGTTTGAATTAAGATTGCAGGGAGAAATATCAACAACCTCAGATATGCAGGTGATACCACTCTCATGGCAGAAAGTGAAGAGGAACTAAAGAGCCTCTTGATGCGGGTGAAAGAGGAGAGCGCAAAAGCTGGCTTGAAACTCAACATCAAGAAAACTAAGATCATGGGCATCCAGTTCTATCACTTCCTGGCAAATAGATGGGGAAGAAATGGAGGTAGTGACAGATTTTATTTTCCTGGGCTCAAAGATCACTGCAGATGGGGAATGCAGCCAAGAAATTAAAAGACGCTTGCTCCTTGGGAGGAAAGCTATGGCAAATCTAGACAGCATACTAAAAAGCAGAGACATCACTCTGCTGACAAAAGTTCGTATAGTCAAGGCTATGGTTTTCTCAGTTGCAATGTATGGCTGTGAAAGCTGGACCATAAGGAAGGCTGAGCACAAAAGGATTGAAGCCTTTGAATTGTAGTGCTGGAGGAAACTCCTGCAAGTACCTTGTACCGCAAGGCGATCAAACCGGTCAGTCCTAGAGGAGATCAA
>NW_025335468.1:15036733-15063559 GCF_004798865.1 Varanus komodoensis | reverse complement strand
CTCAGTTGCAATGTATGGCTGTGAAAGCTGGACCATAAGGAAGGCTGAGCACAAAAGGATTGAAGCCTTTGAATTGTGGTGCTGGCGGAGACTCCTGCGAGTCCCTTGGACCACAAGGAGATCAAACCAGTCAGTCTTAAGAGGAGATCAACCCTGACTGCTCTTTCGAAGGCCAGATCCTGAAGATGAAACTCAAATACTTTGGCCACCTAATGAGAAGGAAGGACTCCTTGGAGAAGAGCCTAATGCTGGGAACAATAGATGGCAAAAGAAGAAGGGGTCGGCAGAGGATGAGATGGCTAGATGGAGTCACTGAAGCAGTTGGTGTGAGCTTAGGTGGACTCAGGGGAATGGTGGAGGACAGGAGAGCATGGAGGAATGTTGTCCATGGGGTAGTGATGGGTCGGACGTGACTTTGCTAAACAACAACAACAACAATCTGCTGGAAGGTGATGTCCTAGCTTGGGAAACTGCTGCTCAGAGGATTTAGAGGATAGTTCTCTAAATTAAATAAATAAAGTAAAAATAAATTCTCCCTGCTCCTGCCTGCCCATGAGAGGCTTCCTTTCAGGAGTGAGTGGGGAGGGGGGCATTAACTGGGCAGGGCTGTAATCTGCTCTTGGCAGGAGGCAGAAAAAGCCAGGATGCCTCTGACAATGGCACCAAGCTGGGTTGGCCGTCAGGTGCACTCCCCAGCTATCAGCTTGGCAAGAGTGACAACCATCACTTCTGTGGAATGGCTCTCTTCTTCTGGCATCCCTACCATGATGGGTTGCATTGTCCAACTTTGGACAAAAGAGCAAAACCCAATGCAGACCATTGTTGTTGTTTTTTACCATTGACAACTACAATAAGTCACAATGTTCTACAAAAGTCAGGCAACAAAGATGGCAATTTCAAAGGGGGAATAAAAAAAACAAGGCGGAGGCAACCTTAAGTGGATCTCAGTACAGCTCATGGTTTTCATCTCTCTTTCCAATGGTTCTAGTTCCCACGGCAACTCATCCACAGCTTGCTTTTCTCCTTGGATTTAACTTTTCATTGCAACAAAGAGAAAATCCATACATGCAGACGGCAAGTTCATTTATCCAGGCAGTATGAAATGCTGTGGATTTCAAATGACTAATTCTTCACCAGGGAACTGAAAGAATGAAAAGAACAAAGTAATAACTCACACTATTTATGTTTCTCATATCAGGAATGGGCAGAAGGTAGACTGGGACCTATAGACCTGCAGTGGATTAGCAAGCGTTTCCAACTCCCTCCACTTCAATGATTTAGCAAGAGTGACCAAAAGTACATTAGTTATGTCCAAATTGTTGGAGGTGGTTTCTTCTATGCAGATGTTCACTACTCATGGTGTATTCTTTTTAGATTATGTTTCCATGGTGTTTATTTTTATTTGTATTACTTGGTTCATATTGATTTTGGGGGTGGGGGTTCTGTATATGTTTGTAAGTCATCCTGAGACTGCTTTTTATGGGGGCATGCAATGCATACTCATCATCATCATCATCAGTGTAATAATTTCTGACAGTTTAATGTGCCTGAGTTAGCTACTCCTCACCAAGTTCACTGCAGCAGTGAGAGGGGAAATGCGTAACCATTTCCAGGCTGCTATTTTCCCACTCTGAGGGCTAGCATGATAGCTGCTGTTTCTCTCTTCAGTCACTTCAGGATTGAAAGCTACTGCCCAGTACCTGAGGATGAGAATTTTGATCTGCTCTATTTCTGTTATCTGAAACCTCAAACTTGTCTTAAAAAGAAGAACCAAAATAACTATATAACAGCTCCCAACCTGCCCTTCTGAATCTACAAAGTCCAACGTTATAGTGACTGGGCATGTCATAAAAAGAAGAAAACAAAAAGCAAGCTACAGCTCCCAAGGCCAAGAGATGCTGCGACTGTCATTTTTACTTTAGCATCCTTTCATACTACCCCTGAGCTGTTGAAATGATGACCTAAATTTGGAAGAATTCATAAAGCAGTTAGTGATTCAGCCACTGAGGAGACAGGGTAGCTAGTTGCCTTGGCAAAAATGGTGGAAAAATAGGGCTTTTAGTCTTCCCAGGAAAATTATGATGAGGAAATGGTGCCTTTAGTCTTGCTCAGATGCAGCTGTCATTTGGAACTCGGATTTTGGCCAAATACGGTGGCTGAAAAGCATCCGCACTGCCCACTCAGATGCCCTCAACAGCTCTATCAGAACACTAGGATAAATGTAAAAGCTTTCAGTAGACATGAGGTGGGTTTTAGAAGCCATTTCAAAACAAGAAATACTTTTTTTGCATATACAGGTGCATTCTTCAGCTACTCATATTCCTACAACTTACTTAAAAGTCGCTTCCATGCTCCTATTCAGAAACTGTATCGATGTGTCTCAGTTTTATTTCCAATAAAGTAATGACCTTGCAGCAGGCTTATCCTTGAACAGAGGGAAAGCTTCCGTGCCTCAGATGTCAAGCCAACCATGCTTGGGACCTGTACGTTGATGACATGCAGCAAATATTGCAATGGTGTTTCATCAGTAGCCAGCTTGGAACTTCCGATCAATGACATGCCCATTTCTTCTGTTGGAAGGAGTCCATCTCAGCATCGATTGTTGCTTGTGCACGAGCTCTAAGTGTTTCTAAGCATTCCTGGGGAATGCATTCATATATGTGGGAGTGGAGGGGAACCCCATTGTTGTCCTTGATACACACACCCCGTCTTTTATTTCAATGTTGTCTCTGATCAAACAGATGTTACAGTTGCTAAAGCCTGGAAGACCAGTTACCAGTGTGACTTCTCTTGTATTCCTTTCCAGACTGGGAAAAAACCCCTGTCATTTGTAGCCCAAACTAGTAATATTAAATACAGATATGCCTTTAACATGTTAATCCCCCCAAGCCACAAATAATATTCCCTCCATTCTCTCCATGGCTGGTGTGTGTATGTGTAAAGATGGGGACAGCGGCACACGGTTTGAGCTGATGGAAATCGCACTCCGGCAGCTTTCCTGTGCTCCAGCAGGGAAGCTCCCCTTAGTGAATGTGAGCCAGTGGAACTTTTCTGTGCTGTTGGTTCCTCCTAAACCTGCTGATTCCTTCTGCTTGCATGTGGATGGTGCGATCTTAGTTACACACAGGTCATGCCATGCCATGCCATATTCTATGAGCATATGTGGATGGGGGGCTGTTTTTAATCATACTTGTTGTAATGCACTAAGGTGCATTGCTTCAATGCTGCTCCACTGGCCTGTGATGTAATCAGAAATGTTGTCTATAACTAATATGAAACTCCTGGGCTGACAAATACTTTTTTCATTTGCTTGCTGTGATAAAATAAAAAGCGAGTTTCGAGGGCAGGACTGCACTGTAGTGCCCTCTCAGCTGTAGTCCCCAAGCTTGCTGTGAAGCAAGAGCTTACTGACCCTTTGCTAATGCACAGCACAAGGGCCTCTGCCACGTGGTTCTTTCTTCCTATTACATAAAAGTGACATCACTGAAGTGGGGGGAGGGCTTTGTTTTGTTTTCCTCTCCTTGCTTAGCCCAGAGAAGGAGGAAATATACTGAAGCAAACATCTTTATCTAATCAATCGGTGAAGTGCCAAAGAGTTTGTAGGTGAAAAACAAGTTCCTTTTACTCCCAGGGTCCTATTTGCTTGAAAATGATGCATTATGTAATAGCCAACTATTCTAAGATGAGAGCAGATAGAAAACATAGCTTCTTTGTTCAAATTGCTTAGCCCCAGGGTAGCATTTTGGCTGTTTATCATTTAACAGAGGCAAAGGGTGATTGAATAAGAGGTTAAAAATTGGAGCTTTTAAGTCCCTCTTCACCTGGGAGTTGGAAAGTGTTGCGATACAAAGCATTTTGCAATTTGTATGCAGAAAGCCTACATCTCTTGTTCTTTGGGACTGGGTTTACACAATACACTAAGAAGCCGCCTCCAGAAATCCATGGCTTCTTGAAGGACTTTGTAGCCACTCCTGGGCTTGTCATGTTGTCCAAACTCAGATGACACAACAAGTACAAGTGATGTACTGGAGCCTACAGAGCCACCTGGCCTGAGCAGCTGGAAGTCATGATGACAAGCAGCTCTGATGACAACCACCCAAAGTGCACCCGTGGTGCTTTGGATGGCTCTCAGCAGCTTCCCTACTGCTGTGCTCTGCCTACAGAGGTCCTGGTGGGCCTGCCAGGGTCTGCTGTGTGCTGCCTCCCCAAGCCGCAGGTGGGTCTTGAGGAGGTGGAGCGTGACAGCTGTGTGTTCTGCTGGACCTTCCCTGGGGGAGGGCAAGAAGAGCGTCTCCCTCTGCCTGCTACCACAAGCATCCTGCAATAACCATGACAGTGAGCAGGGGACAGCGGCTTTCTGCTGGGTCGCTCCTAGAGGTGGCCTTGGAGAATGCACCCACCTTGCCTACCACTGCTATTGCAAGGTAATTGTGAGGCAGGGTGGGAAGAGCCACATTCTTCTGGATCACTTTGGGAGGAGACCCAGGGGAAAAAGTCCTTGCACTTGGCCTGGGTGTGTGGGACGATGAGCCTATTTCTTGCTAGCTCTTGTAGAGATGAGTTGCTGAGTGACCCCTCTCTGCCAGAATTTATTTATTTATTTAAAACATTTCTATGCCGCCCCCATCGCAACAAAGCCTCGGGGCGGCTCACAACGTTCATAAAAAGATACAATTAATAATTTAAAAACTGGTACCATCTCGGCTATATATATTAAAATCTATAAATACAAAAATAATAAATTAACAGGTAAAATAACTTTTAAATAAAAAGGTCTTCACCTGGCGCCGAAAAGCATTAGCAATGGGGAGCCTCTGATAGCTTCCTCTAAGTGCTGCTTGGGCACTTGGGGCAGCTGTCACCCCCATTCCATTCCTTAAGTTCTTCTACAGTGTCTCCTGGGATACTGACAGGAAGACTTGGGAGGAAGAGGACTCCCAGTGTGCCTTATCAGGGTCCATAGACTAACTTTAAGGCTGGGGTAGCTTATAAACCAGCCGCCCTGGGCTTAATGCATCCTTCAAATCTGCTGATAGTCTTTTTAGCCTACTGAAACATTCTCCGTTCATTATGAAGGTGCAAGGATATCCTGTTACTGACTTTACCATTGACATGCAAAATATACCTGAAGAACTCTTCTGAAACAGAAAATTATCATAGAATCATAGAATAGTAGAGTTGCAAGGGGCCATGAAGGTCATTGGGTCCAAACCCCTGCTGTTGCAGGACCCATGTTACACCATCCCACTCAGATGGTTTCTTTTTAAATGTCTCTAGTGTGAGAGAGCCCACCACCTCTTTAGGCGGCTGGTTCCACTGTCATATCACTCTGACAGTGAGGAAGCTTTTTCTGATGTTCAGCCTGAAACTGGGCTGTCGCAGCTTGAACTGACTATTCCATGTCCTACACTCTGGCATCAGCAAGAAGAGATCTTGACTTTCCTCCATGTGACAGCCTTTGAGGTACTTATAAGGGGATACCATGTCCCTGTTCAGTCTTCTCTTCTCAAGGCTGAACATGCCCAGTTCTCTCAGTCTCTCCTCATAGGGCAGTATTTCCAAACTCTGGATCATTTTTGTTGCCCTCCTCTGGATCCTTTCTAATTTTTTTGCATCTTTCTTAAATCTTGGTGCCCAGAACTGGACATAGTATTCCCGGTGAGGTCTGACTAGTGAGGAGTACAGGGGGACTACTACTTCTTGCAACTTAGAAGTAATACTTCTGTTAATGCTTCCCAAAATAGCATTTGCCCTTTTGGCAGCTGCATCACATTGTTGGCTCATGTTCAGCCTATTGTCCACAATTACTCCAAAATCTTTTTCTTTTTTCAGTTCTGTTGAGCCACATATTCCCCATCTTGTATCAATGCATTTGGTTTCTTTTAATAAAAAGATGAATGAATCAAAAGATGATTTTTTTCAGATGGTAGCATATGGGGGCATATACATGTGCACCTGTGTTAGGCTAGCTGTTCTGTAGTTTTATGTATTACTTGGGGTTTAGGGACTGATACAATTTCCTGCTGAGCTTCAGCCCTATTTTTTATTTACAAATAAACTACTACTTATTTGTAAATTTGTCCTACAGCTTACTCAAGGGATGCCAACTGGTAATTAGTAAGCTTGCCTCCAGTATGTGTGAACCAGTTCTCAAGATGTATTTGAAAACCTGCTAATGAGGCCTAATGCTTACCCATTTTTTGGAGGAGGGGGGGTGGAAACAACCAAATTACAGGGCTGGAAATAGAAAAGGTCATTTGGGCCAGGCAAGGAGCATCAAGCAGATTCACCTGGCTGTCCACTGCAGCTCCATTCGCTGAGAGCTCCCCTGGTTTCAGAGGTGCTCTGTTCTCCTCCCTGCTTTGGGCAGCTCGCCTATTTCCCACATGCCATGCACTTGGGAAGCAGGGTGAGCCCTGAAAGTCAGGTACAGTCTCCTTTATGAGGTGGGAATTTTCTGAATAATTGCCCATTAAAAGCCACCTACATTGAAGGGAAAAAAAGCTCAGCTGGATAGGCTGAAAGCTGATATTATGCAAATAGTACTGATCTTGAGAGTTACTGGCTTACTGATTTTGAGACATTAGATGTGCAAACTGCACTGCCCAAAAGGGTCTCAGGGTTGAGCCCATACCTCATGTGGGCCAAGTGCAGCTGAAGACCCTGTACTTATTGACTGTGGCAGAGCCAAGTTGTTCTCTCAGGTCTTGGAGTAGCTCTTCAAGCCCTAAAATGGGGTGGAACCAAAGGAAAATGGGAGGAAGCACCAGGAAGTGAGGTCAAAAACTACCCCCACCATGCAAAAAAATTGTACTTTAAAACACATCAGCCTCCCACAATGGGGAGAAATTCAGAAAAGCCTGAAAACTCCCAAATGACCAGTAACTGAGGGAAAGAGGGTAGGGCAGGGGGAAGGGTAGATGGCCTTTTGGGAAACCGCAAGACTTGGCACAGGGCTGAAGGTTCCCCATCTCTGGACGCTGTGGTTAGATTACTTCAGTGCAAAGCAATATCCAGTCCTTGCCTCGAAATGTGTGTGTTTGCATGTTTGTGTACTAATGTGTAGGTGTTAGTAGGCAGTTATCTAGCACTGTCTGCCATGCATACTGATACACGTCTAAAGTGCACCTTTTGTAGTATTTCTAGCACCTTGCTTCCAAGCCACAGAGTTTGACATGATAAGCATGCCCCCGAAAAGCTGTCCTAAGTGCATGCACATTTGCTATATAGGTTGCGGGAATTAACTGAGACAAGTTGCATCTCTGTGTGTGCACAGAGGTGGGGGCAGTTTCTACATACACCCTTTTAATTTGGGCCCCGAAAGCACAGTTTAGCCGATGTTTTAGCTTTAAATCTATATGCCTGTTTCTATACATGGACCACACTGCCTCTTCCAACATGAAGAGAAGGTCACTTGTGCTTGTGCGGAAAGCAAATGCAAGCTCCTCACGCAAAGCAGCCTTTCCCTTTGAAAGCCCGACTGGGCGTGCAGGCTTCAGACAGGCAAGGCTACTTTTGCAAGAGGGAGCGGGCGGGCCTCCGTTCCTTAAAACGGATTTTGGCGCTAACCCGCGTTAGGCATGTTGGGATGTGTAGCATATTGCAGTGTGCGCAGAACCCCTCCTTTACTACGCCACGCTGGCTGGGGTACCTGCTGCTCTCGAAACGTCACACAGATTGCATTATAAAGTGCACACAACAGATCAGCGAGGCATTCATTTTGATATCGGAGTAAAGCAGCAGCAGCAGCAGCAGCAGCAGCAGCAGCGAGAGGGGGGCAGCGCCAGGAAAGAGCCAAAGATGTTTTACTCAGGGCTCCTCACAGAGCCGACGAGGAAGGATGTGGACATGAGGGAAGCCGCGTCTCTCCGACAGCAGAGGAGGATGAAGCAGGCGGTTCAGTTTAACCACAAGGACTCTGCTGACCTGCTGCCGTTAGATGGACTGAAAAAACTGGGAACTTCAAAAGATACTGTAAGATCTATACAGACGTATATGCATACATATTTTGATCTCAGAAACATAGATGCACAAGATTAATTTCAAGCACTGGCTGTGTTTCCTAGCTATATTCTTCTGTGTTCAGGATAATGAGCTTGATTGCCTTCGGAAGCCATCGAAAATGAGCATAGCAATTAAACTGTGGGGGGAGGGGAGGAGGAAGGATGGTGCAGCCTTTAAGCCATTATTAGGTGTTAAATGGATTTTATTGAAAGCTGGAGGTGGTTTATATTTGTGCTTGCAAATGAAACAAGCCATTTCATCTTGGCAATGTTTTCTTTTGCTTTTAAAGATGGCCTTGTTTAGCCAATTTCATTTATTTCCAGTAATGTAAGTGTTCATATTATGGCATGAATCCAGTTGGTTTCAGTAGAAGTTGCTTTTAAGTAAATTTGTTCAGGATTGCAGATTGGCAGCTTTACATTACAATCTTTGTAAATTTTCTTCAGAACCCCAAACATCAGTTTCAGGGTGTAGGAAAAAGGGTTTAAAACCCATCCCTTACAGTGTCATGCCCTTGATCCAGTTTAGGGCAAGGGAGGATATATAACTTACAAGAAAAAAGACATATTGCGAGATTGCCACAGATTTTCTGTGGCTCCTCTACACTGGCTCTTAGTTTAAAATATTGTCTCCCACATAGCAGGAAGCTAGCCTGCTTCCAGAACATACATTTTGAAAGCTTCCCTGGCTTCTTTAAATATACATATACATTATGGTCAACACTGGAAATGAGAATAACAGTCCATTTTGCAGAAACTTCTGTGGATGCTGATTTCTTGCTTTCTCTGGAGTTCAGATCTTGTTCTGTATGCTGTATGATATATCTGACCTCACATTTGTCAAGAGAAAGCTCAATATGGTGAATGATGTGCTTTTTCCAACTTTTATTTTGTGTAGTTGTTATGATGTTAAAACACAGGTTTGGATTTGTAACGGATAAATGAGTACTATGACTATTATAACGTGTTAACAACATGAGCTTGGGAACAAGTGCTGGCATAAACTAAGATGCCAGTTTTAATTAAAATATTGGGATCATAATATGTTCTTACGTATCAACTTATTGCATCTACCATGGGTAGATGGGTTTGTTGAGTGTTTATTAACCCATTTTATTAAGTGCTTATTAACCCAAGTATGCTACTGCTAGGTGCTAGGTTTAAATCTGGTGCTAGGTTTAAATCTAGACATAACGTCTTTAATTTTGGTGAGTCTGTTCTAAGTGGATTTTTTGTGTATATCAGTGCATTGTTCCTTTGTCAACCCAGGAGTCAAATTAAAATTTAAAAAGGATTTCAGGAACTGCAGTCCAGCAGTGGGTCATAGCCAAGGACAAAGAAGGCAAACTGGGCAGAGTCAGAGGTAACCCTTACCAACCTAGACATTTTTCCAACAAGCAAATAGAATCCATGTGAAGTCTAAGTGTGTCTACACAGGAGTAAGCTCCAGGGCAAAAGGTCTCATGCCTCTGAAATCTACACCTCAATTTTAGGCAATTGTTCTCATGACTGAAAATCACAGTTCAGTTCTAAATTGCAGAGTATTCAAAGGTTAATTGCTTTAAAATATAATCACCTCCCATTATGGGTGGAAGATTACTGCAAAAGAAATCTGTGGGCAGATGGAGAACTCTCAGAGCCATGTCCAACCCAGAGAATAGAGGTTCCCCCATCACTGCTTTACATCATCAACAAGCTGGAGAGAAAATTGAAAATCACAGAGAAGTGATGCAGTGAGTACAGGGATAGGATTATTCTGTTCACTCAGCATTGAAATATTTGGGCCCCGTGGCGTCTTTGGATAGATCTTCAGGTGCTTGGTATTGCTATCTTTGGGGCTGATGGTGGGGCACTACACCTCTGCTTACATGTTTTGATGTTATTGGGCCCATGGAATCATGGAGGTACTGCTTGTGCCAAAGGCTTTAAGGCACATCAAGGCGATTTTGAGTCCTTGGAGGCATGGTCACCAACTAATCCTTCATGACCTAATTAGCTACATTCCAGACTCTGAAACTGGTCCTAAGCAGGTGTGTAAAGGTTCAGGATTGGCCAACTGCCAGAGGCAGAAATGCCCTCTGAGGAATAAGCAAAAGGTATCCTTGTGACCAGCGTGCTGCTTGGTAACAGACCATTCCTCAGGGTGTGCTGCTGGCCTGTAGCTGCAGCTCTGAGGTTCAGGGTTAAACATTCCTCTTCCAGACTCAAGCCCTGGAGGAATGGCTCCTGTGCATTAGCTCTCGGAGCCCTGCCTTTCACTGATAACACGGCTGTTCCCTACAGCTCACTGTGTTTGGGTCTAGTGTTGCCTTCTGATCTTTGGTACTGACATTAGAACGCTGTTCCTGTACCACTGCAAGTAGGTCAGTCGGGGGGGTTATGGGGTTGCTACACAACAGCTGGTACCTTTGCTCTTCCAACAGTTCTGGGTTGGCATAAAGTGGGGGCAGCACAGGGTGAAGGGAGATATCCAGTCTGGGCCCTGGTTCCAGTATGCACTGAGAGTCAGCAGGGCTGACTTAAGACAGGATCACAGCAGGGTCCAGCTTGAGTTCCTAAGAGGAAGGTGGAGGCCCACAGATGAAGTGCAGCTACCAACAGCAATCTACCACAATCTAGTACAATATGCCATGAACACAAAAAAGAGCGAGAAGAAACGACTCAGAAGTTGCTCAGAGCCAATAAGTCAAGCACATGAACTCATTCTCAGACTACGGGGCATATAGCATGTATGTGTGTAGCATTTTATGAAGAAATTAATGTGGGGTGGGGAACTAAAGGCCTGGGGCCCAAATCTGGCTTTCTGTGGTCCCTACCCCATCCACCTGGGTTCCCCAGATGACCCCATTCCCTCTTATCTAACCACCAATTGTTTTGTGGGTTCTGGCTTCTGTGCAGTTGTTTGTCCAGACTAGAGGCCGAAATGTCTCCTGAGGTTTAATTACTGGCTGGAAGTTTTAACCAACATACAAGGGAGGCTTTTGTATTTTTGGGCCCAGCCCCATTGCCTTTGCCCTACACCCCACTGTAATTGTACCCTGGAACTGATCCGAAATGGAATTCAGGTCTTGGAATGAACGAGATTCTCTTTCCCTGCATTAAGACAGTATTTCTATTATTTTCTAGTACCCTAAAATAACCTTGTCATCATAACCAAGGAACACTCAAAAGGGAACTCTAATATATAATATATAAAATACTTAGCATGAGTAAAACATTTGATGCCATAATAGTAGCAATAGTTAAAAACTATTATTAAAAGCGTACGGTTGTAGAATATTTCTTGTGATTGTTGGTGTGAGGACTTCATTAGCAGCATCTAGAAATTAAGGATTGACTTCCTGAGAGAAAGAACATACCCAAGAGCATCTTTCTGTTTAACAAACACTACATTAAATGACCTATCAGGGCCTCGTTCCCTCTTCAGCTACATACACACATCCTCTCTACCACCTTGTATTGAGTAATTCACTGGCAAGCCAGAAATGATTAGATCAGGCTTTGATGACACAGTGAATCACAACAGTAAATTTTGCATGGGTTGTGATGTCACACAAAAGTTTCAGGTTACACTCAGAGGGCCACCAATGCTTGTATCAAATATTTCTTTGTGACAGAAGGAACTAGAAGCAAAAGCTTCTGTTTGCTACTTATCTATCAGTAATGGAGTCTCTTGAACAAAAATACCTTAATAAGAGTAAAAGCAGGGCTACTGTAAGTGACATTTGCCCACCAGCGCTGCTGCCACTGACACAAGCTGATATCCAGCCTGGGTCAGAAAATGACAGGATTGGACTGGTGAGAGACACCATGTTCCAGAACCACCTCATTCTAAAGCCGGAGTTAGGACGAACACGCAGGTACACCAAAATTCCGGGGTCAGATTTTGTCTATGGGTTAACCTTACGTGGGATGGATGGAGGAGTTCCTGAAGCCATTGGGCACTGGCAGGTAGTGCCACCCAGGATTGTCAAAGCAAAGGAAGTGCCAAAGGACTTCATTACCATGAATTATAATGGAATCAATGCCGGTCTTTTCACTGCAAGGGAGCACTACCTGTATCGTCAACACCATGATGTCCGCTGCAAAGGAACTGATGGGAATCGGTTCCCAAAGGATCCGCCTCGTCTTCCCGATGCCATGACCTATGGGAGGCCATATCGCCCCTCCACACCCATCACAGATGTTCTTCAACATAAGTTTGGGGATCTCTGGCTACGGGAGCAGCAAGCATTCAAAATACATCTTAAAGAAGAGAAGCACAAGAGGGAAAGGCAAGGGAAAACACATGATACACGGACTGTCTTGCTGAGGAAGCACCAAATCCCAGTGAAGTCGGACTCACTGTGGCACATGCCACGGTTTGAGAAAGTTGCTCCCCATCTCGCCACCTTTCCAACTCAAAAAGACCGCGCAAAAGCTTTCAAAGCTCAGAAGGCCGAAGCTGCAGTTCGACAGGGTCAGCCGGCACAGGGCATTTATACTCATTTATAGGACTTGGCTTGATAAAGAAGCTTGTGACTGCATGTTCTGTCTCAAGAGAAGGAACACTTGTCATAGAAAAAAGAAAGCTTATGACAGTGCTCGTCATGAAGACAGCATTAAAATGAAGTTCCTTGCTGGAAGTTTTATTTGGGCTGCTGTAGCAGGATGTGCTGGTTGTATCTTGGGCCAGCAGGAGAAATGGAACTTGGGCTCGTGCAAAAGAGCAGCGCTGCACCCGCGGCCTTAGCATGTCATAATATGGGATGCAACAGTCCAATGCAGCAGACCACTGTTGCCATGGTAGCAGCAGCTGGCACCAGTAGATCAGTTGGGGCACCCTCTGGAGCAGATTTGGGGGGGGTGCAGGTGCTGGTGGGGAAGGGGAGAGGAAGAAGAAGTTGCATTCTGCAAGCAGTGCTCTTCTACCGCAAGAATGACAGATCTGAATCCCCTTTTGGTATATAGTGGTGTGATAATGTTCAGAATGAAATCCAGTGTTTGGTTAAAAAAAAACCAAACAAACCAAGGATGTCAAATTATGCTTTAGCATAAAAGACACATTTCTTTGTTAATGAGAGAGGAAGACACTGCTCTTTTGTTTTTGCCAGAGAAAAGACCCCTTGTTTGGAAACCAGTCTCAATTTCAGACAACTGATCTGTATTCTTCTCCCAAATCTTTTTATTTATTTACTGTATATCCACCTTCATTCCTCTGGTCTGTAGACTATCCTGAATATATGCACTAATTTACTATCATTTCCTTTTTTGCGATCATCACAAATTGCATTGATTGGGCAATCTTTTCAAGGTGTGTGTGTGTGTGCAGTCCATGCATATAAGCTGCATATTCAGAAAAAGGAAGCTCTCAGGTACATAAAACAAAATAGTCTCTATGGAATCTATTTAATGCTTAAAAATTGATTCACTGTTTAACATGGGTTTTTGGTGAGCTATCATGACTCAGAACATAAAATGTGTAATTTAGCTGCTTGCATTGTATTTGTGATAACATCTGGATTTCTTTTTATTCCGTTTCCATGGCTCCAGCCCTTCTTCTCTCTAGGTCTCTTGGTTGCTTCTCTGACTAATGCCCTCCCTACCTGGTCACTCAGTTTTGCTGGTCGGCTTCCTTCAGACATAGTTGTGATTTAGCCATATTCTTCCCATTCTGTAATGATGGATTTAATGGTACTCCAGGGGATGTTCATAGTTTGGGAATTTTTTAAAAACATCCAATTCCAATTGTTGCTTCTGCAGGACTTTATCCCAGAGCTGATTTGATTGCTTGGAAAGAGCTGTATTTAATCTGAGGTCATGTGACACTGGAGTTGCGCACAGGTGGGCACCCAACTATTTACAGTGACCTCGGGAGACAGTCGTTTGCATCAGAGTTTATTTAGGCATGCCACAGCAAAGAGGGTGAATACTTATGGAGGCAGCATTGCAGGTTTGTTTTTGTTTACTTGTGAGCCACAGTAAACATTTTGCACCTCCACAGTGTTGAATATCTGGTGTGCATCAGTGTTAACAGTGCCAGTAAAATCTACTTCACTTCTGTGTTGTAACAGAACAAACTGTGGAAAGGTCCAGGGGGGACAAATGCTTCTGCAAGGCGTTGTAGGCAAAAATCAAGGTTCATCACTGGGGCATCACTGAGGTGCAGGGCCAAGCCAGCCTTTGCTGATCAAATCTGTTTCTATCTGCACAGTCTTACTTCTTGAGTTGTATTTCTTGGTTACAAAGGAGCATGACTGAAGTGACCTGCCTGAAAGTGCAGTAAAAGTTTGAGACCAAGCATGCTGGCCTCACTTCCTCTTCGGATACAGGGCTCAGTTGTTGGGCAAGTGTGCTAGAATGTCAGAAATGGGTTCTGATATCGATAGCATCATCTTTTGTCTAACATTCATTTGTGTATGTGTGTGCTTGTTTAGCTAGCTCCATCAGTGTGCAATGTAATTGGTGGTTTTGTCACAAAACCCATAAACAGTATGGCCAGATAGCATCAGAGAATAAAGCTGCTGTTTCTGGCAGATCTGCTGATCGAGTGACAATAAGACCTGGGCACCAGTTCTACCAAGTTAGGCAGTTCTAGTTTCTGAGAAATGTGTTTACAGCACCAGGGCTCATTTCTCTTTGCTGTGCGGACAAAGTCCCATTTGTTTTCTACCATAGATAATCTGTTAAAAAATAAAAGGCAGAGTGGCTGCATGAAGCCTTCTTATTGGTAGCACTCCTCCTCCTCCCTCGCTGTTTCCTCCGCTTTTCTCTTCCTTATCTTCATTTCTCTAGGCAATGTAACAAAGCACATTGCGTACCTCTTCCTCTGAGTAGGTCATCATTTTCTGACCTCACAGGACTAAGCATTAAAGGAAGACCAGAGGGGTGAAGATTCTGTAGGTCCTCCCAGCCACTGTCATGACTTCTTTCCTGGAACAACAGCATCTCTGGAGGATTGTCATCTTATTCCTCTTCAGGTCTATAAACCGATCAGCAGAGAGAGGTATCGAAGGTTATCTAAAAAGACCACTGGGAAATATTCCTCAGATACTGTCTGCAAAGGACGAATAGTTTTCTGGAGAGAAAAAGAGACTGTTTGGATTTAATTGATCAAGATGGGGGCTCCCTTTCAGCCAACAGCTTCATTTCATTTCAGAAAAGCTCCTGGGATGCATCCTGGGGTGGGTAGGGCCCAAATCAAAGGGTGGGGCCAAACTAGCAGCAAATGGTAGCTTCAGTTCTTACTGCCAGTAGCTAGGACTTCAGTGGCTGGTGGGGAGAGGAAAGGAGGCATGTCTGTCAGAGCAAGGAGATATGGCTATCTGTGAGGAGGAACTGTGAGAGCTGGATAAGGACTCTGAGTGGGCCAGAGGCCCCCCCACCCTTGTTATAGATGATACTTGAACATTACAGAGCATGGACAAGCTATGCTCCCTTTAGAGAACCATCTAGGAGCTGCTGTGTATGCCAAATACTTGTGTATCTAGCAGAAGTGGTTGCTTTTGGCATGGATATATTTTGTTCCTGTAGTGCGACAGGAAGCTCTGAGAGAGGGAAATATTATTTATAACTTTGCCCTCTATCTCTGCCATATCTAATGCTTATTTGCTGGGTGCTCATTTTGTTGATGCCAGCAGAAACACACAGAAAGTCGTCATAAATCTTGCCTTAAGGAGTGCACAGTCAAACTCCATCAAGAGTTAACGACAAGACACTAATAGTTCTCACAGAAGTGGGGTACTGAGAAAAAAAGATGTCTGTTCAGGGAACACTTTGTGGTACAGTAAGGTCTGATGGGCAAGGAGGCCAGGTAGAGGCAGAGGAAAAATAAATATTGCTGGTGAGTTGGAGTAGCTTGAAGGAAACAGGGAAACCTGGAAGTTGCACAAGAAGATAGAATCAACACTGCTGTGTGTGAGAGACTGAGGTATGGCAACACTACCAAATTATTGTTAGTGTTATAGTTTAACAGTGGCTGCTTTCCTCAAAGAATGCCAGGAATTAATGCTTGATAAATGTATTATAAGATCTGTCACTACTCCTTTGCATAAAAATGCAGCTCCCTGGGTTCCTTATGAACCTGGTTCTTCTGTCTTTCTCAGACAGCAGAGCTGCTTCCAAAAGGATGGTTTCTAGCGCTATCCATTCATTGCTCTTCTTTTTTTAAACTACAATGGCTGGATTTTCAACACCCAGTGAAATTTATGTGAATTAGTTCTTGCCTATCGAATTACTGTAAACTGCCCAGTTGAACTTCAGCTATTGGGTGGTATAGAAGTTAAATTATTGCTATTATATGTCGTCATCATCATCATCAAGTTAAACTATTATTATGAGATTAATATAATAATAAATAGAATAATAAGTCATGCGCATTAGTTTCAGCCCTGTGGCTCTTTGATTGAAACTTCACTGCTTGATATACAGAGAAAAGTTAGCTTCCACTTGGTCTTTGAGGATGTTCCCACATGGTGAGCCAAAGCCTATCCAGTAGTGTTTGAATGCAGTTCCTGGCAGCACTATATTAGCAGAAAATGCCTATGAAAGAAACAGTTTTGTGCTATGTGTATGTGCTTCAGGGCAGAGGCAGAAAGAAAAAGAGATTTATGGCTCTGGCCTTCATCCATTCCCATCAAGTCCCACCTTCTGTCCTCAGCATCTGTCTCCCAGGGTGACCACCTCACTCAGCCCAATGGTGGGGTTATCCCTCAGGACTGCCCCTGCCTGAATTACTTTACAGAGCGATTGATGGCCTGTGCTCCAGAACTGTATGTAGTACCTGCCATTTCAAGAATATTCTGGATACAGTCAAACCAGACCTCTGACATGATTGACCGGTCCCTTCCTTGAGTCTGCTGAGTGAAAATCTAAGAGGAGAAAGAGAAAAGGAAGTGGCAGAAAGAGAAAGGGGGTAATCCACCGCTTTTCCACCCCTCACTAGATTCAACCCTACACACCAATGACACTTGTCACCTGGTCACTCATCAATGAAGGAATGTGGGTCTCAACAGAAAAATAGTTCCCCAACCCTCTTTTACAGTGGGCCTATTTATCTCTAAGCACTTGATTGTCCTGATGGATAACCTGTATTGTGGACAAAATGCTACTCCAGACAGAATCTGGAGAAACAGAAATGGTTTCCTATAGGCAAAGGCATCAGGCAAGGGTGTGTTTTATCTCTGACTGTTCAGCCTGTACATAGAATAAGAAAAGCTGGATGTGGATCAGAGGAAGAAGTGAAAAATGGCAGAAGACACATCAATCATTTAAGAGGTGCAGATCATTTTGTATTACTGGCAGAAAGCCGCAATGAATTGAAATGGCTTCTAATGAAAGTGAAAGAAAGAAGTGAAAAAGCAGGACTGCAGCTAAACATGAGGAAAGGAAAAGGCATGACTACAGAAGAGTTACAAAACTTTACTGTCAATAATGAAGACACAGAATTGTTTGTGAAAGATTTTGCATATCTAGGCTCAATCTTAAATTCAGATGACGAGTGCAATGAGGAAATTTGAAGAAGACTGAGACTTCAAAGGACAACAGTGAAGAAACTAGAAAAGATCAGCAAGTGTAAATGTGTTTCACTGAAGGCTAAGATCATCCACACTATTGTATTCCCAGTCAGTATGTATGAGTGTAAAAACTGGACAGTGAAGAAAGCTGACATGAAAAAATAGAAGCATTCAAAACATGGTGCTGGAGGAGAGCTTTGTAAATACCCCAAACAGAAAGAAAGACAAGCCTTCCCTATCTCTCCAACTGCAACTCCTGTTTGGACCCCAGGGGCCTAGAACCAGGGCACCTCTCTTTAGACTCAAAAATATTTAGGAAGAAATGAAATCATCTGTGTTAAGATGATGTACATTTTTAATGCAATGATGAAATATAAATGCAGAATGTAGACAAGTGAATGAAAGCTTGCATTCCTCTCTTCTCTGGTTGCATTGGTCCTTTGATACTCCACTGGCCTCCAGAATTGCTTGGATGAGTGACATGTCAGTTCATTTCCCCAGGCTGCGATCAAAGGACCATGTCGCTTGTCATGGATTTTATAAACTCCCCTTGCACAAGTACAGAGTTTGTCTCTGTGCACACGGGCTCCCCCTTCCCTCTTCGCATGAGTGAAGCTGCTTCAGTAAGGTAAATAGCTTTGTTCTCGCAGCAAAGGTAGCAGTTATCTACAGAATGACTGGGCAAAAGAGCTTCATGGCAATAATCTCTGGCGTTCTTCCTAACAAGCATCTTGGCCTTTGACAATGGGAAAGTTCACTGTACAGTAGGATCCCCATATCCACACGGATTGGTTCCAAGCCTCCCAGCAGTTGCCTGAAACCACAGATAATAGCAAACACTATATTACATATACTCGATACATACATCTTTTTATAATTTAGTTCATTTTTGCCCAGGCATACATTTTTTTTCCTTTCCCTATTAAATCAAGAATTTTCGCTTACAGGAAGCATTTCACAATTTCTCTGGCACTTCACGGTCCTTTATGACTTCTCTTTCAAGCCAAGTTCAACTGCAGTCCAAAATGCCTGGAGGCCACCTGGTTTGGAAAAACTGCTTTAGGTTTTCATCTGGAGGGGTCCTTTCCAGCTGTACTTGGAGACACCCAGCACTGAGCCTGGCCCTCTTCGATAGGCAAAGCCTATGCCTTACACAAACTCCTTTTGGGCAATACACCCACTATAACCCTGCAGGGCTGGCAACACCTAGAGCATCAAGTGATGTTTTCCTTTTAGACAACTATTAAAGATTTGGGAAAACAGGAGTTCCCTCCTCCTCGTTTGGCAAATGTCCAGATAGATTTGATCTGCAGTGCATTTTTTCAGCTGTCATGATACAGAGCTAGTCAACCCAGGGCTGTGAGAACAAGGAAGACCAAACTTCTGTACCTTTAATATGTGCTGCTTGAAAAAGGAAAAGGAAATTCATGTTATGTGTGTGATTTTTTTCTCATTATTTTAATTTCTTGACTCACTCTGAAGGCATTTATGGAATTATGCTTCCAGATGGTAACCCGGTTCACGCATAACACTGGCCCACCACGTATTCAATCCATAACTTGTTATAATCTGATCCTAGGTCAACAAAACATTGGTTAACCATGGATAAAGCCACAGGCTAGCATTATGTGTGAATCAAGTTTTTGGCTTTCTCATATTTGGATAGGAGGTATGTGAATATTCTCATTTTTCAATGTTACTGTATATGCAGGGCTCTACAAATATGGGATATATTATTCGTGATCTATTCTACTGTGAATTGTATATCAGTGAAAAGGTTTGACTGAGCAAATGGTAAACTACCTGTACAGAACTTCATGCATCCAACTTTGTTTTATTTGTAGTGATTGATAAAAGGATTGGAGCAAAGGCCCTAAAAACAATTTAGTAAACTGTGGTTATGATGAATGAATTGACTGGATTGTTTGATCATTTTTGTGACTCTCTTCTAGTAAAATGTAAAAAATCTGCCGTGGTTATGCTCACTGGCTGAACTCACAATATGAGCAAGTACAGGATGACTTAGTGTGGCAAGATCTTCAGTGCACTTATTTTGTCCTGATGCCAGTAACCATTTTGCTGAAAGCAAAACTGAGATATGAAATGAATGAGGCAGTCCACCCCATGTTTCAAACCAGCAAAGAATATCTTGAAAATTGGAACATAACTGGCTTCATCCCAAGCGCATGGCATAATTTGGTGCAGGATCAGGTTGCAGAGATCATAATGAATGGTTCTTTGTCTCAATTCTTTGTGTACAAAACACAACAGTTCAGATCCAGCCATCAGTCTGCTTGCATTGTGGACATAACTGCCACTCTTGTTTGGCACAAATACTTTTAATTACTGGGGCTTTGAAACTGCAAATTGCTGTCAAATGTAACAATTTGATTTACCTCTTTCCCCCTAAACCAACACTTCCTTCTCTCTCTCTCTCTCTTACTCTTTCTCTCGCTAGCAACCTCATAATATCTTGCAGAAACGCTTGATGGAGACAAACATGTCCAAGCGCCACAACCGTGGGTCCTCCTCACAAAAAAATGACCTCTCAGCTCAGGCAAATAAACTGAATCAAATGAAGTTGGAGGGCCCCAAGAAAACAGAACAAGAGGACCTGATCCTGGTATGCTGCCAGGTATGCTTCTGGCTTAGGTTTGATCATGTTAGTTGATGTTCCATTGTGACAAGACAACTATGCTTCCAAAATGTAGGCATTTCAGGACAGCTTTTCCAACACTTTTATGAGGAGTCAGAAGCACTTAAGTGCCTGAAATGCTGTCTACTGCCAACCAAAATGTTAATCAATTGAACATATGAGTTTAGTTGATTAATTTGTTCAGTAATTAATTTTGCTTCTCTTTGTATATGAATAACGCAAACATTAGGAAAAGCACATATGTTCTTAGATGGTTCTTGTATGTGTTACAGCAGGCACCATCTTAGAAGAGGCATTCCCTCTTGACAGAGTGCCTCTTCTGACATGGCGCACACTGCCCAAAGGTTTCATAAGTTCTTCCGTTATAATGATGGTTCTTTAAAAAATATGCCTCCTATTTAGTTCAGGGTAACATTTTTAGTCAATCAACAGTTTAAAAAAAACATGTAGTGTAGGGAACTCCAGTATGATGTTTGTGGACACCTGTAAAACTTGTTTAGACATTTAATTCAATTTTAATATATGTCCCTGGGTTTGTATATATTCATAGCAAGGAATGCATAGGCATACAGCTTTCTAGCAATTATTTAGAACTACCCATTTGAAGGTTGCATCTACATGTCACCTATCCAAATACTAAAAACACTGCAAGTCCCTGAATCCATTGCATTATAGCAGAAGACTCTTTATTCCAATGTTGTAGTATCAGTTTTTTAGCTATTAAAAGGGACTAAATAATCCTTTTATGTCCACTTGTTAATTTCTGTGAACCAGGTAAGTAATTTAAAAAGCATGTATATAAGTGACTGTTTAAGACTGTTCCAATAAAAGAAAAATTACCAATGTAATACTCTTCCTGCCAAAAGAATAAATTCTGGATGTTACCAAAAATATACTTAAAAGAAGCATTAGCCATATTGCACCACTAACAGCCAAATTAGACAGTCCCTTATTAAAGAGACACTACAGTGGCCAATAAACATGAAACAACAGGTTTGGCTGAATAAGGCGCAGCCCATCAAAGCTGTGACCCAAATTTTGTAGTGGCGCCCACAGTAGTGTCCCATGGGTCAAAAAGGTTGGCACCCTCTGAACTAACGGGCAAATTGATTCCACTTTGCAGCTCTATTCACTCAGTTCTATAGTGTGGGTTTTCATTATTGTTTCATTGTAAGTGATAGAAGATAATCATTTGACCGTGTTGTTTATTACTGTTTTATCATATTATTCATTGGGTTGTAGTATTTTTATCTTGAGAAATGATTTGGGGTTTTGTTTGTTTGTATGTATGTATGAATGAATGAATGACACCTGGATTGACAGGCAGCCATGGTGAAGGCTGCCCATCAGCTGAGGGCTTAGCTGCCTGAGGGGTTTAACCCACTGCTGGACAGAGGCTTCTTTTTCCATTGGCGCTGAAGAGAAGAAAGCCATTCTTTACACACAGCTTTTTCCAGGGATTTGAACCTTGCTGCCTTTTTATATGTTTTATTTACTAAGCCCAAGGTGGTACAACTTCAGTGTAGTGGATTTTCATCTTTTCACAAGCCTTTTGTTCTGGTTTGTCATGATTTAAAATTTAATACAAGATTTTCCTCACTCTAAAAAGCCCCCACGTAATTGTTTCAAAAAGCTGGAAAACTTGGCAAGGCCCCGAAGAGCAGATGCCGTGAGGGATCATGACTCACAATACGTGCCTTCCATAGAGAGACCTGCTGCAGAGGGGCCTCTTCAAGAGCTTGATGTGCCTCCCGGCATGTTTGGCCTGCAAAATTGTGTTAGAGGAGGCTTGTCAGACACCCAGGAGGACACCGTTCCTGGCTGACAGGTGACATTTACTTGAGGAGTCATAATTTGTGCAGGTGTAATCTACACATCGCTGGTGATGGCTAACGCTCAGTGCTGCTTTGCTCAGAAAGTTTTGCTTCGCACGTTCCATTCCAACTGCACAGCAGCCCCAGAAGCACATAAATTCCATATGGACAAGTCACTGCAATAGGACTCTCCGGCAATATTGCCATAGCTTTCTGGCAGGTAGCATATTTTAATCCATCCTGTAATGGGGATCATTCATTCCGGTGGTGGTTGCACCTGCATGCAAAGTTCTAGGTGACACTCTGACGGATGCACACCAGGGGCCAGTGGGATTCATCACACAGAGGCAAGTTTTAACTGTGTGAACATCTCCTGTCTTAGCATGGTAGGAAGTACCTGTTTGAAGGAGTACTAAACTCAGAGTTCTGTTAAATTCACATAAACTGTAAAAGATGCAGAGTTAATATCTAGAGAAACCATACTTCCATTGGAAAATCCACCAATGATAAAAATGAGGCTTCCAGACTGGCAGGGTAGGGATGTAGAGAGGAAAGGTATGTATGTATTAAATTTCTGTCCTGCCCGTTAGTTAAAATGACTCTCTGGGTGGGAATATGATTTTCAAATATCTATTCTATGCTACAGTGAAATTAAAAGTAGATCACTTGCTTACCTTCAGTTGATTCCTTTAAATGCTCTATTTTCCCCCAACAGTGTTCTGGGAAGGAACTACAACTTGTTGTTGACACCGGATGTCAGCATAATATCATATCATCTGCCTGTTTGGAGAGACTTGGGTAAGTGTTTTTCTAGGCTGCTGCTAAAAAGATGGATTGAAACACTAAAACAACTGAAAATGTCCCACAAATGTTTGCTTATCTGCTTTTGAACTAAACCTAGATCCTCCTTTGTGGTGCTCAGAGACTGTCTGAATGCAGTTCTTGTGAGAACTACAAAGAAAGAAAGAAAGCCAGGCACAGAGTAAACGGCAAGGCTCTAGTTCCCTATAACAGTAGAGAAATGGATACTTCGTGCCAGTGCTGTATTTGCAGGCAATGAAGCATCTTTTCCCTCTGTCTTTGGCCTGCTATAAATAAGATTAGAGACAGATCATAGTTTCTAAAGAGTTGAAACAAGGTTTGAGGAAAAGCTCTATTTCCCATCATGTTCAGGCACATTTTTTTTCTCTTTCCATTGTTTCCACCTATCAAGTAGGTTTGACTGGTTTTTGAAAGAGTATAAAAACCCGATTGCTAAACCATGGGGACTGCATATACCCTAAACAGTGTTTAAGTTTTCCTCATGAAATTTAAGGTTTGTGCGTCCAGAGGGATTTCGTAGCAGTCATTCACTCCATCATCCAATCAGACCTTACCTTGCTTTACACCCTGACTGTGGATTTGATGGAATCTCCAAAATTCCCTGGCATGTTCTTATGCTAAAGTATTGAGATCATTTCATCGATTCACCATAGTTATACAAACAATAAAAAGGACTCTTTGAGAACCACCCCAATCTGACTGCTGAGAACACAATTGTAGTTCTCAGTGGTTGGAGAGAGTGGCACCTATTAATTAACAAAGCACTGCTGAGCAAGTTACATGCTTGTTGCACAAAGTCATAATTATACATTTAGTGGCTTTATGCTGTAAGATAATCTTGCCTCCTGCAGAACAGCTGGCACCATTTCCTCTTTTCAGCCTATTGGGACCTGTAGGATATCTATGCATTTATTTAAATTCTATACCATCTGATAGCCAAAGGTTGAGCAAGCAGGTCTCTTTCTTTGGCAGCTCAATAAGAGGCATCCATTTCACAAGTCATGCTCTTTGCACATCCAGGAAAAGGTGTAGTTATTGAAGGAATGATTGGCTGCATTCAGACAACATGATAATGCACACTCAAGAGTTGAGTGTGGTTTGTTGTGAACACGGAGTTTTTTGTTTAAACACAGTTGCACTAACAAACCATGGCTGATTAGCCACAAGCAGCAACAACTCAAAATCCACCACAGACTATGGATTCTCTTTGTGAAGTTGTGAATATCAACCACTGTTGTTTACTGTGATTCGATTCAGAGAATACGATAACCCGCATTTCAACAACTCACAGTTTGGTGACAACCCACACTGAATCCGTACTCAACCTGTATGTGTACGTTATCTTGTTTTCTGATCCGATCCAGTGATTGATTGATTATATTTCTATACCACCTTCCAAGGCAGTTTACAAAAATTCAGAAAACACAGGTCATAAGCAAAAGAAAGCATAGTTAAATGTTAGAAAACCTACAATTTAGAAAGCCAAATTAAAAAGATGTGTCTTGACCTCCTTCCTGCCTGCAGAAAATGTGGGGAGCAGACAACTCCAGCCATGTATTACTGTTTGTTTGTTTGTTTGTTGAGTTATAGCACAGGCTTTCGAGAAGACATGTGTAATACATAAATTCTGTCTGTATAAATGTGAGGGAACACCAGCAGAGGAGACAACTCTAGCTGGGGATGAATTCTTCTTCAACAGAGAACAGCTATAATTTCGGGATAGAGCATAGATGTGCTTGGAATGCAGAGAGGGCGTGGCTTGGGCAGAGAAAGATTTCTGTCTGAAACCTAGAGAGTGACTACAGCCAGTACTGAACTCTGTGGTTGCACAGGGCGTATGAATCATTACGGCACATCTTGCTAGGCTGCAAAGAGGTTGCACACTCTCCAAGTTTTGTGTTGGCTGTCTAAGAGCAGACTGATGTGGGGATGTTAACAAGGGAGGAACATGATCTCTTTGTTGTGCAGAGCTTTGACCAGCTGATTTCTGTACATCAAGCTGCTAGTGAAAATGTAAGAATAAGCCAGGCCAGTTGGGTTTTTTCCTTCTTCTTCCAGTCAGCTGGTCAACCACTGAATTGTCCTTGCAGCACCATGTTAGCAACCACTGGCACAGCTCCTGTTCTCCAGACTTTCATCACTTTGGGTCCTTTTCTGGAATTGGTGGCAGTGTGGGGAAGGGGAGGCAGTTTGATATAAGGACCTGTGGATCAGACTTAGGTTTGAGACATCCTTGAAGATTCCTACAACTCACATATGATGATAAAAACACAGGTGTTGTGAAAGTTAGTCCTCTCTCTTTTTATTCTAGAATAGGTGCCCCCAACACAATTCAGATCAGAACCACCACCAGAAGGAGTAGAAGATTAAACCTTCTCATCCATGCCATTCCACCTCCCAGATCTTCCCAGGCCCACCCATGGTTGCCTGATGACCCCCATTGTCAAAGACCTCTGCAGAGTTTCTTTCCAAAAGGAAATTCCTTTCCCGTCTCCAAGTGATCCCACTCCTGAGGTTGCTATTTTTGCAGTGCTAGGAGAAGTAGAGAACAGCAACCTTAGTGGAGATCACTGGGGAACAGAAGGGAAAAGCTTCCCACAAGTAGTTTTCCCACTTCTTGTGCAAGAGAAAAAGTGATCCCAGGGGAAATCATTGGGAATGGGAGAGACTTTCACCTCTACCCCACAAAGATCCTTAGATCTCAATAGGAAGGGGGAGGAGGTTTAAGCATGTGGGAGGGGGGCATGTGTCTGAGCTCCCAGCTGACACTGCATATGGCACTCTGGGCTAGAGTGCACCCCTGGTGTGTGGAATTGGTTCTTGGTCCCTACAACATGAGAAGTACTAAGAAAGACAGAAGTACTGCTGAGTCTATAAAGGGTGAACAAGCCTTGCTAGTGAGCTTCCACAGCCCTGCTCATAAGCCTCAGTCTGTGTCAGAAGAGTTCTCATATTCAGAAGGAATCACTTTCAGGAAGGCAGGCAGGGTGGCTAGCTGGCTGAAGTCCCAGAAGCTCCGATTTTAGAACATATCTTGAAAACTAGAAGGCTTAGATGTTGTGATCTTCATTTGTGCCGAGGAAATTAGGGCCTATATTTCCTGGGGAGGAGGGGAGGAAGGAGAGAGAACATTGAGTTTAGTACTCACCATATGGCGATCAATCCTTTGGCCATGTAACTTAGCCAGAAGTACAGTCTACCCACCAGGGCAGCTCAGAACAAGCTTCTGTGTCAACACAGCAAGAAATGTCTAGAGGATCCAGCTGAGCTCTTCCGGCCACATTCATTTTCAGCTTTTTTGACTAAATATTTGTTCAGTAGTTGTTTCTGTTACGCAGAAGCACTCCTTCCTTTTGTCTGTTAACAGAGATTAACAAAATGCTAAAATTCAGCAAAAGAGTCAAGATTTCAAACTGGAAATCTCAAAATCCAGTGATCACATGTGTTTGTCTAACCACCCTTGTTGGCCATGGGTGGTTCCATGCTAGTCTTTTTTCTATTCTACTCCTTCCAGCACAAGGCAGTCTTGCTGCCACCCATTTCAGCAAGTGACAGCAGGGGAGTCCCTATTGTTATCCCTGAGCTCAGACTGTAGTTTACAAAGGAGACTCTCTCTGTAGGGTCTCAAGCTTGGTGGAATCCAGGGAGATGCTGTGGGCCAGATTGGAATGCCCTGTGAGCTGGAGTTTCTGCATCCCCAATTTATGCTGTTGGCACAGTTTATTCATTTAGTCCTGAATGTTCAGATGTTTCTCCCAAGGTGTTGTATTCCCAGTTTTCCCAGGTGTAATTTTTTAATGCTGGTTAGTAACTATTTTTGGAGTGCTGCTGTCTTAGCTGCTTTGTATCTGGTATTGATGCATTTAACCATCTCCTAAGTGCATATTTTCCCCTTCACCATTATCTGCTTTAAAATGTTCTCTCTCTGATGGACTTTCTGCTGTTCAGAGTAGGCCAGGGATAGGCAAAATGTGGCCCATCAGATGCTGCTGGTCTGCAACTCCCATCATTGGTCACCATTCACCATGTTAGCTAGG
>NW_025335468.1:14740883-15036633 GCF_004798865.1 Varanus komodoensis | reverse complement strand
CCAACATGTGGAGGGCCACACCCTTCTATAGAACCTCCTCCTCATACTGTTCCTAGGTAACATTTGTTGTGAAACTGACAAATCATCAATTTCATGCATCCTTTTAGTTTGAAAGTATAGCAAGATTATAAATAGGCATTTTAAAAATGAAAGTACATTGTATAGACAGTTTTGCATAATACTGGTGCACCAACTTATTTTTGATTTTAAAAATACAGTAACCCTGAAACTGAGTGGTCTTTACTTCCACCAGCTCTGCAGCAGAAAATTTCAAAATCTGAGATCAGATTGACAAATAGGCCAACAATTTCACTTCCATTTTGCCTTCTCCCTCCATGCAGATGCAGTAGTAATGTTGCCAGAAACCACAAGGTTAGGTGTGGGGCTAGTCATGGGGCAGGTGGAGTTTTCCAAGAGTAGAACTGGGGTCAAGGATTCAAAAGGGTGGGTAAGGCATCCCTTGCATAACTGAGCCTTCTGAAGATGGTCCATTTCATGGGGCTACATATCATGCGATCAGACTGAATCAGGTGATACGGTGGTAGTTTAAGGGAAAAAACCCCAACCACCTCTTAGTTATTACCTGGAAGCAGCCAGTATGAACTGTGACCAACTAGAACTCCACTGAAGGACCAGCTAGATTTTGCACTGGAAAGTCTACTCCTTAAACTTCTGTGCTTTTCACAATCCTCCACCCAGACCAGCATTTCAGTCTGTAATCCCTGACTTCTGTTTATTGAGTCCAGACTTGACTTTGTTTCTTTTCCTGCTCTTTCTGATCCCTTGGATTGTAGAGATGAAGGCATCACGATGACAACTGTACATTGCTTTCTCTCAGCTCTTGTTACTTGGTGGTGGCCCAGTTTTAGTTGCTTGTTCCCTATATCAGTGGTGTTGCAATTTACTGTCTTTTTTTCATTACAAGGCACTCTGAACTGTTAGCATTTTAGTGCATCCTCTCAGTCCTCTCTCATTCTGGAGTGCTCCAGCTTTGCTTCAAGTGGCCATGCATGTAATTTTCACAAAATGACGCCAGAACATTAATCAGAATTCATGGTAATCTTGTGGACTGCTGGGGCATATTTTGCTCCAGCACTCTGCTATGCATGTACAGAGTGTAACGTTCTTTGTGATGTCAGACAGAACTTCTAAATTCCAGTAGACATAACAATCTGGCAGTTTTGTGTTTACATAGAGGTGAGCAATTTCATGAAAAGAGGATGATCAGAAGTGATCTTTCTCAGAAAAAAACTGGGATGCACGCAGAATTTGGAGTAAATGTTCTGGGTCAAGGCACACAAGACCCAAGTTCAAATCAGCTGTGATCTCTCAGCCTCACTTATTTGTAAAGATCTGAGAAGCAGTTCCATCTCTAGAAGGTCTGGGCCAAGCCAGTGATCTCAGAGGCTGCCTGTAAGAGAAATAACTGCCATTTTGAGCTTCTTGGGGGAAGGGCAAGATAAAATGAAAGACATAAATAACTGCAATGGACTTCTCTATAAAGGGCTATATAAATGATTCATATGTTAATATTTCAAGGTTACAAAATATACGAAGGAGGATTGAACATCTTAGCTCTTTGGAATGTGGGGTACATGGTGCCATATTTAACTCATTGGGAGAAGATGGATGAAGAAAGGAAGCAGAAGTTAAGTGACATGAGAAAAGGAGCCTTTTTCTTTCCTTTTGCACAGCTATGTAACATTTTTAATAGATAGGAAAATGGATCCTTCAAAGAAGCAGCATCAAAGTGCCTTTAGCTTTAGCTCATCTCTGCATAGGTCACAAATTACTCGCCTTTGTGGATGAGCAGTAGAATAGCACCTTAAAGGAGGTAGAAATGAATGTAGGCATGGAACAAAAAGGAACTATTGCTTTCAGGAAGATTGCTTTTTAAAGAACCTGTCAGTTTTGTGCAGGAACACAGCCAGGACTGTGCTGTTGTGGGAGGAGGGGAGAAAACCAAACATCAGGAAATTGTGATTGCTTTCAGAAGTACTTTGTCACAAAATACAGAGGCTGCCTCTTGCATAGCCCCCACAGAAACAAAGAATTGTGTTAGAGCCCAGCTTGCAGTATGTTGTGACATCAGAAACATTTTAAAACTATTTTAAACAATGTAACAATAATAGGTGAGACATTTCTATTGTGCAACTTTTAAACTTTATTTCCTTGATGCCTATTTTTCTCTCTTCCAAACCAGCCTTCCAGCTTGAGAAAAGCTGGTTTAGATTGATCTAGTGCAAAGGACAGGGTTGTGCAGATTTTAGGGATATGCACAGGGAGCAGCTATAGTTCTTTGTATTAAATATATATTCCTGTATGTCAAGCTTCTTCTTTAATTTCCTGCTTTGTATACAGAGGACCTTTACTGTGGGTCATTCTAGGCCTGTCCACACATGCTTCAAGCATGTCCCTTACTCCTGGTTAGATAAAATATTTGGAGACTTCTAAATCAACTGTAGAAAGCTGGTTGCCCAGAATACATAATTCACCCTTGTCAGTTGCATGGTGCTGACAGGGAGTTAGCATGGATTGAAAACATCCATACATGTGATCTACAAGGATTAGATAGCCTATTGAGCTCCTCTGATCCCTAAAAGCAGCAGCAAGGTGCAGATGAGCTTTGAGCTGGGATGAAACTAATGGATCCCATCCCTCTAACATTTGTGGACTTCCTCTGATGCTTGGCCTGGTCTTAGAAAGGGAGCCAAGAGGAAATCCACGAATGGTTGCCAAATAAAGCAGCAAACCTCTGGCATGTCCTGCACAGCAGCACAGAAGAAGGGATGCTGCTTGGACAGTGGTCAAGCGGGGCTCCTTTCCGTTCTGCAGGAACACCCCTCTTCTGTGCCAGGCAAAGCAGTGCTGCTGCACGTGGGGGGGGGGCGATGCCGCTTGCACCACACACAGCGCAGCCAGGAACTTGGACTCAGGACCACAAACGACTGGGCTGGAGTCCAAGGAGCTAAGTTCGGGAAATCGCATGGATTCTCATCTCCAAATGGATTCCTCAAACATCCCTAGACGAGCTAAGAAAATGCTAAGTTTATATGGTGGATAATCTGTCTTTGTCTTAACCGTTGGTAAGGGTCTATGGCTTAGTTGCACACAGAGAATCCCACATTCAATTTCTGGCATCTCCAGGTAGACTTGGAAAAATTTCTGCCTGAAATCCTTCCAGTGTTGAAGTAAATGTTTCTTTGCAACATTTAGGGTGCCCAGAGTCCAATTTTTCTGTCCACCTGTTAATCTTCACCTTACAGGAATATAATTGAAAAATTAATTAATCGTTACAGAGGTTTCAAGGACAAAATTTATGCAGGCAATAACTTCTAACTGAAAAAGCCACCACGGGGTCTGCCGAAATCGCATGCCAAAATGTACACCGATAGCATTTAGCAGAGCTAGCTAGCTTTTTCTTAACAAGCCTCTGTGGTGTCCCATATCCATGAAACATTAATTTTTGTTGAATCAGCCTCAGTTTTGCATCTACAGAATGGCATCTAAACCAACTTTCCATTGATTAGCCTGTAGAGAGTATTCCAGCTGTTCAATGCATTCTTCTCTGACATATTGAACATCTACTTTATTACATTCTAGAAGACATTTATAAACAACTGCTGCAGGCTTAGCTTTCTGTAAAGAGCCAATTAATTCTTCTGACAGTATAGGAAGTACCAAAGCACGCATAGGTGATGGCCCATATAGGGACAGCAGAACATGCTGTGATTGAATATATTGCTACCTTGCTCTAGCTGATCAGATGTATCTACTCTGCAGTAAGATGAGGTGAGAACTCATCTGATCTTCTTGTTGTTACATTGCATTTATATCTTGCTTTTCTGCTTGTAGCTGATCTGAAGTATAAATTCCACCATCAATCCAGTTTTCTTCTTTTAAAACAGGACTCCTCCATATTGTTGATTTTTCATGAGAATAAAGATCACACTGCAGCTGATGAAGCATCATTTACCATGTTTCTTCAGTTGCAGAAGTTTGGGTGGAGTCATTCCTTTAAATGGGCCTAGACCCTTTGGCATCTAGCCAACAAGAGTAGTCAAGTAGTTTGACTCCAGAATAACCCACAATCTCCCATTCATTAGTATGAGAACCCAGATAAGCCTTACAGTAAAAACAAAAATTTGGGAAATTAAATTCTCACTTTCTAATGGGCAACTGCATCCTGTTAAGTGAAAACTAGGAGGAAGGAGATAAACCACACACAAATATAAACTCCTGAAATGCTGCATAGGGTTTTTGGAAATACATTTTGTGGAATATATAGATTATTGGCAATATATACATTACCTGTGGTAAGACATATTAACCTTTCCCTGAATGCTTAAATTAACCCATCTTTCCAAATCTAGAAATATTTCTGCCAGGAATTTACTTAAATTCAGTTCATTTTTTCTTTTTAAAGTATTTTTATTAAACTAGCAAACCAATACAATTAATATAATAGCAATAAACATAATTAAACATTACTAATAAGCATAATTAAACAATACAGCAATACTAGTGTTACCTCCACTAGGACCAACAAATCAAATCACTTAGTGTAAGATCATTTATTCATTCAGGTTGCCCCACTCCCCTTCCAGAATTGCATTGACTCTTGTGACAGTTCACACCCCTTTCCTTTTATTAAAGCATATTCAATAAATGGTCTCCAGATAGTTTCAAAATTATTTTTACTTATCAAACCTTTTCTCCATTTACTATTGCAAGTTAATTTACCATTAATAGCTATATTCCAGACTCCTTTATACCAGTCAACTATTTGATATTCACTTTTTATTTTCCAGTTCTATGCTATTATTAACCTTATTCCAGTTAATAAATATATCATCAATTCTTTAGAATGTTGTCCCGTCTGTTCTCTAAATAATGAGAACCATGCTAGTCCAGGGTCAGCTTCAATGTTTAAATTCAATATTTTTCAATTTCTTTGAAAACCCAAAACTTATTTATACTTAAAATCACTTTAATCATCTAAGCAATATATTTAGGTGACAGTCTTCTGAAATATGTTGTAATTTCTGGACACCAGCAAAATTGCAATTTAGTAATTAAATAAGAGAAGTTAATGCTATAGATTTTCTCTAATTAATACTATATTGCAAAAGAGTACCAAAGGTATAAATCTCATCAATTTTAGCATAAATCCCAGTGAATCACCTGCATATAAAGCCAATTTGTATTCATTCTGCTCATGCAGAAACCCATCAGTTTCTCTGTTCTGCCTAAATGAACATTCCAAAGGTTTATTTTATTTATTTATTGAATATATAGCCTGTCCTTTTCCCTGAAAGGAACCCAAGGTGGCTTAGATAAACCACCTTCTCTTCTCACAACCCCATGAGGTATTTTATTAAACTTGGTAGGTTAGGCAGAAAGGCATTGATCAGCCAGGGAGCTTTAGGTCAAGTGGCACTAGAACCAGGATCTCCAGAGTCCCAGTTCAGAACTGGAAAGATGCTAGACAGTGATCCAATGTCAAAGGGGAAGGTGGTCATTTTTGTCTTGCACCCCACTGTAGATTAAAATAGCAGCCGCAAAAACAACTTGAAAGAATTCATTTGTCCTAATTTAGGAGAAAGTCTTAAAATTCACTCCATCTTGAAAATTTCTGTGGGAAGCCGAGTTTTTCCAAAGTCACAGACATAAAGTGCTGATCCTTTCTCAGCAACAAGCAACATAACCACTGCAGAATTTATTTTTTTGTTCAAGGTGAACAAATGTACTGCAAGCCTTAAACGAGCTGCACCCTGCCTGTCACAAATAAATCCAACTTGGCCACAATGTTAGTAAGGTGGGGAGGCGGAGGAGAGCGCCGCCATGGATGCGAAAGGAGGTGGTTAGAGGGATTAGATGAAAGAGGAACCTCCATAGGAAATGGGTACTGGGGGAAATAGACAAAAGGGTATACCGTGAGGAGGAGGCCCGTTGCAGAAGGATTCGCAAGGCTGAGGCTGCTTATGAACTGAGACTTGCCAAGAATATCAAGAGCAACAAAAAGGGCTTCTTTCAGCATGTAAATAGGAAGAGGAAGGGGACACAAGTGGTGGGACCACTAAATAAGGAGGAAGGAGATTCAGTGACTGATATGAGGGGACTGGCACAGATGCTAAATGACTATTTTGCCTCTGTGTTCTCCCCAAAGCAGGATGGGGGATATCCGCATAGGAGATTAGATGAGGCTGGGGACTTAGGGGCACAGATTAGAGTCACCCCCCTTGAAGTCAAGGGGCTCCTCAGAGCATTGGACATTACAAAGGTGCCAGGCCCTGACGGGTTACACCCGAGAGTACTTAGAGAGTTGGCAGGGGTTCTCTCACGCCCGCTGGCCTCCATTTTTGAGACCTTGTGGAGAACGGGTGAAGTTCCAGAGGACTTCAGGGTGGCATCAGTGGTCCCAATTTTCAAAAAGGGTAGTAGAAGGGACATGGGGAATTACAGACCTGTTAGCCCTATGTCCATTGTAGGAAAAACAATGAAAAGGGTCATAATAGAGAGAGATCTAGTGATGCTAGATAGGGAAGGGAGGCTGACAGCCACACAACACGGCTTCTACAAAAACAGGTCCTGCCAGACAAACCTTGTGGAATTCTATGACAAGGTTTCAAGATGGCTAGATGGAGGGGATGCAGTGGATGTGGTTTACCTTGATTTCACCAGGGCCTTTGACAAAGTGCCCCATGATATCCTGGTGGAGAAACTGAGGAGTTTTGGGATACACCAAAGCACTGTCCGGTGGATTAGGGCATGGTTGACTGACCGAAAGCAGAAGGTAACCATTAGTGGAGAATCATCGGATGGCAGCCAGTGACAAGCGGGGTCCCCCAGGGCTCTGTCCTGGGGCTGATCCTGTTTAATCTTTTCATCAATGACATGGAAGAAGGGGTGAATAGTATGCTGATCAACTTCGCAGACGACACTAAAACTGGAGCAGTGGCCACAACTGAGGAGCAGGTAGTCCAGATCCAAAAGGATCTGGAGAGACTATGGAAATGGGCAGGAGACAGCAGGATGCAAGGAATAGGTGTCATAAGTACAGGTTAGCTGACAAGTGGCTGGAGAGCAGCACTTGTGAAAGGGACCTCAGGGTACTGGTTGACTACAGGCTAAACATAAGTCAGCAGTGTGATGTGGTGGTCAAGAGGGCAAACGCCACCCTTGGTTGCATAGCCAGAAGTGTGGCTTCTAGATCAAGAGAGGTATTACTACCATTCTATACGACTCTGGTGTGCCCGCAACTGGAGTATTGTGCTCAGTTTTGGGCCCCTCATTACAGAAAGGATATAGCCAGGTTAGAGTCAGTGCAGCGTAGGGCCACAAGGTTGGTGGGTATGAGGCAAGGCTGAGAGAACTGGGTCTCTTCAGCCTGGAGAAGAGGAGACTCAGAGGGGATATGTTGGCGACATACAGGTATGTGAGGGGATGTCACACGGAGATGGGTAGAGATCTGTTCTCCCCTGCAGGGGAAGGCAGGCGCGCTCCAACGGAGCAAAGTTCAGGGAACCAAGGTTCCATTTGGATGCCAGGAAGCACTTCCTGACAGTTAGGACCCCAAGGGTGTGGAATGGGCTTTCACAGGAGGTCGTTGAGGCCCTGTTGGTGTGGGTGTTCAAGGATAGGCTGGACATGCACAAGGTGGGCATGTCGTGAGCAAAGCCGGCTGGTGCCGGAGGTCAGACTAGATGGCCCGGGAGGCCCCTTCTAACTCGCTCTGTTTTTATGTTCTATGTTTCTAATGCACTGATGTACATATCACCAACGAAAGCCTATTAATGAGAATTGCTGCTAATATTTTAGCATTCACATTGATTAAAGAGATTGTCCTTTAATTTATGTATGTGGTAAGATCTTCACCAGATTTAGGAATAATGGAAATATCAGCGGTACATAATGATGTTTTAGTGTTTCTGATTCAAAGGCCTTCCGATAAAGGGAAAAAAATAGGACTAAAAAAAATCCTACACTTTAAACGGTGCCTTAAATCATTCTATAAGAAAATAATCTGGCCCCAGAGCTTTCCCATTCTTCATATTCCCAGTAAAACATGTAAGAAACAATCTTATGCCCTTTAAACATTGTCTGGGAAGCCATGGGATAGTTTGGGTGGCATTCCAACCATGGAGCTGGGAATTGGAGCTCCAGCCCCCCTCCTTGCAGCCAGGGATAGCTGCTCTCTGAGGGCGGGATGGTAGAAGGGGACATTTTGTGAGTAGGAAGGGAGGAGACTGGAGCCACTCCAGCGTTCTTTCCTCCTCTTCCAAGATGCCAACTCTAGTCAGCTGAAAATTGCTGATGACTGAAAATGCAAAGGGGGAAGAATGGGAGTGAGAAGATTTGGAGGGGCATGCTCATCTCAGCAGGTTTGCACCCTGAACTTGCTTGGCCTGCCAAGGTTCTGCCTGTAAGTTACTTTTGCTGTCAGTCCAGTTGTGTGAGAACCAAAGTTGAAAAGAAAATTTTCAAATTCCTGATTCATCCACTCCCTATTCATCCTATATAGATCAAAAACAAAGGTCTAGAGATTTGCAAAACATGAGCTGGCCAAATCCTCTGCTGGCCTAGCAATTGCATGAATGCCAAGAAATTAATCCTCAGCAGTGCCAGGAGCTTGAAAAGATTTGAGACTGGATCTGCGGAAGAGACATAAGGCAGCTGAAAAGTGAATAAAAGACTAGATTCTTCTGCCTAGCTCAGTATCAAGATTTGGAGAAGCCACATTGTTGGTCCGCCACTTCCTTCGTATCATGTGGGAAGATCACTGTAGGTCGATTTTGTTTTTCCCATCTGACTTCTCTTTTGTGTCATGCTGTTCTCAAAATTAATCAACAGTAAATCTTGAAACTCATAATGGATGGTGATTTTTCATAAGAACAAAACAGGGGTTAAAATGTGATGTGCATTCTCAATTTCTAGTTGATAATCGTGTGGCAAATCCAATAACTTGAATAAAGAATGATAGTTGATCTTGTTCAGCCTTCTCTGGAATCCCAATAATCTATAGCTTACCATAGTCTGAATGGCTCTCAAGTGTATTTACTTTAACCTGCTAGTCAATGTTAGTTTTCTGTAAGGCAACCAACAAGGTACCACGGTTGTCTTCCATCTGTGATATGCCATTGATTGCAATTTGCAGCAGCTCAGCAGAGTTATTGAGGTTTTTGAGATCCATACCCATCGCTTTAAGGAGCAACATAGCTTCCCCACTGGGTTCTTCAGAAAGCCCCATGGCTCCTGTATTTGGAGGGAATGAAGCTGGCAGTTTGTGCTTTTTTGGACCCCTCTTAGCATGTTTAACCAGTTTCAATGGAATTTTAGAGTCAACAGTGCAAAGTTAATGAGAGGAGTGGAAAGGAGGGAAAATTAGTTACTGTTTTTCAACTATGACAGAGATCAAAGTGGTTATCAGGCTATAATAAGGCAGACTCACTGAACTATGGGAAAATGCATCTGACTACCTTGTCATCTCAGCTGGAAGGCTCAGACAGGATCGGTGCAAAGCGTGTAAGGGGAGAGGAGTGAGGTCAGGAATCAAAAGTGTCCCCAACTGCTTTTTGACTGGAACATTGTGTATTAGCAAAAATGAACGGCTTGCCAGTTTTTAATATCCTGCTGATTTGTTCTTCTTTCCCACGAGGGCAGACTGGCACAATCTGCTACTGTGCAAAAAAAACATCCGTGCCTTCCTTTATTCTATACAAGTGGCTCAGAAGGCATGGACCAAAACAAGCATAAGATTAAGAACATACCATCTCTGTTTATTATTCGATATCAGTTTTCTTTTCTTGGTGCAGTGCAGATTAAAGACCCTAAACCAGACTACATTATATGATGGTGCACTTATATCATAAGATCTCAGTTGCTTTTAAACATCTTTTTCACAGGATCTGGATTGTCTCAGCATCATATAGAGTGTTCTTCCCCTCACCCTCATGTAAATGCATTCTTCTGTGATTGCTAATTTATTTGATCTTTACTCATTCTTGCTACTGTTAATTAGGATCACTTCCCTGCCTTTGAAATATGCTTAACGAGTCCAGGAAAATTCCATCTTCTTGCCATGATTTAATAGCAGCTAAAACTAACCTTGATTATGTGTGCAACTCCAGTCAATGCAAAGCGAGCTGTAATTTAGGAATTGCCACACTGACTGGGTTCACACAAGGCAATAACTCATTGTGGGTGACAAACCATGGTGGGCTGTCTTGCTGTGGAAACCTGGAATATATCTCACTGGGTACCTTGCTTGTAGGCAGCATCCCAACTTAACCTTCCCATAAAAGCCCGTGAATAAGGCAGGGCAGAGTATTCCTGATCAGTAGGTGAATGGATCAGAGCACAGGACTAGCTGCACATGAGCTGCACCTACCTTAGCAAGGAACCCTACGATTCAGATTTTGCTGCCAGGGCAGTGAGTGAGGTAGTGAATGCAATCTTTCTGTGGGGGTCAAGGACATAAAAAGATGGGATGCTGCTATACCAACCCAGATCACTGGTTATCTGTCTCTAGCAGTGGCCTTCCTCAGCCTCAATTCTTTATTTACTTATTTAATTTATATCCTGCTTGTTCTTTCAGACTCAGAGTGGTTCACATCATCTCCTCCTGCTTTTAAACTTATCCCCACAACAACAGCCCTGTGAGATCGGCTGGGCTGAGAGTGTGTGGCTGGCTTAAAGTCACCCAGTTGGCTCTTTGGCCGAGCGGGGACTCGCACTTCATTTATTTATATCCTGCTTATTTCCAGTGACTGGGACTCAAGGATTGGGACACTAATATTCATACAGTTGAAACACTTAAAAATATGCAAAATTTTAAAATATAATCAAACCAATTAAGTGTTTAAATTGCCCAGCCACTCAGATTAAAATATATTTCACAATCTGAAATATATTTCACAAAAATATAACCAGTAAAACAAATCCAGGGCAAACTCACAGACCATTCCAAAGTGCCTGCTGGAACAAAATGGGTTTCACCTGCTCTTGGCAAGGGAAGGTGCCAGTCTAGCCTCCCTAGGAAGGAAGGTTTCAGACTGGAAAATTCTCCAGCCCTGCATGCAAAGTGTGTGCTTTGCCACTGAGCTACGTCCCTTACTGCTAAGATTCTCAGCAAAATTTAAAGAATTGCTCAGGAACACGTTCATAACTAAAATACCAAGGGGTATGTGTATGTATCTGTAAAATCTAGGATTTTTAATTGACTACTTAATCTCATACTAACAAGCAAAAAATTAGTCACACACTTTTTGCTGGGATTTGTCATGAATATCTAGTACTGTGAGTGACAATGGAACCAATGCATCAACAAGGCCAGAAATAAGCATATGGTGTCTGAAAACCCAGGGGAAGGGACAGCTTCCCTTCCTCTGTAATAGGCAATTTTGCAGGTGGAGAGTATTCTGCATGCAGTGAATTAATCTGCAGTGGCTTATTTTACCATATCAGAGGCTATTTATTTATTTAGTAGATGTATAAACTACCTTTTTCTTTTTAAAAGAACTTAAAGCACCTTACATAATTTTCTTCCTCTTAATCTTATCCCCACAACAACAACCCTGAGAGGTAGAATAGACTGAGGATAGGTGGCTGGCCCAAGGTCACCCAGTTGGCTCCAAGGCTGAGTGGGAACTAGAACCCAGGTTGTTTGAGTCCCAGACCTCTGCTCTTAATTCACCACACTGATTAATATGAATTAATGAACAGGGATTTCCTGTCCTCAGTTTCTGGATATAAAGTGATGAATGTATTGCCATCCAAGTTCCAGATGTAACCCTAGTGGCTATTTTCCCCATGTACAGGCTAAAGGAGCATATGAAACCCTACAAGCTTGACAGTGAGAAGATTTCATTGCCTCATAATATGAAAGTGATTGGTCACATAGAACATCTGCCTCTCACAATGGGCACAATCCATGTGGACTGTTCTGCAGTTGTGGCAGGTGAGTGTTTGTGGAAGCTGAGCAGGTGTTGAACCTCCAACTTGCAGGGCAAATAGGGCATTTCTGGGGTCCCGGTCTAGCCCTTTAGCATCCCCCTGGTGACCAAGCCCTTTCTCCCTGGTCCCATTCCTTTTTCCTGACCACGGAATACTTGGTTGTTTCCCAGCTTTTACATATTTTCCCCATTCTGAAATGTTGAAATAACTCTCCTCAGACTTAAGTTGATGGTATGTCTACTGAGCTAATCTGCACAGCAGTTGAGAGGGGAGGACACAGTCTGCTCTAGCTGCCTCAAATTGCCTGGAGTTGAGAGGGACATTTGTGGGCTTGGTGTGCCTCAGAGCAATCTGAGGCATTGTATGTTGGAGGATACGAAATGATATGAAATGCGTCTGAATCTATTTCTTTTTGTTTTCTTTTCCAGAAGACAATGAGAGAAACTTCTCCCTGGGGCTACAGACACTGAAATCTTTGAAGGTAAGCCTCTCTTTATCCCTACTGCTTTCACTTTTAGACTTTTAGTTTGTATATTGGGGTTTTTTTTTTAAACTCAGGAACTGTAGGAACAATTGGAGTACATTCATTGTTTCAGCCTTTAACAGTCCAAACTGGGTTGTTTCATGACTTGTTGAACCAAGAAAGTCAACGTTATTTATGAAAAAAAATTAGAGCTAATCCTTCAACAAACCATGGGGAGTTATTGGGTTAACTGGGTTCCAGGTTTGCACATCATGAAACAACCCAGAAACGGGGCATTCTTGAGTTAATTGAAAGGTGAAAGACAAACATGGGAGAGGCAGCACACTCATCCCTTTGCTTATCTCCAGCAATTCCTGGGTTATACAACCCAGGAATTATTTTGTGACATGCAACCAGGTCCTAGTCTCCTGCTTATTACTGAGGTTTTAGACTGTTCTCTAGATTATTTTCACCTGTTCACACTTGTTCCTCTTTTAGTGTGTGATAAACATGGAGAAACATCATCTGGTCCTGGGGAAGACAGACAGGGAAGAAATCCCTTTTGTCAGTAATGCCTTTCCACATGAAGAGAAGTGAGTTTTTTTAACTTCGAAGCGGTGCTAATGATTAGGGCAATGAGCATGCAGCCAGAGCATTGGCATGATGGATATATGAGGCAAGAGGAGTCTGGCAGGGGTTGGTGTTGGCCATGGCATACAATGGAGGAATCCCATGTGCATCACTGAAAAGCAAAGGAAGGAGCTGAGTGTGTGGTGTGACAGTCACATGATTGTAACTCTCCCTGTATATCAGTAGGTAATGTGTGAATGTATTATTTAAGGGATTTGTTACCAAACTCTTAAGCAAGTACCCAAGGCAAGTTGCATGACCACGCACATTCGTGCATTCTGTATTTCATGGCATCTGAAGCTGCTCTGAACGCTGTTCTAATATGCTTCATAGCTGACTCTCTCACTGCACCAATGTGATTGTGTGAATGGATCCTCCATGTATGCACTCCCAGGCCCTGGATATAAACCTTGTCAGAGCAGAAACAATATCTAACCTGATTCAAAGCATTAGTTCTGACACAAAGTCTATCATAAAGTCAGTGGATGTATTTTCTAGATCTTTTGCTAGGTTTTCAGTTTTCCTCTTTGGGTCATCTGTTTTGGGTACTTGGCCTGTTTCCAAGGAGGAGGAAAAAGAGGGATTGAGATGGTGGCACACCATTTTGTATATTTAATGTTGATGGGGCAAAATTACTGCTTGACCCTATGCATGTTCTGCATTACAACTGTGCCTCCGACAGCTGATCTGGGTTGTCAGGGGAGCAAATTGAGCAAATGGTTATTTCATGTGTTGTTGTGTTTGAACTTCTAAGGATGGGGAGAGGTGCTTGCAATATTTTCTGCCTTAGGTGTCAACATACTATGGCTGGCTTGGCTACTGTGTACCTTGACTTTGGGGAATCAAGGAGCTGTTCCTCAGGCATCAAAATTCCTTGGACCAGCCCTGTATGGCCTTAAGCTTGTAGGGTCTTCTTACAAAAGTTTATGCTACAACAGGTAGCAATACAAAACATAATCATACATATTGCCTCAAGTGTCTTTTGTAACCCTCTCCCCACCCTGTTAATATGGTGATTGGTCCTTAGAGAGATAGGATCCACGGAATCCTAATTTTTAGGTAAGGAATCTATTTGACAAAGAGCTGAAAAGACTATGAGGTGCCTTACTTGCTAAACAGTTATTTCCTAGGGCACATCCTCATGGCAGCCACCTGCGCTCCTGGTTCAGTACTGTAGCACACAGCTGGAAGCCTGGGAAGTGTCCCTGGAAAAGGCAGGTACCTTTTTCCTCCGGGATACCCTGTGCTGGCCCTGCGGATGGCACAGCCCAGGCTGGTGCTGCAGTCATCCCTGTCGGCAGGGCGGACAGGCTGGGAGGCAGCATGGGTTGCAGCCCTGGTGCTTGTGGACTGTGCAGGGGTTGGAGACCCTGCAAAAGCGCATCCGGTCATGTGGACGAACCTTTGCCATAACATTAAGAGAGCAAAGCTAGTTAAAAAAGCACACCCAACCCCAATTCTCTGTTGAGAGACTGTTTTATCTGTCTTGTTTCAGCTCTTCCGAGGCATGAAGGGAGCTCCTGCAGGCTTTGAAGAAGTGGCTTGGCTGAAACGAGAGTCAGCGATACCCCATCCTGCTAGACTATGGCTAGATGAAAGCTAAATGAAAGAACCAGCCATCTGCCAGGAGCTTAGGACAGCTTCAGCTTCTGACATTCACTTACCCTGCCAAGCATCTGGACAGCAAATTTGTAAGTGTATGTCTGAGTCCCCTCTACAAAACGATGTCCTCTTTATGGCCATCCAAGTATGAAAATGTGCATTTGGAAAATCATCTCTCCTGCTATCAGTGGTTTAATGAAATGAATCACCACTTGTGACACTGGGGTGGAGGGAGGACAATTTTGTAGCTTCCTTTTTGGAGCCAAATGCATTGAGCTGGGAATCCGGGTTTCAGAGCCTGTTTTTGGTGGATGACATCACTAGGTCACAAAAAGGGGGAATTTGTGAGGCAATCAGTCTCTCCAAACACTCAAATATGTTTAGAGGGTCACAAATGGTACAACAAAGCCACAGATGCTGGTTATTGTAAGGCTTTGATCCTGGAGTATGTATGTTGGTTTTCACTGATTCTTCCTGCCCCCTGAAAAGCTGTTCTGGAGGATTGGAGGACAGCATGTGAGGTGACCTGGAGACTTAGGGGAGAAGTGGGGAGTTAGCAACAGTTGCCTCCCTCTTTCCTGCAACTGAAGTCTCCTCCCAATAACAATCCCTTCCATGGATTGGAAACTTTCCATTCACAAAAGAGGCAACTCTATGTATTTCTCAAATATGCATATCTCCCAAAGTTCAGATTATGTTTCCTCATTATGAAATTTTGATCTTAACAGTGAGAATTTGAATCACCGTTTTCAACTGTAAAATACCCAGTTTTTCATAATTACATAATTAATTATGTTTCCAGATTTTTTTAAAAAATCTGCATATTATTTGGAACCACAGTACAGCAAACATGAGAACTTTAATTTCTGCTTGCTCTAGTGCTAATTTTGTAGAGTCTGCAAACCATTTTATACTACCTATATTTGTTAAATTTAGGAAACCCAAGGCTCTGTCTTTTTCCTCTGAATTGCAGTATTGTTTTAAATAGTACTTCTGTGTTTGTTTCGTAGCTTTTTGCTAGGGGTTTAAACTAACTCTATTAATAAGGACAGATTAACATCTGAATAAATATTCTGGCACAATCATAAATTGTTATTGCTGCTTTTATTCTACTTAAGCTGGCAGTTGAAAGAATGTACATTGAAAGAAATCTGAAATTCTACATTTAAATATGTATATACCACATCAATGCCAAGATAGTGTCTGCCAGAGTTATTGCTGAGGATACGCATTTTTCTATGTATATTCGTATTTAGATCCAGAATTTTGGATAGATTAGCATTTATCTTCTAAGCAACCAGCTCACCCAAGAATGTAAAAATGTAGAGTCCTGGGATTGATCCTTTAATATAGCCATTATTTTGCAGGTCCTGATAGGGTAAAACCTGTTTGAGCAGAGCAGATAGCAAGCAAAGAAAATGAATGTATATAATAGGCATAGTGAGAAACAATGTTTGATATTTCATTTGGGTTCACTCTCACTAATGGCACAAGTACAGAAAAAGAACAGACATCACACTGCATTTACCAAATCATCTCCCTTGCCTTCTTGGGAGTGAAAACTCATCACTAGGCTGGAATCGTGTTTCCAGCTATTTTCTGCTGTTCTAGACAACAACCTGTTTGGCACATAATGGCAGCTAACCACTGGCTATACGTACACAAAGTGGCGGCGGCCTGCACCTGGCACATGGTGTGCAAAATATGCGGTAATTACATGTGAACAGGCACATTGTGGGTTGAGTCACAGGAAAAAAGGAGCCATTTCTGTCCTGTCCCCTTGGCCAACTAAAGACTTATGGGTTCAGATCTCGTTCTGCTGTTTGCTGTATTGCCCTCTGACCGTCCTCTCTGGTTTTGTCCTTTAGGCTGATTATACTTGGGTAATTTCCCAGTTCTGCAGCTCCTCCTGAACAGTGCTTTTCTATAATATTCTTGAGCTTTTTTGCTACCAGAAGCAGGCCTTCTTACATTGGTCTGCGTAGTGTCAGTGAAGGTGGTGGCCCCAGAATACATGCTGTGACTCTGCAGTGGATTCACACAACACACAGCATCACATGTGGATGGCTGTTCTACTTGCCATGCCCCCAGCTTGCAGTTCAGCTTGCACTGACAATTCCACAAATGAGTTGGGCCGCAAGTTGGAATGTGATGGTGCAGTCGCAAAACTGTAAAAGTAAATGCTTAATATGCTTATATTTGCTTTAACCCATCTTCACCTGCTAGCAAGATGGTCATATGAATCAGTCTTGCCAACACATCCATCCATGCTTACAATGACAACAGACAATGTATACTGGACAACTGTCTCAGACCAACATATGCTCTCCTCTGTTCTGAGAACAGAAAGAAGAGACTCCCATTCAAGATCTTTTCCTTCAGCTTCTGTCTATAGCACAACTTAAGCCATCATACCAAGCTGCAGTGGCTTAAACTCCATTGCTATATAGGTAGAATCCCATATGTGCTTCTAAGGACAATATTTAATTAAGTGCTTTGCTGGAAAGGAGCTTCAGTAGACTTGGATGTGCGTGTGCTTGTGTGTGTGTGTGTGTGTGTGTGTGTGTCCTGAATATCAAATCACTAGGATGCAATACACGTTTTAGACAGAACACGTCCCTTATAAACCTATCTAGTAGCATTTGTACTGAATATGCACTTCCACCTTGAAGAATCATTAAAGTCAGTGGAAAGATTTGGCACTGATGTCTTTGGAGTAGCATCAGTTTGTGTTGTTCAGTCTGATCGGTTCCTTCTGATAGTGACTACAAAGAACACGCTCTGGCTGCAGCACATCAAGTACTCACAGACTAGTATATCTATATTTTGCAGTTTGGCTTTTTGCAATTGGTTTGATAACATCCATTCTTAGCATTGGCTATTATATTGCTCACAGATTTATAGTAAAAGTGTTTGGAGAGAGTTTCTCTTTCTGTGTATCATCAACCTCCTTATTAACATGTATAGTATTTATATCATCTATATTTAAAAAAGCAAAACTTCTGTATGTACACAACATGAACTGCACTGTGTGTATACCTGCCAACATGTAGTAGAAATATGGAATATATTTGTCTAACTATATATGCCATCAGTGTGGCATTTGGCTAATTTACTACTTGAGTGTTTATTACTGTGAAAATAAAATATAATGTTAAGCTTCTATGATTTGTGATTCCTTGATTTATATATAATGACTCTTAAGTACATACACCCTGTTCCAGAGCCTTAATGAAGTGCACTCTGACATAAATGCAAAGCTCCTGTGTATCTGGTGGATTTAAATGCAGAAATGAAGCCCTGCTTTTGCTGGGAATTCCCTCTCTCTTCCAGAAGAGACACCATGTCCCTCAGAAAAGTGAGTGGGAAAAGTAAATGCGAAGAGTGAGATCACGATCCACAAGGTTTTGGGGGTAGGAAAGGAAAGAAAAACAAGCTTAAGGTCACAATGATAGTCTGGCATATTAGCTATCTTTACAAGAAGAGCCAAACATTATGAAAGGTCAAGCTTTACCCACTCTTGGATGTACATATTCCTCTAGGGGTGTTTCTAGAATGAGGGCTCCTAGTCCTGCTGGTCAAAAGACACTGAGCAGCTTTTCCCTCTTTCTCTCCCTAGTGGATTTTTCTTGAAAAAGAAAATGAAAAAAAAACTAAATACAGAGAGAAAACACAGGGAGTTTACAAACTGAAGACAATATCTGGAGCATTTCTGCACAAGGCTGTTACTCTGCTGTATCTTTCAGTTTTGTTGCAGAATCGAGATCTAAGGGACATTTCCTTTCCTGCTTTCCTGCTACATAACCTCTAGGTGAGGTGACGCCACAACCGTCTAGCTGGTATGACTCCAATTAAAGTTTGTAGGGTACAGATGTGCTTGGTGACTTGTGGGAGCTGCACAGTTGTTGACACCACACAGAGATTCTCCTCCCATGCCAGGCGGAGGGGCCGAAAAAGCCTACAGTATAATAGGTCCCTATTTGCTTCTGGGGCGGAGCAGGGAAGGGATGGGACAGGACAGGACACGCCTGAGCAGACAAGGAGTAGAATGGAGGCTGAGGCCAGCGTGTGAAGCTGGGCTGCTTCCTCTGCTGGCCCTGCGGGAGCTGAGGGAACCGCACGACAGCTGCACTCCGGCGGAGGATTGGGTCCTGGCCAATGCTTCCGGCACAGCAGCTGGTGATGAGATTTCCAGCTGGTTCTGCTGCTGGGCAATATCTTGCACCTGCGCTCCCGAGGCAGCAGTGTTTAGCTGCTCAGTTTCCCCCGATATTCAGATCTAAAAAGGAAACAGGCCCCACTTTGAAAGGTTTTTAGTCACTTTGACTTGAAAGCATAGTGGTGCCTTAATAAGTTTACTCAGCATTAAGGACTACTATGTTTGGTGGATCTTACTCCTAGGTAAGCATGCATAGGGTTGCATTAGCAGAAATACATGTTAATTGAACAGTCAAGTGATTTTTGTCAAATTTTCAAGAAGGAGACTCACAAGACCTCTGCCATCAGTAACTAGCCTGATAATTGTACCAAGGTCAGTTTGGTATGTATGTATGTATAAATAAATAAACATATTTGCTCATGTCTTGTGGCTCTCCAACATCTGAGATTTACCACACGTGACTCTTCAAGTCTGGCCATCCTTGGTATATAAAATTTATTGGAAGATCAAATGATGACTCACAATGAGGCTGTTGTACGACATTCATCCTACACACGGGGATCTGCTCCATTCTGTGGCTGCCTGAGGCTCTCAAGGGCAGCAAATGACAGAGGATCAGATCAGGGCAAAGAGCATCTGGCCTAAGTAGAACATTCAAGTCTAGAAAGTAAGGTTGTGTCAGGTAAGTAGAATTTGGTCAAGGTAAGTGCAGTAGGCTAAGGTTGATTTTATTATCTGCTCTGTTTTGATTCCTGTTTTATATCTTTCTTATTTTATAAACTGCCCAAAGATCCCCTTGGGCTATGGGGCAGTATTAAAATGTAATAAAATATAAATAAGGCAAGGGGGAAGCCCTCCTGTGTACAGGACAGCTAAAGGGCAGCACTATTAATAACTCAGAGTAAGCTTAGCAGGCTACAGCTCTCCCCTGCTTGGAACCACAGGAAGAAGTTGTCTCAGCCGCAAGGGGAAGCCTGATGCACACAGCTATCATGATCTATATTTTAGTCAGCTTCATTCCTCTTCTTCCCACTCCTGGGGTTGGCCGGACTGTTAAAAGGATCCTGATCTGATTTTGTGGTCTTATATCAGTGAGGCTGGGGAGATGGTAGGTGCAGCTGAATATTCAGTGGATGGTCCTTGGGGAGCATGTTGTCCTAATTTTTTTATCTGTGGCATTGGTATACTGCAGGTGCTAAGACACTTGATTATAGCAAGGACAGCTTTTTTCATGTTTCTTGACAACTGTAAATTAGCAGCCTTATTTTTTATTGTAAATGTAACACAATGAAAGCAGGACATGTCTTTCCTGTGTTCTTTTGTCTCTCTTGTTCTGTCTAATGCGTAGTTACTTTGGTGCGCTGGGCTTTCAACAACACAAAAGTCTGCCTGCCATTTAGACTTTTACTTGCTGTTCTGGAGAGAGAATCTAAGTCCATATGTTTAGGGTTTTCATGTTGCAGGTATCATTTTAAGCATAGAGAAAACGTATTTTCCCTGTGATCAGTAACATGTATTCCTTTATAGCAGCTAGTTTCTGCTATTACAAACATATCTTTGTTGGGTTCCTTGCAGTCTGTACTGAAGGAACAAATTTAGGTTTTTGTATTCTGGGTCAGTTCAATATAACTAATAATGAAATCAAGGAACAAAGCCTTGGAACCAGCTGAAAGCAATAGAAACCTGTCATCCGCTTCAGAAAGAAGTTGGCCAATACCTTTTAAAGCCAGCAGAGGTGAATCCATGGGCACATGTGCCATCTGTCAGCTCAAGCCCAGCACGAGAAGACTGTAGCCAGGTTTCTGTTGGGCATGTCCGATGCAATCATTTGTCTATGCCACCTTTACAATGACATCAGAAACTCAGAGATTCATATTTTAAGCTGCTAATTCCTAAAGGAAAATTGTGATCGATCGTTTGCCGTACTCTGACACCAAGCTGATTTGCAGGACTGCTGTGGCTTGTTTTTATCGATTCTGGGGCTGAGCCCTACATCTTATTGAAAGTTACATGCCACACAACTGTGTTAGCTAGTGAAGATAGACAGACTTGGCTCTGAGTTCTTATCTTTCTAGAGCCATGTGGGCTTACTGTGTGCCCTTAGGCAGAACCCTAGTTTTGAAAATGAATACGAAAGGGATCCCAACACATTTCCCATACAGAATTCTAATGAGATTATTAACAATGTGGCTGTCTGGTGCATGAATGAAAGTGGCATCTTTATACAATGATGGCCAGTTCTGGCAGGGCATTGGAATATGTTGTGGGCTTGCCTAACTTGCAGAATTTCTGGAGCAACACGCGTGACAGCCTAACCCCCTGCATTTTGTCCTGAGCCATCCAATGGTTTTCACATGCTTCACACACCAGGAAAGCCACTAATGATTTCCTGGCCTGTCACAATCCACAAAAAACCCCAACAGACAAGCGGCTGGCTGCCTAATGTCGAGGGTTTGCAATAGTTTCATGGGGTGGGGTGCAGCTGTGACATGCAATACAATGACGCTGTGGGGTTTGCTTGAACAGCTTCAGGCCAGCAACTGCTTTCTGATCCCGATTTTGCTTTGCTTTCTTAGCTTTCTTGCCCACCTCTCCCTGACTCCCTGCCCCAGCATGCGTGGGGCTGCAAGCCGAAGGGCAATTATATTTGTACTGGCTTCTCTGGTGCAGCTAAGTTGATGCTTCCTTGTTTAAAGCTTAACATTCACGTGCCCAAGGCCTGCCTTTCGTTCTGGTGCTCTTGAACAGACACCGAGTTTGTACTGGGATCCACTTCATGCTGCCCATCAAAATTCTGTCCACCTCATTGTTTTTGAGGTCACTTTCGGGCCCTGGAGCCAAGTGCCAGGCACTGCTGTTACCAAGAGGGGGCTGAGTGGCCCTCCTGTTTGGGGAGAGAATGGGAGGCACCGATGGTTGGGTAAAACAGAAGAGCAGCAGGTAGCTGCAGGTGAAATCAAGGGAGAGAGGAAAGAAATAGTGTGTCTGTGTGGGGAATGGAATTTAACCCTCCTCTCCAAGACATGTGAAACGGTGAGTGTCAGGCAGTGGCAAGGCAGGCGCAGCATCACTGTGCCTCTCTGTCCCACCACCCGTGCTGTTTCCCCTTTCCCCTTGTAGCCACTGAAGGGGACAGCAGGACTCCCAGAGATGTGGCATTTCAGGGGAAAGAGGCAGCTTGTGGACGATGCAGTCAAGCAAGAGAGGGCAAAACGGTTCTGCAGAGAAAGGGTGAACTCCCCCCCCCCCCCGTGCTTACATGGGAGTAAAATACAAGAACATTCAACTCTAATCAGCTTGAAGAAGCCACAGTAGTAATCGTTGATCTTCCAAAATTGTGCAACTGAGGAAGTGAATGGGGGACTGCAGAGAGTATGGTGGGTAGGAGAAGCGAAGCGGAGAGAGATTAGGCTACAGGCTGCCATACTACTTAACACAGTGCCAGGTACTGAAAAGACCTGGAGCTCCAGCCTACAGCAAAGCAGATAAAACCAAAGAAGGCACATATTTGCATATGCAGATTTAAATATGCTCCAAAGTCTCTCTGTCTCCTAAGGACATCTCCACTTTTAAAAAGAGATGTATTGATGGGAGAGATGGGTTATGACTTCAGATTTTAAACATTCAGGCAGAAGGGTGGTGGGGGGAGCACAGCAGGAGTGAAGGATTTGTGGGCAAAAAGCTAGCCAGTGCAGAGGGACGAGATGTAACATATCCTCAGGGGCCCCATTCCTTTATTTCAGCAAATGTCCATGGCTGGCAGGGTGGTGGGTCAGATGGCCTTTGTTGGGAAAATTTTGATAAATCCTGTCTGAAAAGCATTACTTCTGTGTGCTTTTTTGCATTGTGGGATCAAATCCTGTCTTCCTTCTCAAAACCAAGCTGTCACTGTTTAAAATGGCATTCCCCTGCTCCTTTCTCTCACTTTTAGCTGTGGGCTACAGTAGACAGGCCATTCAGTCCAAATATACATTGTAAATAGTCATTGTTGGAATTCAAGGAAGTATCTTCCTAGCCCAGAGGCTCCATGTGCCCTGGCCAATTCAGAATGTTTAGAGTCTAGATAAGAGTCTTGAGCTCATGCATAGTTTCAGTGGCTTGAATTTGCATGTCCAAGCAGACCTGGAGATGGGTTCAAGCTACTGAACTAAAGTGTCAATACAGGCAATGGAAATATTGTAATCTCATTGTTACAGTGTGATTGACTGACATTTCTTTATCTGTTCTGTATGTGATGACCTCAGAATCTTATTGTAATCTCTGCATTCTGTCATCAGATGCCCTGTACCTGTATGTGACTGGGAGTGTATAAAAACTCTCTAGTTGTGTTGAAGTTTTGCAGCAGAGTTCATCTCTGCCTGCCTGGTAATGCATGCATTATCGTGAGTACCGCGGGAACCTTGGGGTAAATACAATAAAGCCTCAGATGGTCTGGACACTTGGTCTTTCCCACGAACCCGAGTTTTATTCCCTCCTCAAATTGAGATTCCGGGATTCTGACACCTTCCAGGGATTCAGGGCTCCAGCCTGGTGGGCAACTCTCCTTAACACCGCTTCCGCATACTCCACCCACAGAGCAGCCTGTAGCAGCAGTTCCCCCTCCCGAAAAGTGAAAAGTCCCATGGTAATTCCATTGTAGTTTACAGCAGGAGAGCAATGAATGGTGGTGCTAGAAGCCCTCTGTCTGGAAGAGCACCAAGTACACAGGCTACGTAGTGCAAGAGACACAGGCCGCATTCACACACAACGGCAAGCCATGCTGGAAACCACACAACCACACAACTTGCCATTCTGTGTGAATTCAGCATCCACAGTGAATTATGGCATGTCTGGTTTCTATGAATCCCCATGAAGAATCAATCGTTTGCTGTGAAGTTTTAATGCTTCACCATTCCTTGTTTGTTTGTTTATTTAAAAGGTTTCTGTATTGTACCAATTTAGCCTAATGCCTCTCAGGATGGTTTACAATTTAAAACAACAATAAACATAATAAAGAACATAAAGACAACCCAAAAATAATCACAATAAAAATAAGAAAAAAACAATACAACTAAATAAGTAAAATGAATAACAAATCAAATCAATAGTCAATAAAACTGAATAATCCCAAATAACCCACAGTGCCTTCATAAAATCTAAAATCATAATAAAATTCAATGGGTAAAATAAGTTGGAGAATAAAAAGGTCTTAGTCCGGCACCTAAAAGCATAAAAGGTTGGCTCCAGGCACTCATCTCTGATGAGCTGGCTCCATAAATGTGCTGCCACTGCTGAAAAGGTCCTTCTCCTAGTGGCTCCCTTCAGAGGCAGCTCCTGAAGAAGGACCCCGGAGGATGATCTTAGAGTATATGGAAGGAGCTGTTCCATCAGATATCTAGGTCCCAAGCTGTTTAAGACCCGGACCTGCTCGTTGTTACATGTGAATACAGTTACAATGTTTTTCGGTAGGTTCCTATATTTTTACCAGAGTTTGGCAGGAGCAGATGCTCCAGCCTCCTTTTTTTTTGTTGTCCAGTCCTGCCTAGCAACTGCTGAGGCAGCTGCAGCCACACTCTGATTGGCTGCTATGTGCTGCTTTCTCCCTTTGCCTGCCTGCTGCCTACCTGAAGCCCAGTTGCAGCTCAGGAACCTCGTCATCAGCAGAGCGTCGCACTGCCCCAACTCCAACAGCAGTGACCTTGGAGCCAGGCATGCTTGGCGCTCCTGTCTGGCTGATTCAGTTTGTTCATGTGGTGCTTTCAAACCTTAGTGCCTTAGCTCTGCTTTTAGAAAAGTTGCCTTGCACAGGAGGCGCGCACAGCCTGCATGCTGGTATCACCAACAGGGCGCTTGCTCCGAGAAGCCCACGTTTCCTGGCTTGTCTCCTGCCCTCTCTGCCACTCCTTTTTTGTCCCTGGCATCCCTGAGGGCTGCCAGCAGGCACTGCTGTGTCCCCACCACTACCTCTGCAGGCCAAACACATTCCTTGTGGCCAGCCAGAAAACCTCCCCAGGCAGCTGCCCACGTGGACACCCTTGGGAAAGTCTTTCCGCCAGGACACGCTCCCTCTGTTCCTGCTGAGGGACTCGAGGGCCCCAGACCTGGCCTGCTCTGCTCAATCAAGCACGACAGGAGCAGAACTATATTTTATTCTTGAGAATAATTTAAATCGTTAGCAAAAGGGCAATTGGCCAAGAGCACCTGGCAGAGTCCCATTTTATACCTTGGCTGACCAGGCAGCGATGACGGGATCCCTTGGTTCAACATTCCTGCCCTGAGTGCCACTGGTACATTTGAATTCAGGTGCTTCCCGTGCTTACCTGGGAGGCTGGGCTACCTGGGGATTGGGCTGGGAGCTCCCCTGAGGGATTTCTTAATCCCTGGCTGCATGGATGGCTCCTGTTTTGCGGGTCATGCTTGGGGATGTGACCAGCCTGCCCAGGCTTAATGTCGGCCAGCCAGGTATGTCCTGCACTGGAACAGCCTGCCTGTGCAGATGCCGTCCATGTGCCTGGGCGTGAGACAAGACAGCTCTTGGCAGTGTGTGAAGAGGGAGTGCGAGGGCACACGCACAGTGAGGTGGGGGGCATGGATGTCCTGGCACACAGGCACAGAGCAGGGCAGAAGCCGTGCTCTCTCGAACAATAGCGCTACTCTATTTGCAGAGCAACTGGAAGAAGAACCAAAACGAGGCAGCTGGCTGAGGCACACTGCTTCGTTTAGTGTTATGTCTGAAGTGCAGATAAGCGGGCCTTTAGGCAAGGAGTGTATCAAATCTTTACTTTTACTCGCACAGGCTGCAATCCTAACCAACCTTATTAAGGAAGTAGCTCTGGTGAAGAGAGCAAAAGCCCCTTGCAGTGCTCTCCCTGTCATTCTCAATGGCTCTTCTTCCAGCAGCAAGGACATTGGTTTTACTTCTTCCTGGGTATCCTGTGATCTAAAGTGAGGTGCCTTGACCAAGGACCATGCCTGGGGAAAATAGTAACACAATCGGCATGTCTGAATTTGCTTTGTGGGGTGCCCTTTATATACAAACCCCCTTTGTTTAATTGCTAGCCCGACTGAGAGGGACCAATTGTGCAGGTAGTGTGTGCTTGCTGATTAATTTAATGTTTTAATTTTTCCTCTTGTTTACGTGATATTGTTTTTCAATTCCCCCACTTCAATTTATCTTCTGTTCAGTGGGTTCCTGCTAGAGTAGAAACAAATGGGATTAAAGGACTGTATTGCCGTGATGAAGTGCTGCTGGATGCTGCTGGTATGTCCAGGCAGGGTCTATGTGTCCGGAGGGAAAAAAATCAGACTTTTCTTTTGCTAAAATATAGTGTTATATTTGAAGATCTTGTGCTGAGAGGCAGAAAAGAGGAATCCTGCAGTATTGTTTTAGACTGGTATATTGTAAACAAGCCTTTTCAATTACAGATAATAATGTAAGACGCTTTTCCTGTTAGCAAATTTTCATAAGGGAAGGAATAGCAAGAGGCCCAGTCCCAGCACCACCATGTGAGCGCATGATGGCAGCTCCTTAAAGCTCCTCTCAGCCGGGGTCCAGAGAACATTGTCAGAAGCACGGACAAAAAGAAAGCAGGGTTTCAGCTTATTCCTTGGGATGGTGATGTTCTGTTTTTCAGGATAAATTGACTTGTTGGTATAAGAGCTAATTAATTTGGCATTCGTAGTGTCGGCATCATTATTTTTTCCTGGTGATTTTTGCACTCAGTGGGCTCAAGAACAATGGCAGAAGGACCCTGGGAACTCTGTGGCTGCCTGCCGGCTGCTCTCCGCTTAGCTAAATAAGGTCACCAAGCATCTGCAGGTGTCCAGTTCTGTGTGTTCCAATTAGAATTAATTACAGAGAAGAACCTGGTGGCATTTCAAAGCGAGGCTCAATGAAGACCTTGCAGTCCATAGTTCAAGCTGAGATGGCACGCAAGTCAATATTCTTGTAGCCCACCTATGCAGTTTCACTTGGGCATAAACCCCCATGGTTATTAATAAGGCAGTCTGTGTAGATAGGATTCACCCTGAACCAGCTTATAGTGTGGTGACTTACACGGCACCAAACATGGGATAAATGAGGACACAGATTTGGACCAATTTTGCACATAATAACTTGTATGTATAGATGCAAAGCTGGACATACTAAGTACAAATCACATGGAAATGCATTACTTCCATCAATAGTGGGGAAAACTATGACCAGATGAACTGGATGCTTGTCTGCTGCCCAGGTGCTAACAGTGGATGGGGCAGCTTCAAGACTCCTGGTGGTTCTTTATTTTTAAACTGGACATGGACAGTCCTTAAATCAGAAGACTGTCCTGGGTGAAGTAGGGCACATGACTGCCCTGTCTGGGAGGACCTTGCTTATCAGCATGGAAAACAGTGAAGAAATCTAAGCAACAAGAAACAGCCAAGAGCTCTTCAGTCAGAACTAGGGACAATTGCACATTTGCTTCAACAAAAGTGAAATCATTCTATGCAGTATCCAACACAACACTAGCTCTAACAAAATTATGCAGTACTAGCATATGTGACCTCTAGCGGAATGCCAATAGTTTTAGCTGGCATAGTGGTCTTTCTGGGGGAAATTGATGTATCAGCTAATGCTATTGGCATTGCACCAGAGGTCATTTACATTAGTGCAGTGTAATTAATGTTAAAGTGAGAGTTGACTGGATAACAGCCCCTGAAAATGGGAATTGCCAAAGTCACACTTTCTACTTCTGCCAAAGGTAAGGGGGGTAATGGGAAACAGCAGAAAGCTCTTGCTCATCAAGGTAATATTGTCCTTTCAGCATAACACAATTTCAGAGAGATGGCCCATGTCATAAATGGTCCTAAGGATTAAGAAGTGCTATATGCCATAGCACAAAAGATAGTTTTGTCCTTTCTTAAGATGCATTTGGACTTCCAGATGCTTAAATAAGCAGAATTTTAAGAGAAAACAAGAAGCTCTGTTTGATTAGATCAGGAAGCTAGTAAGAGCAGATAGACTTTGGCAAACATGGTGCAGGAAACTTGCCAAGTTTAAAAGAAAAGGTAACATAGAGATACCAAGGTGAATGGAATTACACCTCCAAATCCTTATTCTGTTGGCAATGCCACATGCTCTATGAAATCATCTCATTCATGTCCGACAGTCTTCCCCTACCCGGTATCCTCAGATATTATAGACAAGAACTCCCATCAGCTGCAGCCAGCATGGCCAGTGGTCAAGGGTGCTGGGAGCTATGAACCAAAACATCTGAAGAGCACCAGGTTGGCTAAGACTGAGGGAAGCACTGAGCCCAATCGCAGCATTTCAGTAATACTAGTATACATGAAATTTGCAAAGAGCCAACCTACATTTACATTTAGTTTATTTGTTACACTTATGCACTGCTCCTCCTCCAAGGAGTTCATCGTAATGGCTTGCAGATGGTTGCCCATCTATGGAACTTGGCCATTCCAGTTTAATTCTGAGACAGAACTACATAATCAGTCTTCAGACTCTTCTCCGCCACAGAAGATAAAAAACACAGGTTGCACTTGACATTTCCCCTGTAACCCTAGTACTTTTAAGCAAACTGGGCACAGCCAAGGTCATAGACTAGCATATTATGTTCCTTCTAAGTATTTATCTTGTGCAGCATTCCCCGTCTATGTTTCTTGAGCCAAAAGCATTTCAATTGTGCTTCATTTCAATAAAAACATTGTTGATTGACTGGAAGAAGAGACACTTTAATGAGATGAATGTCTCACTCTGGGTACAGCTGTGAGAGGTAATGAAGAAATTGGCAGTGAGGAGGGAAGCTGTTTTTGTAAAATTTGTCACAGAAACACAAAGCAACCAGGGCATCTGCTGTGTTCATCATCCGCAAACACCTTCTGAGAGTGATGACATAAAATCAATATGGTTCTAGAAGTTTTGGGACAGAGAGTTCTCAGGACTCCTTTATTAGGAGCATGAGGTTTAAATGGAACCTCTGCACTCACAGGCCAAAACAGTAAGACTTGTGACTAGAAGAAATGCTGGAGGTACATATCTTCATGCCTTATTTTCAAAGGCATCTGGTTATTTCAGTCTTTAAAATAAATTTCTTTCAAAGAATGCAGCATGTTGGCTTAAGTGAGGGTTGTTAACCACAAACAACCCATGCTGAGAACCCTCATTTATTGTTGGGTTGTTGACTGTGGCTTGTGTAAGCTATGGACTGTCATGTTGTGCATACCTGGGCCTGTGGATTGTCCATTGCTTGTTCCAAAAGGATACAGAGTCATTTGTCAAAAATGGTGAAAAAGCCAACCATTCTGCTTGCCTCAAATGGCACTGCACATTTCGCAGCCATCAAGGGTGGTGAATGCCACCCTTGGATGCATAGCCAGAAGCATGGCTTCTAGATCAAGAGCGATATAGCTGCCTCTCTATACAACTCTGGTACACCAGCAGCTGGAATATTGTGTTCATTTCTGGGCCCCTCACTGCAAGAGAGATATAACAAGGTTGGAATCACAGGTGCAACAAAGGGTCACAAGGATGGTGGCTGGTTTGCAGGGTAAGCATATGAGGAGAGACTGAGAGAGCTGGGTCTTTTCAGCCTTGAGAAGAGGAAACTCAGAGGGGACCTGTTAGTAACATATATGTATGTGAAGGGGTCTCATGTCATGACCTATTTTTCCCTCTGGATGAAGGCAGGACACGTTACAATGGAGCAAAGCTCAGGGAACCAAGATTCAAGGTGGATCCTGGGAAGTATATCCTGATATACTTCCTCAAAGATATGGAATGGGCTTCCACGGGAGCTGGTTGAAGCCCCATCAGTGAAGGTGTTCAAGGATAGGCTGGGCAAGCACATGGTAGGCATGTCATGAGCGGAGCTAGCTGAAGCCAGGGGTCAGACTACATGGCCCAGGAGGCCCCTTCTGACTTGCTATGTTTCTAGGTTTCTAAAATGTGACCAGCAAGGGCTGTGGGAGGGCACATACCTCCTGCGGTTCAGTACTTCCTGTGCTAATGGTGGGATGTTCTTTGTGTGTGGCCAAGATGACCTACCAGTGCTAAGTGGCCTTGGATGAAGATAGCTGCATGTCCAAGTATACTTGTGTTGGCATCCAACCTACCCTTGGCAGATCTCCTCCCAGTACCTCTTGGCCAGAAAAGCCTTGTTACATACTTCTCCCTTTGTAAAACAAACATACGAACAATTAAAGGAGAAGAAGCAACTTTTGCACTATTTAGACAAGCCAAGACAACCATTTTTAGCTAAAGGGGCAGGATGAAAACATGATGAATTTTTTAAAATCCAGGATCTGGCTAAGACGCACAATAAGAAGGAAAACAGATTCTTCAACAGCGTCCCAATGCAAAAGGAAGTGCATGGGATTTCTGGCTAAAATAAGAGACAGGATGAAGGACCAGCTTAAATTTAATGATAGAACTTGTTGAGGCTTGGAACGTGTTGAAGATGGGCTGAAAGGACAAGCTGTGCAGGAAAATGTCCATAGTAAAGCGTTTTGGGAAATCCAGGAAGCACATGGATATTCCCAGCAGAAAGTAGGGTTAGGGTTAAGGTCCAGGTTAGGGCTTGGGTTACAAAAAGTGTGGTCCCAGTGAAGGTTTAGAGGATTGCAGTGTGCTTAGAATGGGTAGAAAAAAAGAGCTGGGTGGAAAAAGAGTCACCGCACAGGAATTTGTGTTGTCTGGGTAAGGGCATGGGAATTTTCAGCTAAAAATAGGGTTAGGGACAAGGACCAGCCTAGGGTTAGAGTTAGTAAAAGGATGGACTGGGTGAACCTCCCGAGGCTTAGTACGTGTTGAGGATGGGCTGAAAGGACAACCTGTGCAGAAAAATGTCCATAGTTCAGGGGTTTGGGAAATCCAGGAAGCACATGGATATTTCCTGCAGAAAGCAGGGTTAGGGTTAAGCTCTGGATAAGGGCTTGGGTTACAAAATGTGTGATACCTATGAGGGTTTAGATGTTTGCAGTGTGCTTAGAATGGGTAGAAAGGAAGAGCTGGGCAGAAAAAGAGGCACTGGGCAGGAATTTTTGCTGTCTGAGTAAAGGCAGGGGAATCTCCGGCTGAAAATAGGGTTAGGGACAAGGACCAGCCTAGGGTTAGGGTTAGTAAAAGTATGGACTGGGTGGACCTCCCGAGGCTTAGAATGTGTTGAGGATGGGCTGAAAGGACGACCTGTGCAGAAAAATGTCCGTAGTTCAGGGATTTGGGAAATCCAGGAAGCACATGGATATTCCCAGCAGAAAGTAGGGTTAGGATTAAGCTCTGGGTTAAGGCTCAGGTTACAAAAAGTGTGATCCCAGTGAAGGTTTGGAGGTTTGCAGTGTGCTTAGAATGGGTAGAAAGGAAGAGCTGGGCAAAAAAGAGGCCAAAAGACAAGCTGTGCAGAAAAAAGTGCAGGAATTTGGGAAATCTAGGAAGCATATTAATGGTTCCCTCAGAAATGAGGGTTAGAATTAAGGTCTGGGGTAGGGTGAGGATTAAATAAATTATGGTCCCCATGAAGGTATCAAGCTTTGCTGTGTGCTCAAAATGGGTAGGAAGGAACTGCTATGCAAAAAAGAGGCATGGCACAGGCATTTCAGCAGTCAGGGAAGAACATGGGTATTTTCAGCTTAAATTAAGTTTAGGGCTAAGGACCCGGGCCACTCTAAGCTCATGTGCTGTTTCACCCTGTCACAAGCATCACAAGTCATTCAGTTATGAAGGCACCTTCTTGAGTGCAATTTTCCAGCATGGCTAAACAATGAGCCGGAACACTTCCTCAGTGGAAAGTGCAATGCATCATTTTATGACAATGTAGTGACAACTGTATTGGATTGGAGGGTAGGGGGCATATTGTTATACAACTGAGACTGACTTTTGTTGCATTCAGTGAAAGTCAGATATGCCCCCCAAAGCTGGCCTTTTCGCTGCAGGGGATTTCTCAAGGAAAGTGTATATCTCCTGGAGAAGTTATCGCAAAGCAAGACCACACTATGGTGTGTTCTCCATTCTCAAGTACACCTATGCAGTGTTGCATCCCATCCCAAAATCAACTATTTCCCACTTGCTGAATGCCACACTCCCACTTGCCCCCAAAAATGCTGTACTTGGAATCTGTCATAGGACGGCCTGCAACAACTTTGAGAGAATGTGTTCAGACAAAGACCAGCAGCGTCTGTTGGGACTCCATTGGTATTGGCCTACAGCTACCACTTCTGCTTCAGGAGCTGGGAACCCTACTTCCTGCTTCAGTATAAGTGGTCCAAGTGGGTTTCAAAGAGTGCAGAGGAACCCCACCCCTAACAGTCACTGGATATCAACATCTCCTTTCCAAGCATGGGATGCAGACCGCACCATTTACGATGCAACCTTTCCAAGGACAATGCTGCTTGAGATTGATCTCCAGGTGATGGTGCTAGAGACACTTGCAGGTCTGACGTGCTTGATCCTGTCCTTCTCCCAAGGATCCTTGCATGGCAGCTGTCTCAGGAAATGGAGCAGCTTGCACATCACACAGCAGCAGTAACTTTGTGATACACTCTGTCACCCCTATAGACACACTTCACCCAAGAAGGGGCTTGCACTGGAAAGCACAATTCTCGTGGTGTTGGTTGAAGGGCGGATAACAAAGCACCATCGCTGGAACAGAACTTGGTTGGTCCATTCACTGAACAGGTTGACCAAACTTTTACCAGATTTCTACCCCCACCCCTAGGCAGGAGAACAAGAAGTGACACCAGGCAATGAGTAACCGGTTGAAGAGCAGCAGTGGCCATGGCGTGAGAAGAGAAAAATTGCCCCATGAGAGGCTGCCATGGCACAGGAGGAAAATTAGGAAAGACACGCACAGACAGTGGCGCGCTCGAGGAACATATGCAGAATTCCTGTGCAGCTCACAGGAGAGAAGCTACAAAAGCATCAGGTGAAAACACATATGAATTTTATGTGGAACTAGACACCAAGAGGGAGAGGTCTAGTGCAAATGATCACCTCTGTCTGTGTGTGTGGTTTGGGTCAAGCACACTCTGTACTATGGGGCAATCTAAGACTCAAGGTCACAAAACAGGTGACTGATGAAGCAACAAGGTTTCGGTCTAGTAAGGGAGCTGTCAAGGCAACAGGGGTCAAAGTGTAAGCAAAGTTTAAGTGCAGTTAAATGGCCAGTTACATCACACAGTTCAAGAGCAGAGTCAAGCAGGAGTCCAAGAAACAGTAAAATAGAGCATCAGGCATCAAGAAAAGCTTCATGGAAACAAGGCAGAAGGCACTGGAATTGAAGAATTGTGTTGTCTGCAGCATTGGCTAGGCTGACTCGCAAGGCCAGTGCTGAAGGTATCCTCAGAGTCTGCTGGGCCCCACCTGTTGCAGCTCTCTGGGCAAGGCCTGCTCACGAAGAGTCACTTTATCCTAGAACAGCCTATCCTCTGCTCCTTGCCACCATCCAACCCTAGGCAGGTTGATTCAGAAAGAAGTTACACTGATTTCATTTTACCCTCAAGTGGGTTTAAAATTGTACCTACAGCCTCATAACAAACAGTCCCACGTGGTAGGTAAGTCTCTAATATCTCCCTTGAATAAGACAGAAAATAAGCACTGAGAGCAAGCAACCTTCTCCAAGTTTGCATATTGAACATATTGAGGCCTACGGAGGCATCTGTGGCCAAATTGCAGCATACCAGCACTTCAACCATTTAGGACGGTCCTTTACTGTTTGGGACTGCAGGTGGCACAGTGGTTTAAACCGCTGTGCTGCTGGGCTGGTTGATCGAAAGGTCGGCGGTTTGAATCTGCACAACGGGGTGAGTTCCCATTGCTCTGTCCCAACTCCTGCCAACCTTGCAGTTCGAAAGCATGCAATTGCGAGTAGATAAAAAGGTACCACTTCAGTGGGCAGGTAACAGCGTTCCGTGCACTTCGGTGTTTAGTCTTGCCGGCCACATGACCACGGAGACTGTCTGCGGACAAACGCTGGCTCCCTCGGCTAGGAAACAGAGATGAGTACTGCCCCCTAGAGTCAGGCATGACTGGACTTAATGTCAAGGGGAAACCTTTACCTTTACTGTTCACTGTACCATGACCTGCCAACTTGATAGGACAGGACAGGGCTTCATTTGTTCATGATACGAAGAAGCCCTTCCCTGCTTGGTGCCTGCCATGCAGAATGATCTTCCCATTGAGATCAGGCGGGCTTTTAATGTGGAGTGTTCTGCCAACAAATTAAAAAATATATATTAGCCAAGTCTTTCCCTGACCTTTAGCATTTCCTGCTACCCTGTTCATTTTTGTGATCTATTTTATTGTTTTATTGGTTGAATGAGATTTTATTATGATTTTATCTCTTGAACTGCCTTGGAATTTTTATCTAAATGAAAAGTAGCAAGAAATGTCTGCAAATAAACAACATAAAGCTATGTATAAACTTGCCCTCTGTTAATCCCTTTGTAAAGCCATCCAAGTTGGTGGCTATTGTTGCATCTTAGGAAAATAAATTATGTAGCTGAATCATGTACAGTGCAAAGATGTTCTTCCTTTTGTCAGTTCTGAATCCCCCATCATTTAGCTGCATAGGATGGCCCAGGTTCTAGTATTATGAGAAAGTGGGTCTGAGTAGCAATCTTGCAGGCATAGCACATTGATTTTTTTCTTCAAATCTGTAATGGTACATATTTATTATATTGCCAGAGAATTCCTCCTGCCTCCCTGTTATGTAACGTGATCTGCTGTCTGTATATCTACTTTCATCTTGTCCCCATCCCTTCACTACTATTTCCCCTGTCCCTTGTGGGCATGTAAACAGGAGAGTAAATTCACCTGTGTATGCACCTTTTAAAAATATGCAAAGTAACTTCAGAAGTGAACTGCAATTGTACTGATTTGGAGATGGGATAGGGGTAGCTAGCTTGGCCTTATTGTTTGTCTGACAGTGAGAGACAAACAATATAATCAAAATGGTACTTGGAACTAAAGGGATTATCCTAAAAGCTTGCTCCTAGAAATCTTTAAAATAAATAATGAATTTATTTTAAAGCAGTGTAACCTTATCATATGTGTATTCAACAGTCAATCCTGTAGAACCCTCTGAGACTTAATCCCAGAAAAGTTGGTACAGGACTGAAGGCCTGGGTAGCAGCACTCCTTTGGTAAACTGTACTGTCCAGTCAGATGAACCGTTAGTCCATTCATCCTTGTCAGGTTGCAAAGTAAAGTGCTGTAGGGTAAAGCAGGATAGCAAACTGCCCAGCTGCTCCTGGCTGTGCAGTATGGGAGGTCACCAAATATATACATCCAATCCAATGATATGAAACCATGTGGAAAAAGATATTGTTTCTCTGTGTGTGGCTAATTTGCTTTAAAATGGCATTTTTAAAATAAAGTTTGCTTACCAACCAAAATAAAAAACTGCTCAGTTGTACTTAACTGTGTGCAATATCCGCATGAAGGCAGGATTCTTTTAAGTTACATTTCTGCATAGATGTCACCCACTTCTGAGGTGATAAATACAAAAGAAAAATATTCCCCATTCTTTTCCAGGGTTGGGTTTTTTTTTTTTTTTTGGCATGAATATTTATACAAAAGCAATGTTCGCAGTACAGATGAAAAGTGGGCAGGTGGCCGACAGATTGGGGGAGTGGGTTGGTGAAACTGGCATAAAAGTACTAATTTGCAGTCATGGGAAATGGCCATAATGTGATTGATTAAAAAAATCAGGGGGTGTTCAACCTTCTCTCTGAGTCTCCTTTGAAACTGGCCTCCCCTTTAGTGGCAGGCAATGAATCATACCCAGCGTACAGGCTCTGATATGCTTATCTCATGATGCTTCATCAGTATTTGAGAAGCATGGAGATTTTTTAAGCACTTTTGCATCAAGGCTACTTCCAGATAAGGTTGTTATTATGCAATCATCTGCCTCACTGACATAATTGTATAGGGAATACGGATGATAGCACCTTCCACTTCTAACCCTCCCACATTTTTCCTCCACTTTTTCCATCTTTTTTCTTTCCTCACAAAATCTGTTAAGGCAAAGTCACAACACTTGTATAATACCTTTTAATTGGCAGTGCTAAGAGTTGTCAGTCTGGAAACACTGCAAGGGTTGTGGCCCAAGAAATCCCAGGCTAGTGAAGTAAACACCTTTTATTTTGAGTTCCAGTTCTGGAAACAAACTTTTGAGACAAAATGTTTTCTTGTGCTAGATGTTCACAGAAAAATAAGAAAATGTTGCTATGACACATGATGCACACTGGGGCAAGAAATACTAACTTCATGTGAATGCTGATGGATCTGATAAGAGGAAGAACTTAGGGGTTGTGGTTGTCAGATCAGTTAAAATGACCACCCAGAGTGTGGCTGCTGTGAAAAAGTAAGCTGGGCCTGCTTAGGAAATACACTGAAAATGAAACTGCCACTATCATACTGCCTATATCACACTGGCTTTATACACATCTTTGGTGTGACCACACTTGGAATGCTGTCTACAGTTCTGGAGTTGGAAAAGGCAGAAAACAAGGGAAATAAAATAGGCTGGACCAACTTCCTTGTGAGGGTTGTGTCTGCAATTGTTTAGCTTAAAAAAAGGTTGACTAAGGGAAGTCATGAGAAAGGTGCAAATGTTATGTACAGGGTGAAAAAATGGATAGGGAGATTTACTCTATCTCTTATAATATTAGAACCTCTGATCATCCTAGGTAGCTTGGTTGGAGAATCAGGACAAATATAAGAAACTACATCTTCACATGATGTAGTGAAGTATGTAAGTACGGAAATGTGCCACCACATGATGTAGCAAAGGCCGCCAATTTGGATGGCTTTAAAAGGGGAACTGATTGACATATTCGTGGGGAGTAAGGGTGTCCACGGTTACTAGCCCTGGGGCAGAAACCCTGTATCAGTCGCTGGAAAACACAACTGGAAGGGTGCTGTTGCACTTATGTCCTGTTTGTCAACTACACACTGCCTTGGCCACCCGTATGAACCAGTGCTGAATTAGATTGTCCTGCAGCAGCAGGGGGCTGGACCCCATGGCCTTCTGGCGCCTTCCAACTCTATTTTTCTATTATTCTAGTTGAATCCTTAGTCTTATCCAGATAGCCCCTTTGTTCTAGACAAAACTAAGCTTTGCATGTTTATCTCTGGCTATGTTTGTAGGCTTTCAAAGGAGGAGTAGAAACCAGTCAGCCAATTCCACTACTGTGCCAGCGGATATCGTCCTGCTGGTAGTTCAAAGCCTCCATGTTTTTCCTCTGTGGGGCAAACCAACTCGGGGCTGGCCGGAATTTTAACCGGGGAATTTTATTTTTTTCCTTCAGTCCCGGCGGGGTAGCAATCTCGAGTTCTGCTTTGAGAACTCCCACGACTATGTCACTTAACGCTTTCATCCCGAGGACATTTCCTCTGAGGTGAGGTCCCGTGATTCCGATGGAGCCAACTTTCAAAAAAGCGAGAGCTGGCTCATTTGGAGCCTAACGCGCACACTTGCCCGCTCCGAGGAAGCCGCTCTTGCCTCGGGAAATCAACACAAGGCGCCTCTGTTGCGTCGGGGGAAGGCTCCGTCCGCAGCGGAAGGCTGGCGGCGCCACGTGACACAGCAATGGGTTCGGGGGCCGGCGTCGGTAGCGGAAGTCGGGATGGTGTAGAGCCGTGAGTAAGGCTCAGGGCCCGGCTCGGCGGCCATAAGGGAGCGGCCGGGCTGGCGGGCGAGCGGGCTGGCCGGCCGGGGGAAGGCAGGCATGGCGGTTCCGGGGAGAACGTGGACGGCGCTGTGCGCGCTGCTGGCCCTGGGCGCGCTCGCGGGGCAGGCACTCGGGGAAAAGGTGAGCGGCGCGCCTCCCTCGTTCCCTCCCCGAACCCTGCCCATTGATCCCGCGTCGCTTTCGTCCGAGCCCTCCTCGGGCCGGGTGGGATGGGGGGCCGTCCCCGTGGCTCGCGGGGAGAGCAGGTCTCGTAAAGGTGGCCGGGGGCCCTCGTTCAAGGGCTTCAAGACCCAGGCGATAAGGCCAGGCCCTTTACCTACTGTAGAAGTGCAGATTGTGTGCATCTCCGTACCTTTTGCTCATGTGACTTAGCAAAGCCTCGTGTGCATTGCTGCCACGACATAGAATTATATGTGATGGGTGAATAACATTTTCGAACAGGTAATCTTTCCCCTAGCTTGTTTTTCATTTAGGATGACTCCATCACACGCCCTCGCACTTTATGCTTCACCCCTTTGTCGCTTTCTAACGAATCCCTTTAACTTCTGAAAATGTCTTCGTACCAGATATTTGAAATACCGTTTAAGCAAAACATAGCCTGAGAGTGCTTTAAAAGTTTGTGCTGTGGGTGAGCAATTGTAAGGCCCAGTTATCAAGTAAGGCCCAGTAATCAAGCGTCTACCAGGCATGTATTTATGATTTCTCTGCTCCTTTCCCGAAATATTTGTCATTTCCTCTTCTTTAATCCACTCTTTGTGTACAAGAGGAGAATTGATTTGGTACTGTCTTAGAATGTGGTGCAGAGGTGGATGGATATTTTGGGTGGTACAAGCAAGCGGAAGCTAAGATTATGTGTCTAAGAACATAAGCAACACCATGTTGGTTCAGACTAATGGTCCATCTAGTCCAGTGTTGTGTTCACACAGCAGCAAACTAACTGCCCACGAGATCCCTTAAACAGAATTTGAATATGACAGACCCGCTCCTGCCCAACTCCCTGAGCAACTGGGGTGCACATAGACAAATAGCCTCTGAGGCTGGAGGCAACACACAGCCATCAATAGCCTTGTCCTTGATGAATTTGTCCAGTCTGCTTTTAAAGCAGCCCAGATTAGCCATCACTCCTACTTGTATAGTTTAACTATATACGGTGTGAAGAAGTCCTTTTATCCATTCTGACTCTCCTGCCAGTTAGCTTCATGGGTGACCCTGGTTCTAGTATTATGAAAGAGGGGGAAAATGTATCTTTTACCACTTCCTCCACACCCAATTGTGATCTCCTCTTTTGTGTTTCCCCTTGCCTTTTTTCTAAACTAAACAATCCCAGTTGTTTTAACTACTTCTCATAGAGTAGTTGTAAATCCCTGATCATTTTAGCTGCCCTTCACTGCATTTTTCCAGCTTATTAATGTCTTTTTTCAGGTGTGGTGATCAGAACTATATACAATATTTTAAGTGTGGTCACATGACAGATTTGTAAAAGGAAAGTATGATCTTGGCAGTTTTATTTTCAAGTCTTTTCCTAATTATGCCTCATATATTGCTTGGCTTTTTAACAAGAGCTGCACACTAGGTGAACCTTTTCACCAACCACAATCCCAAAATCTCTTTCTTCATCAGTCACCTCTAGCTCAGCTTATCCTTGAAGTTGAGATTTTCTACCCCAGGAAGCATTACTTTACACGTACGTTGCATTTGCCATTTGGTTAATTCTTCCACTTGGTAAGATTCATTTGGAGCTCCTCACAATCCCTTTTGGATCCAACCGCCTTTAAACAGTTTGATGTCATCAGCAAATTTGGCCACTTCACTGCTTACTCTTAATTCCAGATAATTTATAAATAAGTAAAAAAGCATACTCCTAATACAGAACCTTGTGGGATTTGTATCCCTCCATTGGAAAAATTGTCATTTATCCCCACTCTTTGCTTTCTATTCTTTAACCAGTTACTGGTCGGTAAGAGGACCTCTCCTCTTACTCCATGACTGCTAAGTATGCTCAGGAGGCTTTAGTGAGAGACTCTATTTAAAAAACAACAACTTTCAGAAGTACCAGTAAACAATGTCTGTTAGATTGTCCCTATGCATCTGTTTATTGACGCTCTTAAAGAACTTTAATAGATAGTGAGGCAGGATTTAACCTTTGAAAAAGCCATATTGATTCCTTTTCAACAGAGCTTGTCCCTCTTTATGCGTACTGATTCTATCTTTAATACTTCCAGCCACTTTGCCTAGAACATACATTAAGCTAATTTTCCAGATCCCTTTTAAAACACTGGTATTACATCACTCATTCTTCAATCCTGTGGCACAGAGACTGATTCTAGGGACATTCTATATATATTTTAAGCATATAAAAAACTTCACATTAGAGTTCTTTAAAAACTCTAGGATGGATACCATCTGGGCCTGCTGATTATTAACTTTGTCAGTAAGGTTTAGAATTTCATCTTGGGTCACTGCTATCTTAATTCCTCTGATTCCCTTCCTGAATATATAAGGTCTAGAAGAGGTACCTGTTCTGAAGATGGATATAAAGTAGTTACTCAGTTTCTCTGCTATTTCTCCTTTAGTGCTCCTTTAATTTTCATGTAATGATCCAATTGCCTCTCTGGCCGGTTTCTTTTTCTGATATATTTAAATAACTCCTTATTGTTGGCCTTGATGTTATTAGCAATATGCTGCACAAAATGGGGTGTGTGGTTCTTTTGTTATCTCTTATAGCCTGCTTCTGCTCCCTTTATTTATCACATCTGGACAAGGCTTCCATTTTCTAGAGGAAGCCTTCCATCTTACACCTTCCTTGACACTGCTAGTTAACCATGCTGATGATCTCTTGAGCTTTGTGATATATATACTATCTGACCTGTACTGCTGTGGATTGAGTAATCTCCAAACATTCTGAAAGGATTTTACCTTCATGACTCTCCCTTTCAACTTTCTTTCTACCACTTCTCTCATTTTTGTGGTTTCTTTTTAAGTCAAATGAGACCACATTGGACCTCTTTAGCCATCTTCCACCTAAATGTATGTCAGACCTGATAGCACTGTGGTCACTGTTGGTTCAACAACATTTACACCTTGCACTAGACCCTGGGCAATTCCAGCTAGGATTCAATCCAGGATTGCTTCCCTTCTGGCCAGTTCCATGAACAGCAGCTCTAGGGAACAGTCATTTAGAACATGGAGAAATTTCACCTCTTTGTCAGAACTGGAACGTGCATTTGATGTGGGGGTGGTCAAATCACACATGATTACAGCACAGCTTTTTTTTTCTTTTTGAGGCCTCCCCAATTTTATTTTCTAACTCAGTGGGGTATGTTTTGTATGTGAGATGCTCTATCCCTAGATTTATAAGACTTCTGGCATTTAATAATGCAAATTGCTTGAAGCATATATAGAGGTTTCACCGTTTCTTAAATCTGGTGAAAGGCCCCATAAGGCATCTGAACTATGCTGGATTTGTGTTAGTACACTATCAAAGGTGGATATCCTTGGAGGATGATTTGGTTCTTCATTATTACATAAACATAAATATATTTTAGCTCTTTATTCTTAAGGTATTTTACTTTAGGGCAAGCATCTTACAGGAGTTATCAGATTATCTGCTCTTTTGTGGATAGTAGAATTTAACATTGTCAGTCTGGTTGTAGTGCAGAGTTGCCACCTCGGTTTTGCATATAATTAGCATGTACACTTGGTGATATGTTGCACTTTCTTCAGATGAGAGGTGAATTAAAAACAAAAACCTTTTCACACATTTTCTGCCTCCCTAATCCATCTGCAACCCAGTCTTGCCCACCCTGGCACTCTTCAGATGTTCTGGACAAAACTCTAAGCATTCCTGCCCATTGGCCTTGGTGACTGAGGCTGATGGAAGTTGAACATCTATCTAGAGGACACCAGGTTGTGGAAGGCTGCTATAGCCCATATGCCAAAGTTCTAAGCCCATAGATCTATTAACAATGCATGTTTAAAATATCCTGCTGTGTCATCTTCAGCATCAGCACTTTGAACAACTGCTTTGAAAAACATCAGTACTTTTGAAAGACTGTTTTCTTTTGTTGAATACCTCCTTTTTAATATTTGGAGTCCTAATCAAATTAATTTGGTTTCATTTATAGATCCAAGTATCTAATTTAGATGGGTGATATATATGTGATTAAATAAGTATAAGTGTGTGCACACATATGGAACCTTTCTTCCAAATTTCTATAAATCGTTAGAGAACGAAAATGTTAAATAGTGTATGAGTGCATGCTCTTTATATCCTTAATTTTATTTCCATCACCTGTTCCTCTTGCCGCTTATCATTTGTTGTTGTTGCCCTTAATGGAAAATCCATTAGTTATAAGTTTGCATTTATTTTTCAGAATTCTGAGGATGTTCGATGTAAATGTATCTGTCCTCCATACAAGGACCATGCTGGCCATATTTTCAGTAAAAACATTTCACAGAAAGATTGGTGAGTATACCAAACTTTATTTTTGTTATGTTAAGTATAACATTGGCACTTTATTTAATTGTTATTTCACAAGTGTTGTTGTGGATACAGAAAATTGTAATATGAAAATTAACCCATATTTTGCTTGGGAGTGAAGTGGTTGTAAAAGTTAAGTAGTTGGTGAATTTTGAGTTACTTAGTAGATGTTGCTAATACATTTAAGTTTCTATTTGAAGCCTGAAGTGAAATGCAACATTATTTATAAAGGAAAAGCCTTAACTATTTACTTTTAAAACTTTTACTTTATTTAATAGAGGGTTTCATAGTGTCCTTCAAAGTGTAGGGCAATTTTTCCTATGGAGAAGTAGCCAGGAAATATTCTTGACTGGACCAGGACATACAATACCAAGCCATACACAGTTGTTACTTAGGTATCCGTATTATTGTGAGTTTCCGTTAGTGATCGGCAGCTTTTCTGTGTGGCTAGTCAGCACGATGAATAGCTTGCCCTTTAGAGATGCTCTCTTAGAGACTGTATGACTGCTTGTTTCTAAGGCTGGAGTAAATGAATATAAACCTATTAAGAATAGTTGCATTTACACTTGCTCAACCAGATGAGGTGTGACTGACATTTAGTGGGAGGTTTTACAAGTGTAGCAGCATTGTTTTAATATTTGCTGTGTACTGAATTGTATTGCACAATTCTTCTTGAATGGCATAAATTACTGTTGTCCTCTAAATGATGCAAGAGTTGATACAAATTTAGAGGAAGGATGAATAAAATAAGCATGGTGAAACAACAGTGTTCAAAAAGCCTTACAAAGGAGTAATTTGTGGAGGACTTCTAATTTTCTCTTTTAATGCTCATTTTTACTTTCTTTGAGACTGTTAATTGTGTGCTGGAATATTCACTGACCCCTCCCCCATCTTGTGTTCAACAAATGGTAACAGTGCCAATTAAATCTATTTCAATTCTAGGTTGTAACACAACACAATGTGGGGTAAATTCTTCTGTAATGCACTGTATGTAAACCTCATGCTGTGCTTGAAACAGATTCCCTCCCCAGTACCGTCTTGTCCAGGGCTCCTCAAACTTTTTCAATAGGGGGCCATTAGAAAGGCGGGCAGCTACACGCACGGGCCAGTGAAGGGGGGGGGGGGCTGGGCACATGGCCTGGTGAGGTGGCATTGGGTGTGTGGCGGTGGCTCACTCAGCTCGGAGATCTCCCAGCGAGTTCAAAACCATCTCCTAGCGAGCGAGCCACCACCTCCCCGCCCACACAGCAAATGCACACGCGGGCAGCAAATGGCAGCGCGGGCCGGATAGATGGCCATGGCGAGCCAGATCCGTCTCGCAGGCCGTAGTTTGAGGACCCAGGGTCTTGTCTATATAGCTTTCAAAGACTTTCAAATATACTCTAGATGTGGAAGAAGGCAAATTTGTCCTGTTTAAAAAGAGTGTGTGGTATTTCATATGGCAAGAGAATTCTGACAACATGAAGTGGGAGTTAAAACAGATGACAACTGGCACAGTGACTCTTATTTTTCTGTGATCATTGGCCTGTTGAAATGTGATTATTTTGTCACCTACTTTGGTTTAACAGTTGGTCTCACATTAAAAAAGAGGATTTCCCACCATAGATCTATAGATTCTTTCCTAGAATTTTGAATGACCTGTTGTTGAACTCCAAATGATACTGAATTCATACAACACGGGGACCTATCGTGGGTGACAAGCCACAATAGATTGTTTTGTCCTCTGAACCCAGTCCACTTCCCACAGAGTGGCTTACTTTTTGGCAGCAAGCTACCCTGACAACCCATGGCTTGTTCTGGAGGTTAGTCCATGATGCATTATGTCACCTGGATGTGGAAAAGCCATTTTGTTGCTACTTGCAATTATTGGCTAGTGAGCCACCTGGCAAAGAGTGCCCCAAAAGCCCTGCTTTTCACAATCTTACCCTTGCCGCTGTTAGTGACAGGCCCTTCACTGGTGCTCAATGAGCAGAGGGGGAGCGACCATCACTGGTTTGTCACCCCCCCTTTTTGGCCCCTTAAAATTACGCCATTGCGGTGGTGGTGCTGGTTAATATTGGCATTTTGCAAGTGCTGTCTGATATGAATAGTCTTGCCTAGTCAATGTTCTTCTGTGTTCCCACTGTCAATGGGGCTGGAGAAGGCAAGGCTGCATATAGCCTAATTCACAGACAGTTGTCAACTGCTGAGTCGTCACTTGAAAAGCAGCAAAAGAAGCTGCACCAGAAGTGGGAGGAGACAATATCTCCTGCTTAGGTCATCAGTCCAACCCCTTGCTCATTGCAGGACTCCAAGTTAAACTGTCCCTCTCAGATGGGTGTCCAGTTGCATCTTGAATGCCTCTAAGTGTGGGGGAGCTCACGAGCTCCCTAGGTCATTGGTTGCATTGTCATACTGCTACTAACAATCAGGAAGTTCTTCCTGATGTTCATCTGGAATCTGGCTTCCTGTGACGTGAGCCTGTTTTTCCATGTCCTGCACTCTGGGATGATCCAGAAGAGATCCTGACCTCCTCCTTTGTGATTACCATTTGGGTACTGGAAGAGGGCTCTCATAGCTCCCCTAAGTCTTCTCTTCTTGACGCTAAACATGTCCCTTTCTTTCAATCTCTCCTCCTCATTTCTGAGGTCCCCGGACAATTCTAAGAATAAAAGGCAACAGAATGGGATGGAGTAAATAGGGCCCTGCGGGGTGGTGGGGATTGCTCCACTCTGTTCTGCCACCTGCAAGATGGTTTTTAAATAAGGAAAACAAAACAGTCTGGAACATTTGTGTAATGTCATTGGACTGGGAAATGTATAACAATGTAAAGTCTGGCAAATAAGTAGAGGGAGAAATTGTGTGTTTGCAGTAATAGAACAATTATTGCAGGTACACAAACTTAGCTTCCATTCATTTACTAGCCTTTAAAGTGGCACAAATTTATCTACCTTTTACATCCCAACTCTTGAATTTCTGCTGCTGCTTTTTTGTTTAACTGTCAGGTAACTGCAATAATTACTGCAGGAAGTACTGGAGAAAAGAGCCCCAAAATTGGGCAAGTTAATATTTCATCTTATTAACCAGAGATGCAGGGAAATGGTGAAAAGCTGGAGGGAGGTGAGAAGTGTCGACTCAATATTTAGAATTGAGAGGATTACATTGTAAGTGGAGGATACTGTGTGCTGCACCCACTTTGCCACTCCCCCCCCCAACTTCTTTCATTCGCCAGGCAAAGACTGTCCTTTTCTGAAGACATTTTGAGACCTGCTTTTAATAACTGATTGTTCAGGATACCATGCACTGTTAGCAGTTGGGATTTTTAAAATTGTTACTGAGAAGTGTTATGTTATGTTATGTTCTGTATTGTATTGTTGTATGTTGCTTAGAGAGCCCTATCAAGTTATTCAGCTGCCTATAAATTTAAAAATAAATATTGCTTTAAGACTCTATGGGAAGAAAAATGAAATGGCAGTCAGAAAGGGATAGCTGTGAGGGTGGGGAAGGGGAAAGAAGGCAGATTGGGCTGTGAAGGACACTGGAATTACCAGCTGGAGGACCAAGGAGAAGGAACAGGGGATAAGTCACGATAAACCTGATCGTGTTGTTCTGAGAACAACTCAGACCACACAGCTTGCCTATAAATAAGCTTATTTCTAATGACTTAGGATGACCTGCAAGTGTAGCCAATGTTATAACAGAACTGCTAGATTTGAATATGGCTAGAGAAAAGGGACACTGTAGTGTTACGGTGGGTGGGAGAGATTGCAGCTGGAGCCAGGGTGTTAGTATAGTGCGTGGGGTTCCTCCTCTGAAGATTTAACCAGCACTCTTGATTATGCTACCAGTTCCAGACACCACAGTCGCTAACTCTCTGCTGAGCAGAGATCTGCCACCACAGTGATGGTGGGAGAAATGCAGTTCTTGGATGAGGACCTGGATGGTTAGAGCCAGTGGGGTTTCCAGAAAAGGTTACATTTGAATGTTCCAGTGTTGGCATTGCACTCAAATTTGTCCGCCTGCTTCTTAACAGTGGGTACTTCATAAAGTGACTTAAATTCTAGTGCAGTTAAATATTTAAGCAGATCGCTAGGTGGGTTAAATGTCAAGTATTCTTAACTTTCAAAAATATGAATCCTTGATTGAATAGCTCCTGGTGCATTCCACATGTATTCACCCTTCTTTGCAGTGGTATAAATTTATCTGAATTTACTTGAAGCTTCTCTCTCTTTTCTCCTAGTGATTGCCTTCATGTGGTACAGCCTATGCCAGTTCCTGGGCCAGATGTGGAGGCCTATTGCTTACGTTGTGAATGCAAATATGAAGAGAGAAGTTCTGAAACAATTAAAGTAAAAAAATCATTTTTGTTTACTACTTTTAAACATTTGGGCAGCTAACGCTCATTTGTTTGTACAGCTTTTCCACAAATCCATATGTGCTAGGACAGTGTATAAAAATGCAGATTTCTGTAGTAGAACCTGTATCAAGACTATAAAACCCTTTCAAGTTGAGATCTATAATAATAACATAATTTCCAGACATTGAGCCGGTTGCAAAGTTAACCTCAGTGAAGAGTATGTAGTCAGCTAGGCTTGTAAAATCAGGCATAGCATCCCAGTTCTACGATGTCATGATGGTAATTATTTAATGACCTGATATAACAAAGAGATGTCATGTGTTAAGTATGACTCGTAGTAGGATGGACTAAAATGGAGCTTCCTGTAATCTGCTGAGGACTGAATTCCACCTCTAACCACAATTTTTCTTATATTCGTACCATGTGTTGCTTCATATTTGTTAAGGCTTTTGGAAATATGCAGTGAAAGCACGAGCATGGCTTTATTAGAGCATCCAGCATAACCATTTTTTCTTATGCTGACACTAATCTTGTTTCAGCCTGCTTTAAGGGATGCCATTCAAAGCTGGGATACCTACTATCCCCTGTGAATCGTGTGACTTGCTTTACATTGGAATATTGCCACCTTCTAAATGGTCTGCCTGTTTCACTCTTTGTTCCATCTGAAACCACCACTTCGTAGGGATGCATTAATGAAATTGAGTGCTTCTTCTAGCACCGCACAGCTAACTGAATTGTGCTGGAGTCCTTCTCCTTTTGCCTCCTCACATACACCAATGCACACCAATTTAAAGTGTACCTGTAAAGTAGTATTATACAGATAAATGCCATCAGGAGGACAATGGACAAGTTTGTAGCAAATGTGTTTATTGTTCAGCTGTATTCATCAGGGGTTGGCTGTGGTTCCCCATGGGTGCATCTGGTGGTCCACATGAATTTGCTGTTATATAGTGCATGCAGCAGCCCTTACATATCTAGTATCACTGCCTTAAAACTTGTGCTAGAAATGAGTTGTGGTTTTGTTTTTCTTGAGCTTCCTGACATATTGCATTTTATTTAAAACAAATGAGTTGGGTCCAAAGGTTGTGTTACACAAGAACTGCAACCCATTGTTTCCTAACAGTAATCTCTGTTTGTTGAGGATGTACAACCAGAATACATTTTCCAAGAAATGAATAAAACTGTGTTGCTTGAAAAATGGTGTTTTCATCGGTTTCTATGAAAAGGAAGGTAGCATTGCTTGCTTTTTGCCTATCTTCAGTTCCTCATGCTAAATTTATAAGTAATGGAAAACCCCACTTGCTTCTGCATTCAGTTCTTAGCATGTGCTCCATTTAATTTGGATATGTTGCTAAGAATGGAGTGCCTAATTGCTTACTCTCCTGTAAGCATATGCCTTTGCCTTGCCCATCTGCATGCTCTGAATGAGCACGTTCTCAAGTGGTATAAACTGAAATCCTGTCTTCTACTGTGTAGGTTACTATCATCATATATTTATCCATCTTGGGTCTTCTTCTGCTGTACATGGTGTATCTCACCTTGGTAGAACCTATTCTGAAGAGACGTCTCTTTGGACATTCACAACTAATACAAAGTGATGAAGATCTTGGGGTAAGTTTTTCATTTTTAATATGATTCAAACACCATTTGTTAAAAGTTCCTTTTGTCAAATTACCAGTTATCTTTTGTAGTTCAAAGAATAGTCTGGAACTATATCTTCTGAAATCATAGTTCAGATGAATAAATAAGGTATCCACATAGCCTTTTTTGTTTCCAATGAAGAATCTGGAATGAAAATAAAATAGTTGTCCATGTTTTAATAAATAAATAAATAAATTTATTTATTTCTTGGTTTAATTGCGGTTTCCAAAAATTCTTAGAGTCTTTGTGGCCTTGCTGAAGCTTGACATACAGATGGGATGTGTTAGGACATAATAAAGCTATGGGTTATTATTAGAGGAATTGGCTTAGGCAAGCCTTAGACTTGTAGATTCCTCTCTCTCTCTCTTTCTCACACACACACACATAGCGCCAAGAAGAGGAAATATAAGCTTTGGCCACTATTCTTTATTGACCACAGTTTAGTTTTTCACTTTAAGTGAGGTTACTCTTAACTATGGTTTATTGAAACCAGCCAACTTCATAAACTAAGTTGGCTTGTTTCAGTAAACTATGGTAAGACTAAATACAGTCAGTCTAGAGTCATACATAATGCTAAACTGGGTCCAAAACTTTTCAGTCGATAGAATATTTTCCATTTTTGTTCTATGTACATGCCTTTGAGCTCCATTAAAATCAGAGAAGAATCTAAATGTACCAAATACTTTTAGATTTAGATAAACACAATCATGTACGCTTCCTGCCTATCTTTAATTTGTTTGCCCTTGGGTTTACGCGGGACTGAAGCCCATCTGAAATGAACAGAAGAGGCATGACATCATTGCTTTGATTGTTCCATCCAGTTATCATAGGGTTTCTTCGATGAGATGCGTGTGGCATATGTTGGGAAATTTTGTTTACAAGTACTCTATCCAGAAGATTTTTCTTTTCAGCAGAATATTTGTTTTATATTCAAGAACTTTTATAGTGTTTTGGAGTGAAACTCTGCTGTTTAAAATATGTTAAAAGGTTAATAGTGGAAGTGAATGTATAAAAATATATAAAGGTTGAATGTATATTAGGATATTTCTGAATGGTTCATCCTATTCAATTTTAACCAGAAAAATAAGGCCAGCTATTTGCTTGTGTAATTTTATCTCAGCATCTTCAGGCATAGTTGAGGAAGGTGAAGAAGAGCAAAAGTTCTAGCAAGTTCTAATTGAAAGAACACCTGGCAAGCCAAAGTGGACTTTGAAGAGCAGCTAAAGAAAGGGATAAAAATAGGCTTAAATGGAAGATAATATCAAATTAAAGGTGTCTGCATCTCATTTGGAAAATAGATGTCATGGGTTTATGAACTAAAACATTATCCTCTGGTAGCTTAGAGGCAGGATGCTTGCCAGAGAGTTATGATTGTTGAGCTACTGAAAAGCAAATGAAAAATCAAGATGCTGGCTTGAGAAATCTGTTTTCTTATGTACTGAACTGGCTGTTAGTAGTCACAAAGGAGAGGCAGCTAGAAATGAGGCAAATGCAGTGTTGGGGATTTTTGGAAAGTAATGCAGAAATTATCTGAACATTCTTTTTAGCAATCTGCCCACTGTGTGGCTTAGTCAACTTCATCTGGACATTTTCCTCCCTAGCTAGCTCACTGAAAATGTTTTTGAATTTGAATCAAATAGTTCATTGAGAGCAAACACATTTTTGAAGTGATTAAGGACATGATCCTGTGTGTTGTGCTTTCACAGGACAGCAGTGTCCATACTCGGAGGCTTTCACATCCCCAGTGCCCCACTGGGCTGGAGACTCCCAGTTGGAAGAAGCAGTGGAGGCAGTCCTTGCTTCCCTGTTTGCCAGTCCTTGCATTTTTTTTTGCTAGATGGGCTTTCTTTGCCTGCCTTGCAATGGCAGTTCATCAGGGGATGGTAGAGGCTGTAAGAGGCCCAGAATAGTTTGTGTCCTGGTTCTCTGGTGTCCTCTTCTCTCCACCCACCGCAGTGTCTCCTTTCCTCCCTCTCTGGTGTTGATTTGCCAGCATCATTTGCAAGCCAGTGTCATTCTTGTACTGGCTGCAAGGGGACAAAGCTGCAGGGGTTGGATTTGCGATTCTCCCTTCCAAGGTTGGAGTCCTGTCCTCAGAGGATATATGCTCTTATGATGTCTCAGACCATTCTAGGAGCCATACGATCACTCCCCATGCCAGCTAAATAACGTAATGGCCACCAATACTGAGTCAAACTTGGAAGTTCATATCATCCTTCTGTAAAATGCTTGTATTTTGCACATGCTCCATCGCATGACAGCTACCACAAAGATTTCTATGTGAGGTTTTTTCATCAAGTTGGATGGCACAACAATTACTATGGAATACCTGTAGTTTGGCTTAATGGCCTCATCTCTTATTAAACTTTTAACAAAGTTTAGAATTTAACCAGCAGCTGGTTTAAATATATTTCACCACCTAGATCAAAACTCCTTAGCATCTCTGATTCTTACATGACCTGAACTGACTCAAAGTTTTATGGTGTCATTTGTAAGGGACTTTGAAATCTATTACAGTGGTTTGGTGCAGTATAGTTATTCAGTACAGATTTCATGCTACTTGGAAGAAGAGAACATTCTGAGCCAGTGTTAATTTAACTCCTTGCAGAATGCCCATTCTCTTAGGGAGGAGGCAGAACTGAGCTGAATCCAGGGAATGTAGAATGCTAGGTTAACTCCTTTGGAGGCATGAAAGGCACACATTCTGCATCCAAGCAAGGCATTTCCCAAGAAGAGCTGAATTGTGATAAGCAAATAAGCACATTTGTAGGCTTAGTTTACATAAATTCTATTTCTCTTAGTCATAATGGTGGATAAAGACCTATGCCATGTGATTCGCCATGTGCTCAGAGACCTGCCTCTGATGACTTGAAATCCTTCCCATCCCTTCCCCTGGATTCCGTGATTTCACTAAGCATCAATGTTTAAGCCTGCTTTTACCACCTTAAGGACTAGCAATTTGTTTTAAAAATGAAAGCAGGGGGTCTTAGAGATTCTGAACTTTCACAGACAATGTCAAATACTTTGCTTGGATGCTACAGTCCTGGAATTACAGAATACAGCTGTAATTCAGTTTCTAATTTAACTTGTGCTAAGGAATAGTAAGATCAGTGAATGTCTGGAAAACCCATTTCTAATACCCAAGTTCTAAATGTATGCACTGGCATATCTGTATTGCTAGTACAAGGTACCACTCTGACTATGCACTGTGGTGTGTTTGCTGTATCACCATTGTTCGACTTGACAATGGGTGGCATTCAGTGATGTCCTTCCTCTGACAGAAGCAAGTACATCAGCAGAACTGAAAGGGGCCTGATTTCACCTTCTCCCTGCAGCCTCCCAAGCACCTTCAAAATGGGGCTCTGAAAAATTGGCTTATCTTTACATTATAAATGCAAAAGAGATCAAATGCTCCTGAAAGCCCCTAAAGTGGTAAGAGTGGGCACAGATTGCTGTTTCTGACTGTGTCCAGTGTTCTTACTACTGAACTCTGGTGTCTTAAAACAAGCCAGATTGCTAATTGAGGGTGGTTGTTCTTTATACTAGAAGTCTTGAACCATGACAACTAAAAGTGTTAATTCATTTTGATATGTTAGCATGGTAAACAGGTCATAATGTAGATATTTAATCCTTAGTATATATCACATACATGACCTTTTCCAAATCTAATCTTTAAAATATCCCTATATGTCCAAAACATCTTTAAATATAAACAATAGGATTAATATTGAATGCCTGTGTTTATGGATTGCATTAATTCATAGGTATTGCTTAATAAGGATGCCTTGAAATGCATAATATACACACATAGTTGTCATTTAACTTAGTCACCGAACCAGCTGTATTTTGCTTTTTATTCTAAGATATTGAGTGTAAACATACATGTGTTGGCATTATTTGACATCTTGAAGTGAGTACACCAAACAGCTTCACAATAGCTCTTGCCTGTTGTGTAGAAGACTTAAACACAGAGTTTAAACTTCACTACTGTCTTGCCATGCGACTGTTACTGTTGTTCAGTTATACAACCCCTGAAAGATTTTAAGTGCTATACAGATACTGAAAAGTAAAATGGTCCCTGACTGCAAGCTCACAACAGGAAGGGAGAGGGAAGAAGAACGCCAGCATTTAGAGCAGCAGCTGCTTCTGTAAGCTAATGGAGGAGGCCAGGTTGACTCAGCTCCGACAGGCGTTCTTTCTGGCTGAGAGGGTGAAAGCAAGCTCCTTGCATCTGACCCTTCACTGGCTTAGTTATGGGACCAGGTGCTCTCTCCTCTTATGGTTCTGCTCTTTCTGGGAGGCAGCAAGTACAGCCTTTCAGTGGCCCCAGTTCCGCTGGGTGATGGATGAAACCTGACTATGCCACCATTCCATTCTGCAGTGCCAGTGCCTTTTCCTTTGGAAAACAATTTGTGTTAATGCTTGGTGCTGAGGAAGAATTGACTGAGCTTAACTCTGATATGTTTAATGTATTCCATTTGCTGAAGATCCACTTTAGCACAGAGAACGTGTTTCTACTCCTGCACAGGAGTGGGGAAATCACCAGTTTCTACCTATTTCTTTCCCCTTGGCTGTAGCCCCTTGGGCCGCATGGTGTACAATTCTGAGGTTCCCTCCAGAACCCTCTGAACCTCAGCAGCCCTTTTGGGGTGTGGAGAGGTTGTAAATGTGTCAGAAAGAGGGGAATGGGAAAACCTCATTGCACACTTGAAATCCTGTGCACAGTTCTTTCAATTGAAGCCCTGGAAGAAAAATAATACTTTTATCTTGTCTTTCAGAATAAAACTGCCAGAACTCCAGTGTGCTCATATCTGAGCGACAGGAGGCAATATCTCTCACTGCTTCCCACCACAAGAGCCCCTTGCTTGTATCCTCTGATAGCCCCTGCTGTTCTTACTTGTTTCTGGCCTTCCCCTACATTCCCACTGCCTGTCATGGCCTTCTTCACCCCATTCCTTTGTGTGCTTGAGGGGACATTTGTAATGCAGATGCATTCTGTTCCAGTCACAGAATGACTACCTGGAGGATAGGCACAGTTTTCAGCTTCTGTGTTCCCCATACACACCCTTTGCAAATTACTTATCTTTTTGTGCAGCTCTGGTTTTTGAGACTTGTTACTAATGCTGGGTTAAGAGGACAGTTAGTGTAGAAATGCATATACTAAACTAGTTTCTTCTGGAAAGGACTAAAACTTGCAGTAATTATTTGAAAGACTATAGAGACGTTATATAGCATCCTTCCACAGAATGTCATTATTTTGATCTTTATATATTAGGCAAGCTAGAATATTTCTTATTTTGACTTGGGCATGCAGAGCAATAAACTGCAATAAACTTCTTAAATTACAGGATCATCAGCCTTTTGCAAATGCTCATGATGTGTTGGCTCATTCCCGAAGCCGTGCTAACATGTTGAACAAAGTGGAGTATGCCCAACAACGTTGGAAACGCCAAGTTCAAGAACAGCGCAAGTCTGTGTTTGATCGCCATGTTGTGCTCAGTTAATAAGTACAACCACCTTCTTCAAACGGTGTTGGAAGAAAAAAAATGGACTAAAGTGTAGCATTGATTTCTGTCTTCCTCATATGCCATTTGTGTCAGAAGACAATTTTGCTCATCAATAGCAAAGAAAGTACAAACACTCATGGAAGGAAGATATTAAACTCGTTTAACAAGTCAAAATTTATGTAGTTATTAAATTTTTTTCACTAATAAAACATAAGCAATTTGTGTAATAATTTCGATCTCAAGAGATAATTGACTGCAGTTCTTAAATGCAGTTTTCACTAATATCTACATAGAGAAATGAGAAGATGTGCAGCATTTCTGTTACAAATGACTTTACAGATGTACTTTTGTAAATATCTGTTATTTTCTTATGGTCTGCTGTGTATCAGAAACTTATATTGTACAGTATAACTATCACATCTAAAACTGGCTGGTTGTATAAATTTAGTTGCTTGAACTGTCAATTCATTAGCTGACCTCTCTAAATATAAGGTGAAGCTTAAGTGGACAGATAAAGTTGGTGAACTAGAGACTTGAAGTACTGTGTAAAGAAAAAATAGTGCAGTGCACAAGAAGAGAACCGTTCCCCCTCCTTGGTCGCTTGCTACAGCTTGTGTGATATCTAAAGACAATTTATTCATATACATTTCAATACTTGGTGGACAATAACTATTTTTAAAATGAGATTGATAATGGAATGCAAATAAATTATTCAGAATCTTCTCTTGTCTTGGGAGTTACTTGCCTTTTAAAAACATATTCTGACCCTGTCATAGCTGATAACTAAAGAAGCAATTCTGTGGTCTCAGAAGTGGGAGTTGCAGCTCCAGCCCCTTGCAGCTGTTGCACAAAGAACTGTACTGGCTGCCCCTGCAAGGTCAGGAATGGGGTAGAGACTTGGAAAGGATATGATTTATCCTAAAACTCCTCCAGCCTCTTTTGCTCTCATTAAGTGCCCTCACTAGACAGGCTGAAAATAAGGGAGATCTGAGAATGGGGAGCCAAACTTTGCCTCTGCTGTTTCTTTTGTCCTGTCCAGGAAACCTCTTGAGTTTGGGGGCCTCTGAGTTGTTGATAAGATTGCATCCTTATTTAAATTCCTGAATCTTATAAAACAAAGGATGTAAAAATGAAATCTTTGATGGAGTCCATTTGTGTCTCTTGGGACTATCTGGCTATTACCTTTGGTATCCAACAACATAGGAAATGCCACAAAAGATGCTGAAAACCAATAGGGTAAGCAAAGTGTCTTGTTCCACAAATATAAACAGTTTCACCCTGTTTTATACCATATGTAGGTGTTCCAGAAAAATCTATAGAAGGATGTTCAAAATTTGTATTACAGAATATAAACCTGTCTGTTTAAAAGAGGCTAATTGCTAAAAATTTTATAGGGTGCAATAGCATAAAGTATATGCAACTCAACTACAACAATAATAAAATTATTTATGAAAACTAAAAAAGATGGTGAAAGAGAGGCTCAGAGTTCCAAATGATACATTAGGGATGACATACACTGAATGATAAAATGTCTCAGGAATAAACAAAAATAGTGAGACCAAATTTGATCATCCTTGCTCTTCAAACTCCAGCCTACTGTGCTACAATGAACAAGGAGAAGCTAGCATTCATGCAAATCGATGGGCCACACAAAGTAAATCTTTTATTCCTGATAGAAAAATTACACATGTTTAGAATTTTGAGCTTCTTTTTATCCAATTGTTTGATAATCAATTGATAATCAATTGTACTGTTGTAGTTGAATATGAATATTTTTAAAAATAGTGACATGTTTAAATCCTATTATATAAATGTATGTTATTTTATAGATATGCCTGAAGAAGGACCTACATGTGGTATGAACTGTATTCAAACTGTTTATTTTTTGTGAAATAAAATACCTCTTTTGCTAATCCTTTTGCTTTTGGCCAAGCATTTGGTAGCCTCAAAGGCATTCATAGCTGCAAAATGGCAAACTACATTAAAGCTTCTCTGGGAGAAATAGCCATTTTTAATAGCGCAAGAAACACACAGCGGTAAGTTCTGTACATCCCAGAGGCTGTTTCCCAGGCAAGATTTCTGTTGTAGGGATACTGCATTTTTCTAAACCTGGTCTATCGCAGCTTCATCTGCCACTCTCCTCCCTGCTAGTCTATTTGCTGTTGTGGCTGCAGTGTTAAGTATATGAGGGTCAGAGACAACCATTTAGAACCATTTAGAATATAGCATCTGCTATATCCATGATTTGTACAATTCTCTCTTCAGTCTCACTCCAAACTCACACAATTTCCAAGAATATTCTTTTAGAGGATGGGAACATTCTCTTGCTATAGCACTGCAGTGTGGGAGCGCTTATCTCTCTGCAAGGTAACATAATGGAAAGCCTTTTCCTGCACTCTAGGTATACTTCCATTTCATAGTCTTTCTGCAGTTATCTTTTCCTTTATCTCTGAAAGCTATGCATGCCTTCCTTTAGAGCATCTATTTCCATTTCTTTGTTACAGGTTTTGAAGACCTATTATCACAGACTGGGCTTTAATATAACTCCAGCCTATGTTTGGTCAAATTAGTCATGCATTTCCCTTCTCCAAATTCAGTTTGTTTTATTGCCTCCAGCTCATTAGAAAGCCAGGGAATCATCCAGGCTCTGTTAAGCAGGCCAAGAGAGCTTAGAGCAGAGAAATACTATTTCACTGTATGATGTTTTCTGTCCGATTAAATTGGCCACCTAATGAGAAGGAATGACTCCCTGGAGAAGAGCCTAATGCTGGGAACGATTAACGGCAAAAGAAGAAGGGGACGGCAGAGGATGAGGTTGCTGGATGGAGTCACTGAAGCAGTTGGTGTGAGCTTGAGTGGACTCTGGGGGGCGGGGGGTGGAGGACAGGAAGGCCTGGAGGAAGGTTGTCCATGCGGTTGCAATGGGTCAGACACAGACTTGGCAACTAACAACAACAACAAACTTGAGAACAGCATTTCCCTAGTTTATAGGGTTAAAGTTGTAAATATGATCGGCAATCCATGGGATTGGAGTTGGGCAGGAGCAACATGCATGCAAGCAATAGTTAAAATCCTCCTATCGCCTCTTCTAATTTTTAATTGGTGGTAGAGCTGCTAACAGATCTTTAAGTGCATCATTCAATCCATCCCTACATAAAGAAAAACTGATAATTGAACACTCAGCTGGTTTTAAGTTTTATTGATCCATACCAGCACCTTGGGACACTTCCCATTGGGTTTCTACAACTAGATGGATTAACTAGTAACTAACATTCCCAAAATTAGACCATTTAACAGCAATTCTCTGCAACTTTAGACAGAAAAGGGCCTACATGTCTCATTTTCTACCTAAATTTGCAAAGGATTGTGCCCTTATTTGTAACTGAAACAATTGTTTGATACAAGTTTGTTCACAATTCTGTATTTAGCATACCCATGGAAAAACTAAATCTGTTTCTACAATTTAAGTAATGAGATGGATTTGACACAAATTAGAAAATAGCTACAATTGAGTAAAAATAGCCTGCTGACAAGAATAACAACTGTAAAAGCCATCCAGTGCAGTAGACTTTCTGATCCATCATTCTATGAATTGTTGTCCTTATAGTTGCAGTGTAGGTGGAAGAAGCGAAACCAGAATAGAGCAGATCTAACTGCAAGCTACTTTGCATATTGACAATTGACTATAAATTTGGCTCTGTCTTTGACAGAGTCCAGTGGACACAAGCACTGCATGATTCAGGTAAGAATCCTAAGTTGAGAGGTGAATAGCAAAGAATCATGTGGCTTTTCTTAATATTAATCCTGGATTAAATTTGCACATGATTCACATGATTAATAACATACTTTGTAGCTTGTATTTTGTATTATAGCTCATTTATAAGGGGGAATTGTTCTAATGATATACTAACATATTTCATTATAGTACAATGTTTAGATGCTCAGTTCCTTTATAATATTTTACATCCCTGATGATTTGGAGAGTTCTTTCATTTCACCACGGGCAAGTCTAGGAATCAGAATCCTAATTTGCCTTCAGTGCTGAGGCAGCTGATATGACTTGAATTTTAACCAAATGCAACATGCAGCAAAGTCCTTTTTAGAAAGAAGAGAGCACATTATGCTCTTCCTCACACAAATAATTTAATGAAACTTGATTTTCCAGCAACATAAAGTAAAATCATTTAAAGTTTCTAATTCAAATAAAGGTTTGATGATTGTGAGTGCTGTGAATTTCTAGACATTTTTTCTGTTTTAGAGCATCTGAAAAGCATAGTTATTTAATTATATTACTTTAATCCATGGTTAAACTACAGAACACTGAGCAACCTTTGTTTCATAATAGGCAACCATAAATAGCTTTTTGAACTTTCTTGTTGCATGCTTAGTAAGCCTGCTTCCTTGCAAACAGATTGCTCTTTCATGATGTAGGTTTCAAACCCTCGTACCATATCCCAAAAGGTAAAACCAGTTGTTCAGTTAATATTTGCATATGTTGAGCATCAGGGCTGGAGCATACCGATGGGAATTGATGTACAAGAGAAGGACGAGGCCAATTTACTCCTTCATGTTTGAAAAAATAGTGGCACCTCCTGGCTCTTTTGGGAGGATTCCTTGCTCAGTATTTCTCCACTGAGATATTGATAACATAGATCAGGGGCCCCTGGCCCAATTTGGACCCATGGACATGTTTGAGAAATGGAGAAACTGCTGTGGGCATCATCCCAAAATGCCTAATTAGTGGATCACCACTCTGGCATCTTCCGGCTGTATCTGTGGTTCTTGGGCTGCATTTTCCTCAGGAAAAATACTTGTTTTGCATCAATTGGACACCACAATCTCTCTTCAATAAGAGGTTATCAATGTCAGTTAACTTCTAGTGGTGCAATACCACAAATGTCCTTTAATATATATTTTTGCCAATGTGCAGTGGATGCTTCTTGTAGTGGGGAAGGGATTACAGAGATGCATTTGTGTTCTGGAACACACTTAAATACTCAGTAAACCTCTTTTAATTTACTTGCTTCATGGAACTTAAAAAATAGGAAATTTTATTTTCTGTGCCCTTTTGACAGCTGGAATACTGAAGTTGCAACACTGAAACACCAATACTACAATGCATTGGTCTGAGGACTTTACAGCGTACAGATACCAACTTCAAATGGTTAATTATTTGGATATTCAGTGCACATCTGTTGAAGTGTATGTTTAGTTGCTAGAAAGTTGCATGCATTTCATACAAATCCATTAAAAAGGGAAAAATATATTTTGCCAACTACTTGTAATCCTCAAGAGGCCGGCTTTATGATTTGAGAAGAAAAAAATGTACCTAGTGGCAAACATCTAGCACATATGTTGGTAATTTTAAAAATGTAGAACATGGCATTTAAATACGCCAGTACTTTATCATCACAGTCTCCCACGTATTTCCATAAAATCGAGCACTCTAAAAATACTGACAGCCACACCTAGTTTGTTACAAGACATGAATCGCTAAACTGATAATGCAATTCTGCATTTCCAGCTTTGTCGCTGAGACGCACAGCTAGGAAAAGCTCCTGGGATGCCATGGACCAGTTGCCAAACTTCAGTGACTCCCATGGTGGACAGCTGTCCAGACTTTGCTACAGAGACCCGTATGCCTCATTTCCTTTGTACCCAGAGGCCCCAAACCAGTTTACTGGTCCTGAAGATTTCCCTCTGCTTCCATTCAACCCAGAGCACCTGACTGCTGATAATTTCTACAGCAATCCTTGCAGTTTCCAACTTCCTGTCCACTGTGGGAGTTTCAGTAGATGTGAGTACTCTTGTGGCCCAGCGTTCATCCGGAAAAGAAATGAGAGGGAGAGGCAGAGGATCAAATGTGTCAATGAAGGATACGCCAAACTCAGACATCACCTACCTGCTGAATACTTAGAGAAACGGCTCAGCAAAGTTGAAACACTCCGAGCAGCAATTAAGTACATAAGGCATCTGCAGTCTGTCCTGTGTGATGGTTCAGAGAATAATGGCAGAAATATTCACTGCCCTTCTCAGGATAGCTCTCACAATGATCCAGTTCCAAGGAGTTCATAATCTTCAAATACTATCTTACATGAGGATGCCATAGATCGCCCACCTGGAAGGATTAAAGATATTTGCAATACTGAGCCCGCTACACACATTTCAGCATTTTTGACTATGATTGAGATGATTTATGTTAAAAATACATGGAAGTTTCAAATTATTGCAATGTTGCCATTGTTGAAAAGCTTCCTAAATATAATCAATGTGTTGATAATGTTCCTACCTGAGGTGGGTAGAAGGTGATACATTCTAATGTATCATCTCAAGCTGTATTCTATTAAATAAAGTTATATTTTAATAAAGTGATTAGAAGCTTTTGCTCCTGTCTGACAAGCAGCAGTATCAGTTTTTGCTCATTTTTATTTCCTTAAATATAGATATTTCTATATAAAGTTACTGGATGCTTGCCCAGAATATAAAAACTAGTAAATATACAATTGAAAGAAAGTTACTTGATTGGAATAAAATATACAGGATTTTAAAAATGCACTGATATTGAAAAGCTGATTGTTCCTGTAGCTAGGTAGTTTTACTGAGTATCTAAACCTTTTTGCATGATTAAGCACTTCTTTGGAGCTAGGCTGTCCTTATGTATGTTCTCACAGTGGGAGTGAGATAATTATAATTAACAACACCAACCTATCTAAATTTGGGTATCCAGTGCAAAGTGGGAGAAATGCAGAAGTGAGGGCAGACTCCATACCTCTCTTGTCCCACTGAACAGATGAAGCCATCATGATTTCAGCTATCCAATGTTCTTCTCTGGCTTGCAAGTCGAGCAGCTGGAGCAGGGCCTGCTCTGAAGCTGATTATCTGCTTCAGGACCACAGCAGATGCAGAAAGAACTGTGCTGGCAGGAAGGACAGAGGGAGGGTGCTCCGAACTTGGGGTCCCACCTTTTCTAAGATCAGGACTGGGACTCCAGCTTTTCCTGTCACTGTTCAGACAGCATCTAGTAGCCACAGGTTTGCATTTCAGAAACGTATCCCCAAAATGTCTACTTCAAATTAAGTTCTAGGTGATTGCAACCTCCGTGCCACAACTGATGACCAGCAATTACTTGTGGTGAGCAGAAAGAATGGGGCAAAGAAAAGGCATTTTTGAATTACTCTCCTCTATGGCTTTGCCAGGAGTAAAGATATTTTCTGATATACATACCAAAGTCACCTTCGGTTCTGGCAAGGTGTCTCCAGTGTGCCTGAGATGAAGAAGCAGCATCTAGTCATGAATGGCATGCACTCGTGAGTCTGCATGCAGCGGACTGAACCGCTGCACGACAGCTCCAAAGCTGCTTTCAGCACACAATGTGAGGGACTGCCAGGCCTTGCCGCTGGACTGTATATTCTGCTTGGGAGATAACAAAATGCGTAGGCCTGAGGGCTGTTGCCTTTTTTGGCAATGTCTGCCTATCTTCCGTGTGCTTCCAGTTCTTCCAGTTTGTTAGTAAAGTGTTTAATGAATAGTGTGGGATTCCTGCTGTTAGCCATGGTGGGGGGAACTGGGGGAAGATTCCAGGCAGGGCAAAGAAATGGTTGGCCATGGGAGAGACTAGCTACTGAATACCTGGGGATTTCAGCAGCAAAAGCATTCTAGAAATGAAAATCACATTTTCCAAGGCAGGATGCTCTGCCATCTTGGATCAGCAATGGGCACAACCAAGAAACTTGAACATAGCACAATACTTGAGTTTTCTGATACGATATTACTCCAGGTGGCTCTAAATATGATATGTTTAAGAAGTATTTATTTAGTGGCATTTGAAGACATTTCCACAGAGTAGAATTGGGAAGATGGTCAAAAGTGGATTGTACGGAAGCAAAGTTATTTTTCAAGCTGCAACATTTGATATCTACCGTAATCATGAAGGAACTCTGAATATTTTCTTGACTTACTCTTGCAGTGCAGTTAATATGCCTGAAGGAACAGTTATAGCTGGTGTGTGTGTGTGTGTGTGTGTGTGTGTGTGTGTGTGTGTGTGTGTGTGTTCTTGTGTGTGAATACTTGGTTTGCTATCAGACGTAAGTTCCTGTTAGGAATGGCTCTATGGCAACCTGCTTAGCGATGAAAAACATTAGCCAATAATTCTCAGTAGCACAGAAGTGCAATGCCATTGAAGTCAAGCCAGTCCAGAGATCCTAACACTGAACACCACAAACTCTGGTGAGTTTTAAAAGAAAATTGCAAAGCCTTCAACTTCCAAAATGATTGCACAATAGACTAAGTGGACTGCTTGATGCTATTTGCCTTAGCCACATACTTGATCCATCATTATTGAGCCTTTCTTAAGTAACCAAAGGAGGTTTTTTTTATGGCAAACTTCATTCTAAGGTTTTTCCTGAAAAAATCAGGTCTTTTCTACAATATTAAACTTCCTGAAAGGTGCTGGAATAAAGAACATACTTGTCCTGTTTTATTCATAGTTTTAAGGTTGTCAATAGATTAAAGAAAGTTTGTTGATTAGTTTTTTTACTTTTTAGATGATAGTCAACTAAATATACATGTTACAAATATCTCAGTTTTGATGAATGTTTGACATTCTTCAGGAAATGTAAAAAGATGGTAAATGTTAAAATTCACTGTTAGACTTAGGGCTGTAACATTGGATTATGAATGTATGCTCACATTAAAGCTAGTGTGCTTTACATCTATGTAGACTTGCATTAGATTGTGCTACATATTGGTTTAATCAACAGATTGATCGATTAATCAAATCAAACTTTGGGTGCTTAAGCACTGTGGCCCACTAATCGACTTCAAATTATGGATACATACATTTGTGTCTCCTTTTGAAGCTATTGTGGCAATGTGTGTTACTGAAATGGAAAAAGAGCAATAATATTTAAAAATGTTATTTCTTAACAATGAATGGTAGCTTGTTTGAATACAGCTCACAGGGTTGCTTTAGTGAGGATAAAATGGAGAAGAGGGGGATCCGGAAAGATGCCTTGGGCTCCTTGAAATATTAATAAAATTATTATCCACTGGCTACAAGCCGTAGCTTTTAGTATGGGGTGACTTATATAAAAGTGATATAAATCAGTCAAACAGGTAGAAGGCAAACAAGTCCATAGTCTTCCATTGACTGGCAGATCTAGGTAGAAGAAAACCTCGAAGAGAGGCAGATAAAACAAGAGTCCATTGAACAGACATGTTCGCATTACAAACAGAGAGCCTTTCCAGATTATCTCCTTTCATAATGATTGCAATGCTGTTACATGGGCTCCAGACAGGTCATCTCAAGGGAGCACTTCTGTTCTCCGGGAATTTCATCTCTAAACACTCAAAGCTCTTTTTTCCTAAATTCCTGGGAAATCCTTAAGCGTTGTTTGCCAAAAATCAATAAAACATGAAGGTTAGTCCTATCTAAATAAAGCTCAAATTGTGATGTCCATTTCAATCCTGACACACCAAACCAAGACAGACTGTGTACATCAATGATGCAAAATATTTTTGATGACCTGGAGGTTATATAGTTCTGGAGGCTGCAGTATATGGGCTGTGTTTGTTTGTAATTCCCTTGGCAACTTTATTTTCTTCACTTCAGTCTGTTCCCTTTATCTTAGTTTCTCTTTTATTCTGTATTTTTTAAATTATGTAACTGTATATGTTGGGAAAATAGAAATAATAAAAAAAATGTCTGGCGGTTGCTGTCATACTGCAAATCTTACCTTGACAGCCACAGAATAATTCTCCTGTCACATGTCAGTTCTGAATGTGTGGATTTCCTTGTTTTGAGAAGCCAGTGAGTACAAGATGTGGCTAGATCAAAATATTTATTTGTCCTGAACTGTATGCTTTGAATAGAATGTCTAGTTGCAAACATATGTAGACACCCAAGCCCAAGGTACTCTCTGTACCATGAAACACACAGTCTAGGCACAACCTAGACTGCAGCTACTGGCGTGGCTTGGTTCCAGCACTGTCAGCCCTTGCAGTAGGTGCAGGGGATGGGACAGGAAGCAGCAGTCACCTGTTGGAGGGAGAGAAACGGGGGCACCTTGGGACTCCTCTGTTCTAGCTGCTGCTCTCAGGTGCAGTGGAGTGCCCTGTCCACACCAGCCCTGAAGCAAGATTCAACTGCCCCTCTGTTTCCAGGCCCAGCTGTGAGTGCTACCAGTTCAAATCTTTAAAGCCCTAAATAATTTGGGACCGAATTATGGGACACATCCTTTTAAGAGCTGCACGAGAGAGAGTGGTACCTGCTGAATCGACAACATCCAGTTATTTAAGGCATAATGATAAGGAATGCCTAGTCATGCTAGAAAGAAAAGGTTTCGTGTAGTACATCGAAAGGTATTTGGGGGTTTATGATTAGTTTAAACCAGGCTTCTTCAACCTGGTGCATTCCTGATGCTCTGGCTAGGGGATTATAGGAGTTGTAGTCCAGCACATTTGGAGGGTGCCAGGTTGGGATAGCTTACTTAAGGCAATTGTGCTTTGTTTATATTAATACCAGTTTTTAAAAAGTCTGGCTTCTTGTATTTTTATGTATGTTATCCTTTTATTGTACATTGCCTGCAGTGCTGTTTGAGCAGAGCAGTCCAAAAGTCTTCTAAATGAATAAGCAATTTGTACACACGCATGTATTTCAGAGGCCAGCATCACAAGCTGATACAGATCTGTTCAGATGTATATTCAATTGCAACTTATTTATTTGTATTAAGATGAGTACGCCCATATATTTTCTTCTACATTAAGTTTACTAGAAGGGCCTCACAGTCATGTCAGAGTTCAGTTCAGTTCAGAGTCCATGTTCAGTTATTAGACAAATGGTTCACGTTATGTCGAACAGTTTTTAATCTGAGTAGATGTTTCATAATCTTTGTTCCCAAAACAGTGAGAAATTCAGGCAGAAAGGCAGTCTGTTTGGAAGAAAGTATAGCCCTGGAATAAGCATGCTTCAAGGTTCAAAGTAAGTTTAAATCGGGAGCAATCCTGTTGTCCCTAGACAGAGTCTGAGAGGCCATAGGATGATTTGGAGCCTTAAGATCCAAGGGTGGCATCTACTCTCCTGAGTTAGAAATTGGAGCCCTAGCTTCTACCCATTGCAGAAAGAACTGGGCCAGCCACTCACTGGGATTGGGAAAGCAACCTCTGACAGGTGTAAAAGGAATGGGTGGGAAGGAGACTGGAGTGGCCAGGATAAGAAGTATTCCACTGCCACTTCTCTCCCCCTTCAAAAACTTTAGCTAGACAAGCAAAAGAAGTCTGTCGAAGTGAGTAAGTGGGTCAGGACAAGGGGGAAGCACTCCTCTTGCTCTGTATAAAATGCCTCAAAGCCCCAGAACAAACATGATATATTTGCATCCTTAATAGACTGTAATGGGCCCCAATCCAAAAGTAGTTGAGTGCAACAGGTACAACAACTGGTGGCTTGGAAGCATGAGGTACTTCTTCATCAACACCACCTGTTTTGATAGTGTTTCAAGTGCAATTCCACAGTGGCTGTGTGAGTGGTAGGCATTTCCCACTGGGCAGAAATGGCAGGTATCTATGCAGAACGTACCGTAAGGAAAGCTGGATTAGGTCAGAGGTAGGAGTAAAAACTGGCAGAAGAGCCATCAAAATTTTAGGCTGTGCAGATGGTGCCAAACTACTGGTACAAAGCAGCAGTGACTTGAAACCACTCCTGATAAAAGTAAAAGAAGTGCAAAATCAGGACTAGCTGAACAAGAAAGAAAAATCATGGCTATGGAAGAATTGCAGGACTTGAATGTCAACAAGAAAGAATTTGAAATTGTGAAAGATTTTGTATAACTTTCAAAGGGTAAGAAATCAGAAGAAGCCTGAGACTTAGAAGGGCAGCAATGAGGAACTAGAAACTAGAAATCAAGTGTAAGGTCATCACTGGGCAGGAAGGCCAAGAGCAGCAAAACAATTGTATTCCTGGTCACTGTGAAAACTGGACAGTGAAGAAAATGGAAAGGAAGAGCATGGATGCATTGGCAACATGGTGCTGTAGGAGAGCTTTGCAAATACCCTGGACTGACAGAAAGACAAACAATGGGCCCTCGATCAAATCAAGCCAGAACTTGACCTGGAAGCTAAAATGATGATACTGAGGCTTTTTAATTACAGGCACGTCACAAGAAGCTGAATCAGTGGAGAAGACAATCATGCTAGGGAAAATCGAAAGCAGCAACACAAGAAAAAAGCTCAAATATGAGATGGACTGATCCCATAAAGCAAGCCACAGTCTTGAGTTTCCAAGAGCTGAGCAGGGTTGTGAAGGGCAGGCCAGTTCAGAAGGCAGCCACCCATAGGGTTGCTGTAAGTCGGAGGTGACTTGACAACAGCAGCAACAGAAAAGGCATTTATTCTACATACAGATGACATGGTGTGAAAGAAAGCTTTGGATCCTGATTCTAAATCACTATTGCTGATTTGCAGGTAACATCCAGACCAAATCGCCAAAGGTAGAAGCTGTAGTAATAATGAGAATTATATAGGCAGTCCTGGCAGTTCCGTTCCTGAGATAACAGAAATTTGCCTTTAAGTTGAATTTGTATGCAAGTTAAATCATGTATAGTTGGCCCCCCACATTTGCAGGGATTGGGGGTGCAGGACCCCCATGAAAATGGAAGAACCAGAAATATGTCTAAGCCAACACCCCTGTACAAACTCATCTGCATCTCCTCTTTGCAGCAAGGAGAGATTTCCCTCTCTGGAAGGGTGGAGCAGGAAGGCATGTTCTGGAGGCCTCCCTCTCTCCCCTTTCACGTCTTCTATCTCTGTGGTGATACTTTGGAGCTGTCCCTCTTGTCCATTTCACTTCTTCTCTCTCAGTGGTAATGATGATTTCCTGTAGTTATTTTTTAAAATTGATAGGCTTTATGGCAGTTTGTTTGTAAGTAGAGGTTGGGCATAACTCTGCCTGTAGTTATCTTAAACCATGGGTCGTCAAACTAAGGCCCACAGGCCAGATCCGGCCAGCCATGCTCTTTTAACCAATCTGCCCCACAGGTTTTGCACTCACTGGGTGCTCATGAGGCTTGCTCACGAGGAGGTTGTTTTGGAAACGCTTGAAGCTCCCGGCTGGAGCTTGTTCATGGGGAGATCGTTTTGGACTCGATTGGAGAAAATGATCTCCTTGCGAGCAAGCCGGCACCTCGCTGGGCTCGTGCCCGGCAGCAGCTTGTTCACGAGGAGTTTGTTTTGGACTTGCTCAGAAACGAACTCCTCATGAGCAAGCTGGGGCCTTGCCCCGCGCCCCCCCTCCCCATCTCCTCATGTGCATGTGCATGCACGCGTACCCTACCCCCACACCGGTCCATGCCCCCCGCCGGCACCGCCTTGGCGGCCTGTGGCCACTGCTGGCACCTGTCAACTGTCCCCCTGTTCAAAAAGCTTGGGGACCCCTGTCTTAAACCCTGGAAATGTGTTTTCCCCACCCACTAATGAATACTGCTGTTGTTGTTCTAGGGAAGTGCTTCTGAAGGAATGGATGGCTGCACATGGTCCCCCTGTCACAAGCACTGCTGCATAATGCCAATGCAGGCTAAACTGGTGCAGAGGCACCTCATGCCTCATCCCAGTTCCATCTTAGCACATCCGATCTGTGCTTTTGGACGACCCATCACAAGGTACGGAAAAGCAAATCTGAAGTTTCAGAACTAGAAGGGATGCGCAAACTATCGTTTGAGGATGGAAATGGCCAAATCTTGCTCCTCTACCCCCACCCCATCTTACCCTTTGGAGTAAGGGTAAGATGGCCACCACACTTCCCCTGACCCCACAACCAGCTACCCTTCAATGTTAGTGCTTTCCCAGCTTTTGCACATTTTTTTCTCATTCTAAAAGGTTGCAATGCCTCTCCCAAGGCTTAGTAACTGGCAGGAAGAACTTTAGGCTAAATTATGCCAGGATTGGGGTTATTTTGCCCCACCCTCTTTGCCCAGTCTGCTCCTTTTACCTTGGTCCCTGCTCACCACTGGAGCGCTGCTTCTGAGAGCATTTCCAAAACCGAATTTGGCCCCGAGGCTGAAACGGGCTCCCCAACCCTGCCACGAGTGTCCAGCTCAACAAAGAGCTTTACATTGAACTGCCAGCTCCCCCGTGCCTTCCTTGCATTCAAAGGCGGAAGGGATCTTGTGGATTTTTCCAGAGGGTGGGGCAGTACCCATGAAAAACAATGGAACTAGTCCAGTAGTTCAAGAGTGATACGCGTTTCTTCTCATGCATAGAAAATGCTTTGTTCTGTTTTGTTTTTTTACACCTTTAATTTCTTCTCAAGATGCTCATGTCTTGGCCACTGCCCCTATGTTCTGAATACAACACGCGATGCAGGATTGACTTTGGAGAGATCACTGGATACTGCTGGTACTCCTGTTCTGGCAAGACGGGAAACTGATGGTTATTTTTACCGAGGCGCTATAGTAAAGGGTCCAGAGGCAAGTTGCTGTATTATTTTGTAGCATGCGTAGACGGACGCTGTTAATTCACCCAGAACCCTTTTGCAAGCTTCATCAGGACAAACTGGCCTATTTGAAAAGCACAGTAATTCAAGCAAATGGGCTCATTCTAGTCATGGTGGCGTCAGATTTAGCACAACAGGTTCTTTATTCACAGGATTATACCAGTTCGGATGAATATTGAATTAATACAGGGATGGAAGAAACAGCCTTTGGCATTCTGCTTAGAACATGATTCAGTCTAATGGTTGATAACAGCATGCAGAAGCAGAGTTCCTGAGGGATAATTTCATTTGGACTGCATGGAGCATGAATGCCCTTCCGTCCCTCATTAATGATGCTTTCTCTCACCAGTCTTGAGGGAACACAGATCATCATAGATTCTGGGGACGCCATTGAATTCTAAACTAGAAATGTGGAGGGCTGAGTCACAAGTCATGATGATTTCTCATGTACTATGATTCATTTCTTCCCATCACTCTGACTCCAGAATGGCTTATTCAGCCTAAGTTAGTATCTGCTAGTGGGGAGAGCAACTCATTTTACATCCTGCTAGTCACTGGCATCATTGCCATCAATTTTTCAGCCATGATGGTTGACCAGTTTTCCATCTTTTCTCTCTTCTAGCATTTATCATGAAAAATTACAGTTCATACTGAGGGCTAAGGCAGCAATCCTCTCTGAACAGACACATACAGAATTGCTTCTGTTAGTCTCCCAGCACCTTGCTGGAGCAGGTTCTGTGGTTGTTGTATTTATGCTAATACCAAATGTCTGAGGATTTGTGCAATTTGGGGACAGTATCTCATCAGCTATCGTAAGTGAAATGATAAACAGTGTTATTGCTGGAAATGTGTTGTGTGTTTATATATATACTAAGCAATGCTAGGCCTCTGTGCACAGCAACACCAACCTCAATTCATTAGCTGTTAGCAGCTGAAACATGAAAAACAAATATTATATGTTCTTTTTCAAAGAGGAAGCAAATGGCATGGTTGTTTGGATCCTGAAGTCCCTGAAAATCAGACAAAGCTGAATGACGGTTATTGAGTATGTCATCATGGGAGTGACTCCGCAGTAAATCCAGAATATGTTTTTGTTTTTTAGTGCTGTTTGCATGACCACATGCAGCACAATATGTGAAGTAAATGTACAGACAAACTGAAACTCTGTACTGAATACATTAAAAAGAAATCCAGCAGCTGGCTTTTGTGCTAAGAAAACTCAAATTTCTGCACTGCAGAATAAACTGTGCAAATTCTACAGGTGTCTTTAGATTTGCTCTCCTAGTTTAATCCAACTTCTGTATTTGAATTTGCACACAATGTCCTCCTCCCAATTGAACTGCAACAGCTGAGAAGGGGAACATGTGGCTGACCAGATAAGATCCCACACCTGGCTCACACAACACTCATCTGAATCCGTGTGGAGGTCCTCATCTTGCCAAGTGCGTGTGTGTGTGGATGCTTGACACCTCTCCTGCTCCCACATGCAGTGCCGAAGTTTGATGTGTGTTCTAGATGTGCTCCTGTAGTTAGCAACAACTATTGGAACCTTGGAAACTGCCTCTTACCAGCAGAGGCTGCATCATGCTAACCCAGCCTGACAAAAAAAGCACAGAGGTTTGGTTGTGTGGAGAACAACCCAGGCTGAGCCCAGCAGATTACTGGGTTAACCATGGGTTGTTGGCCCCAGTTTCTCCTTAGTCCTCCTCCAGGTGTCCTCATATGCCATGAGAACCAAGTCCTCGCCTTCTTCCCTGCCGTGTTTGTTGCAGATTATCTTGCATTTTATCTTTTCTTCCAGAGTTTGGGAAAGCTGGCTTTCCTGATTTGTTTTAACAGCTGCAAGCAGTCCTTTCAAAGTGTCCCAGTGGCATCTTGGAGGGGCTGCCCATGGTTGTCCATTCTTGTCTAATCAATATTTGCACAAAGAATGATGCAGAGACTTATTTTTCCAAATTTCTAACTGCATGCAGAGACTTATGTCCAGTCCAAAACCACCCAGTTCCACTCTACCACCTCTCTTTTAAACGCTACCAAAAGCCCGGGGGGGGGGGGCAGTGCACATTTGCACTTTCAGTTCCTTAGAGGCTCAGAACAATGTACAAAATGTGCACCCTTGATTTAGGGTGCACTTTCTATCTTGGTTCTACCTTGACCTATTAGATATTTGTTCCCTCTTGCACTAACAACACCAGGCTAGTGCAGCTAGTGAACTGTTGGTTTACTTTTAAATTCTGACACTTTTTTTTCATAATTAATAATATAGGTCTTTCATTTTAATTTTTTCCTCCTTTTGTATCTGCTAACAGAGTGGAAAAAGAACATTGCTAGTACAGTTTGCCACACCATTCTCGGTGGATGGGGATGCAGCACATGTGCAACAGACAGCCAGTGGTGATGTCCTTGAGTGTGTGAACGGCATGAGACACTCCATCCTACCAGGTGACAAAGTGTTGGCACCTTGGGAACCAGGACAGAAGAGATATGGCCCTGGCACTGTCCTCCGAGGCATGGAGACCAGGGATCCCCTGAGAGGTAAAACCATGATTCTTTTGCAAAATACATCTGGGATTAGAGACAGTTCCATTCTAAAGCAGTGGTGTGGCTGGCTCTTTCATACCTAGAGTGCAGAAGAGTACTGCAACTCTTAATGGGGAACCATACTGGAGTAATATGTTTTATTGCTGCGTACAAGCTCTGCTTCAGCTAGCCACTTTCTCCTGTCTAGTGACACAGGCACGTGGCTCCGCTTCTCGAGAAATCCTCTCTTCATCCCTCCCTGCAGCATTTTCAGATTTATTTTCTTTAGAGCACATCCTGTGTCTGGCCTATTCATCCAATTCCATGCTGATTTGGCATGCCCTTTAAAGGTCCCCCAGCTCAGCACTGCTTTCTGAAAGGGAACGGCTTCAAAACAGCTACAGGGACTGGCCATCAGCGTTCTGCCCACTCATGCTGTTGGGAATTGGCCGCCCCTAAGCATGTTTCTGTGAAGGTGGTAGTACGCCTAGACAGAAAGCAGAATACAACCTAAATGTGCTGTATTTACTTTGTTAATTACCCACACGATGGCAGCACATTGGAAACACAGTCTGCATAGCAGAATAAAAGAAAAAAGCAAAGTGGATCACGGTGAAGTACCTTCTAGCCAGCGATAGAGAGACCAGCCTCGGGGCCAGAGGTGGTCAGGTATCCACTGTATGCTCTAAATCAATAATGAAGAATCTTCCATTACTTGAAGAGGGTGACAGCTTATTTAAAAAAATCATTTTTTTTCTTCCATAGAGAAAGAAGATGAAGAAATTACAGTCAGCTTTTGGAATGGCAAGAAAGCCACAGTCCCACGAGGGGTAGCCTTGTGGATTTCACCACTGCAGTGGCAGAGGATTGTCGAAATGATCCATATGCCCCACACCAGCAGGAAACAGTTGGGAGGGCCGCTCCGCAGAGCAAGCTGCCACGTCTGCGCATGTGGGCCTGTGGCGGCCTGCACATGCGCATGCACTCTGGGGGACCTGCAGCGGTCCCACTGGCCGTACTGCTCTTTCCCATGTCCTTGCTATAGTTGCTTTCACCACAGCTGCTCACTGCTTGGGCATATGCTGCATACTTCCTGCAGCTGCCCCAAATATAGTGACTGCTGGTGGCAACCCTCTTCAGCCAAAATACCCCAGGGGAACGTGGAAGAAGAAATCAGTAGCAAACCCACCCCAAAACTCCTAGCTCTGGAAGGTCCTCCAAAAGAAGAGCCGGCTACAGCCCCGTCCAGCCCTTCCTCAGATTCCCAAAGCAGTGGAGAAATGGGTCTGACCAAGAGCACCATGGTAGATCATGCAGTGAACACAGATTGTAGCCTTTTTGAGCAGCCCAAGCTGCAAGCGATCAGGAGACCAGACTGGAAGTACTGGAGGAGAAACCATCCTAGCGCCCCTTGTAAGAGCCAAGGTACACAGCACTTCCCTTGACTGGCCTGCAGGGGAAGCTTCAATGCCAAGGACATTCAGCATTGTCTCGGGAGGGAAGTGATTAGCAATAGCAATGTTGGCTTTTCTACCAGGGTGGACACAGAGATGCTAGCATACTTTAGAATGTAAATCTTGTCCTCCAATGACATGGGGAGTTGGTCAGAGGAACAGAAAGCTAAAAGGATAGCTTAGTCCCACAGACAGCATATGAGTATTTCGGTGCAAAACCACTTGCAATCTACCTGCCTGGTTGAAAATTATGTTCAAATATGATACATCCTACACTCAAATTATATGTGATGAATAGCATATTTTAAAGCTACATCTCCCACCTCAAATAGTTCCATGGAATCTCTTTTAATCTGCCTGCTCATGTAATACTGGGTTGTGAGTTGCCTTGACAATACTAATATAGACATATTAGAGCAGCATCCTAACCTGGCACTCTCCAAATGCTCTGGAGCTCCATTTCTATCAGCTCCAGAGAGCATCACCAATTGCCAGGGATTCTGGGAGCTGTAGTCCAAAAAAATTTGGAAACTAGAATTGGATGCAGTATTCCAGCTCAATTCCAGAGCCAGGCTAAAACTGCTTGACATGATTTCAAAATTTCACTTAGTCATGAGTCTGGCAGTAAATGTTTCATATAGTTTAGTGGTAGCAATAAGAGAGGAGGGGAGCATACAATACTTACATTTCATCACTGATTTATGCAACAAAGCATCCATTTTTCTTTAGTGTACCTTGCCTGTTTCTGTCATATTTTAAGAATGTAGTACTGAGCACAAGTGTCAGCTCTTTGGAATCCTACCCAAAAATGGCTCTATCATCAGTAAAATCCCCATCCACTGTTGACAACTAGTACCGTACAAAGTGATGGGATTTCCCTCACCCTTCTTTCCAGACATAAGTGCACTTCTAACATATTACAAAAAGTAGAATATGTTAGAATCCCATCCTGGGTTAGAAAGAAGGTTGCCAATTGCTTGTGGACTCCTAACAGAAGTGCTACGTAGCAACAGAAAAAGTTCTAAGATTTTGTATGTTTTAAGTTCCTATTTCAAACAGCGCCAGAGAAACCTACTGTTTCAATGTTATACTGTCACCTACAGGAACCAACATATTCAGCAGCTGCTGCCAAAAAGAAAGTGCTGAAACCAAAGCGTTTTCATATACGGATATGTCTCCAACTGGATTGAACAACCAAAGTGCCATGTTTGAAACCATTGAACACTCTCCCCGAAGGAAACTTACTATGAAGGATATCTTGACCCACAAAGATGTCAAACTATCATCAGGGGGAGGTTAATGCATGCAGTAAGTCTGCCTTCTCTAACCTGGGGCCCTCTAGATATGTTGGACTACAATACTCATCATCGCCTCCAGCCCAACCATGCACTCCAACACATCTGGAGGATACCAGGCTGGGGAGGGGTGTAATAAATCTTAGCTGAAACTTGGGCTTGCTTCTTATGTGCCCAGACAGAAATTCTAGTTTCATTTAATTTTGGATATACAAGAGTACATTACATTCAAAAGAACAATATGCCTTATTAACAGCTCTTAACATGTGTTTACCTCTCTCTCTCTCTCTCTCTCTCTACACACACACACACACACACACACACACACACACACACACACACGTGTGTGTGGGTAATGGTATTGTTTAGAGGAAACTTTCCTACCAAGTTTAAAACTTCCCTGAACTTTGGAACTGACCAGGTCACAAGAAAGGGGATGAAATAACCCCACTGAACCCAACACTAGGCTAGACTTTAGTCTAGAGGCAGGGAATGTGGCCTCTGGAACCTTAAGGCTCAGCCCTCAGTGCTCATACAGCACCAAGCCTGAACACCCAAGGCAAAGCAGTAGCACCGGCCACCATCTTCACTTCGCTGCACTTCCTGCTTGGCATTTTAACTAGACGGCCACCCCTGGCCATCTAGCTGAGATACTCAGGAAAGGTTGGAGCACCATTAGGATACATCATACCCTAACAGTCTCCTCCTCACCCCTTTATCCCCTCTCTGAGGCTGATTCTCCAGCCTTGGGGACACAGACAGCAGCGGCTCTTTACAGACTGGCTGTGATGCAGGGAGGGGGCAGAGTGTAGATTCCAAATTATCCTAGGGACCCCACGCAATGTCTAGAGGCCATAAGATCACAACCAGTTCCTTCTGTACTCAATGGTGCATTTTGTTGAATTTGCTACAGTGCAACAAAATAAGAAAATTTCACTCTGTTTAATTTCAATAACCTCTACGACTCTTTTAGCAAACTTCTTGTCCAAACAAGTTATAAACACAACTTTAAGCTTTGTTTTGTTTTTTTAAATAGCAGCATTTGCACTTTAGGTTTATTGCTTACAAGGGATTGCACAGCATAAAAATGAAAATACACCCACATGATTCAAGCTAAGGCAAATTTGAAGAACATTTTAGACACTGATAATAATGGTCAAGCCCTAGGGCCTGGGAAGACAGTATATTAAAATGTGCCACTTAAAACACTGAAGTCTGTTCATCTGTTACCTTGATTATGATGAGATCATAAATCAAAAGTCAAATTTACACTTTCTTCTGGTTGGATCTGTACAAGATGTGTTTGTCTGACTGTGTCTTCACATGATGATGCGCAGACTGTGTAGATGCCCGGAGAAACTTCAATGTAAATATCCTGCATGTAAAACTTGCAGGTCAGGATTCTTCCAGAAAGAACAATCAATGATTAGTAGCTGAAGCTCTTAATTTAAGTAAAAGGGCAGCAATTTCTTATTTAACTTTTTCAACAATAACATGGGATGTATGTGAATACAGAGATGCAGCTATAAAAACACATCTTCAATGGGACAGCAGTGTTGCTAAGGAAGAATTATGTTCATCTTCAGGAGCATGTCTGTTGGGGAAGTGAAGGTGGTGGTCTCCCAGACTGGGAAGGGCAGCTACCATGACAGAGGCATTGTGGATTGCTTCACTTAAAATATATTTAAACTTTTTTTAAAAAAAAATCCAATTTCACTACCCATTTCAATTCTCTATGTAGCCAAGTACCTGTGCATTAGATTGCTGGTAAAAGGTCTGGATAAAGGGCATTCTACTTAAGTTTTCAGCATATACCATGTAAGTGAAGTCCGCCTTCTTCTCTGTCCCCTGCACTCCTAACAGATTTGAGGGAAGCACAGAGCCTGCAGAGGGGGAAGGACTTCCCTCTCACCAGTACTGCCTGTTCTGCCCACAAATACCAAGTTCAGTATAATGCACAAGAGAGCACCCTACATCACACACTGTTTCTGAAGAAGTATAAAAACATAGAAACCTTAAAATGTTATGATACTTGCTTTCAGCTGAGCATTCTTAACTGGAACTAATGCAGATGATTCTGTATCAGGGCATCCAGGTTCTTCTACAATGGGACCAGTTTTATATTCCTAGAGAGAATAGGTATTGTTTATGGAACTGCAGGGCCAAAGTTAACTAAGTTTAAAAACAAGAACAGCAGCAAGAGAAATAAAAAGTGAGATTAAAGCTTTGTCTACATTCAATAACAAAAAAAAATGAAAATTATCCAGAGAAAAACAGCTACTATGTATGTGAATTTGGTTTCCAAACCCTTAATAATTCTACAACAGTCTTCTCCAGCTTGGCAACCACTTGATCTTTTGACTACAAATCCCATACTCACCAAGCAGCAATGTCCTGGTTGAGTTTGTTGGGTGTGATGGGAGTTGCAGTACCTGAGTTTGTGCTGTCCAGATGTGAAGGACATGATGTGGCAGGAAGATGCCAATACTGATAAGAATTCTGAGAAGCAGTGAGTATTGGGCAATTAAGTTTTGTCTGAAATATATTAGCTTTGGAAATGGATAGAAAGAGACACAGCCCAAGAGATCCTTTGGAGTATGTATTGTAAGCCACCTAGGAAGGTCTTGGCAGTTATAGGCAGCCTATAAATACATGTATAAACAAACAAACTGTCTTGGTTCTAAAAGAAATAAAACTTTAAAAAACAAGTATATTTACCTCATTTTTAAATGCTTTCAGCAAATTTTCAGATGCTTGCCTGCTGTGATATCTGAAAATATGTGCAACTTCATGCTCTTTGAACTGAAAGGGGGGCACGCAGCAATAGTAATTCTGTAGGAGAGTTGAAGAAAATTACTAAGCAAACTGCAAGCATTACTAAAATAAATTCATTAAAATATGATGCAGAACTGTAAAGTTACCCCTTTCCCCTAAAATCTAGGGGAATATAGACATGTGTGTCAGCCTTTCCCAGCTTGATTCCTCCTGATGTCTTGGACCACAGCGCAACACAGGCCCAGCTAACCTGGCTGAAGCCCAACACATCTGGAAGGCACGGGATTGGAAAGGCTCATGTAATACTGGGGTCCCTTGACCTTTTGTACATGGGGGAGGCATGTTAGGCAATTTGACAAACTGCTTTGGGCACCACCACAAAATGCCTAATCAGCGGATTGCCATTTTGGTATCCGCCTGCCATGTCCATGGATCTTAGGCCATGTCTTATTTAGTAAAAACTTATTTTGTGACTACCAGACTATCACAGCATCCCTTTAATAAGGGCTTGTCTAATTCAGCTAATTGCTGGGAGTACAATACAAAAAAACTCTTTTAAAATGTAAGTTTGGGGAATGACCTTGGTGGAAGAGAATATTGCGCAGATAAACTCTGTACTGGAACAGTCTTTAGTATTGATGATGTACAGGCTTATAATTTACCTGCTTCATGGAAATTAACAAATGGAAAAAAGCATTCTCTGTGCCCTTCTGACAGCTGAAAGACCGTAATACAAAACTGAAAGGATAAACGCTCATCTCCTACAATGCAATAGATCTTACAACACTTTTGACATATGAATGGGTGGCATATTGATGGACTATTCAACTTCAAATGGACTATTTGGATATTCGATCTTTTTTGGAAGCTAGAAAGTTGTATGAATTTCATACATACATTAAAAAGGGAAAGAAATATTCAAAAGTGCAGGTTTCCATGGGCACCACATTGGGGATGCTTCCATGGGTGCCACTGGAGGTATCCGTGGGCATGATGGCACCAAGAGCTACACTGGGTGCCCCTGGTGTCAGGAGTGGCTGCTCCTGTCATATAAAGCAACTTCCTCCATGCCAAGGGTGGCGCACCAGCAATTTGAGCTCAGCTAAATTTTTAAAAACCATTCAACTTGTTTCAGCTCACACCAATTCTCAACCTATTTTTCAGCTCACTCAATAGGAAAAGGGCCCATCTCAAAAGCGAAAAGTGTCCATTTCTGTGCATATTTTTTCAGAAGTGTGCCCTTCTCCCCATTGATTAAACTGTGAAATGCATTTTTAGCCATAAATTTCAAAAGGCACATTTGATTTCAAACATATTCAGGAATTTGCAGACATTTTTTGCTCTTGCTTGTATTCAAGACTGCAAACAGGACATTTACACAATTACACAAACGCTAAATTATCATGCAAATAATAAATACAAATAATGATAATGATAATAATGCTGCTGCATCCCTACAGCCCTGCCCAAAAAAAAAAAAAAAAAAAACCCTGGTAGAATCTCTGCTGCCACCTGCTGCTTGCAGAGGGACAAACAACCAAGAAAGAATTTTGTTGGAAAGTTCTCATCTGTATTTTAAACAGGCTCACCAGCTACACTTTTTGCAGTTGACTCCACGGTGTTGGATTCTTCTACCACCATTCAGAAATCTCATCAACCCCAGGTTTATATTTGGGGCCGAATCCAAAATCAGTGACTTAACATGTTCTGTTGATTTCAATGGCCCTACTCTAGATTCAGACCCATTTCTTGGCTGATTCTAATCACTTGGCCTTATAGTTAGCACTCTGGGAGTCCTGGAGTAATGGAACAGGTGCAGAAGTGTATTGCTAATGCCACATGACCAGCAGCAAGCTTGTGTTATGAGAGTTCCCATTCCACCCACTGTGCATCCCAAATTTGCCACAGAGCATCCTCCAAACTTCTGGAGCAGTTATGGGAGGCATAAAATAGCTCACAGAGGGAAGGGAATCAATTCCCATAGAGGTCTCTCTTCTGTCAGAGGATGAATAAAGCTAAATACAACCAGAAACCCCCACACAAATAAAAGCACAAAAATAGATTATGTGCAAGTACAGATCTGCTTCTTATGATCAACAGGTAGTTAAGAACCCACAGTGGCTTATAAACTATGCTGTGTGCCGGGGTGATTTGCATAATTAATCAGTGTAACATGTTCGGCTATGCAGCCAGAGTGTCTTATTGCTGTTTACAACAGCTCGTGGCCATGGTGCCAAGAGTAGTTATACAAATTAGACATCATACAAAGCCATCATTCAGTTTGTCGTTACCACTGTTCAAAGGTGAGCTTCCAAGAGACACCAAGTTGTACAAAACTTGCTTTTTCCTCACTTGTAAAAAAGGGATCGCCAGTAAATCATCCCCTTTGCAGTGCAATTGTCAAGGTTTTGAGGAGTTTTGGACCTGGATCCTTTGAGGGTCTTCTCACCCTACTACCCTTTTAGAGATTCTAGGTGCTCAGGAATGTGGAGAAGTGTGTACAGCTGCTGTCAGTTTTGACATATGTCAGTATTCTGACTCCTTTTAAAAGGGTTTGATGGGCGGTTTTTTACAGGGGTCGCCATGCTACCCTCCTCAGAGGGATGCATGCATTCATACTTCCATGTGTCTCTGTGAAAAGGCCTGGGGAGCCCTTTTAAGCCCAACCCCCTACCACCTCAGAATCTGCCCTTTGGAGAACCCTTCACATCAGTGAGGGAAGTGATACAGGTCACTTACAAGGAAAACTGGGAAGAGGAAGAGGAAGTTTCTCCCTTCCTCCAGCACTGGAGAAGCCTCCACTGGACTTCAGTCCCTCTACCTGTGGGAAGAATCTCAATGCAGTGCATCTCACGGTTATAGAGTCCCATCACAGTAGCCGTTGCTTCCACTTCAAGGGCAGCTTACCTCACATTCGGCTGAGATGTGGCTTAAGTGTTCAGCAACTGAAGCAAAAGCAGCAGCAAGGTGTGCATCTTCACTGGCCCCTTCCTGCTTTCATGAAACATAATGGTTACTATGTCACTATGAAACCCCCCAGGCAATGTAAAATCCTGCATTATCTTACAGCAGCAAATCTGGTCATAGGTAACTAAGATCTAGCTAAGCTGATTTAGCTAACTCAGAAAACTGAATATTTAGGGGCCAAAACAGACTTTCCTTATATCCTTATATCTAATAACCATGCCTTTTTTCACTTCTACCCTGGAGAAGGCACTAGACACCAAATCTGAATCTTAGCCCACTTATCTCCATGTAAAGGAGATGATCTAGACTGAAGATCTTAGAGTCATACCTCCTTAGAGCAAAAATGAAAAATGCATAGGCTCTAAGTCTCAAATACGGCTGAGGGTCAGGCATTACAGGAACTGCAGTCTCATATATCTGAAGGGCAAAGATAGCCTACCACTACTTTACCCTCTCGAGTATAGAATAGCCAGTGAGAGTTGCCATCTATAAACTTGCAGTGCAATTGGAGCCGCAGGAACCTAGGAAGCTGGCTAGCACCGTAGTCAGATCCTTGTTCCACCTAGGCCAACTTGGGCAAGCAGCAACACCTCTCCAAGCAGGTCTCCCAGCCCTGCCAAAAGATATTGGGGATCAAACCCAGGACCTTCCATATGCAAAGCAGATGCTCTGTCACTGGGCTATGGACCATCATGCCCCCAAAGACACAGAGAAATAATTAGAGCACAAGAACAGTTGTCCACATTTGGCCCACTGTGCAGCTGCAGCCTAGATAGCCTTGGCTCTTCAGGCCATTGTAATCATGACATGGGCGATTTTAAAACAAATAGGCACAGTAAACAGTTGTACACTTCCACCCACAAAAAAGATCTCGTGATTCCTTCCAAGAGCTCCACTATCTTTGCATGACTTGATAGCAAGGCACAGCATTCTCTCCTTCCTTCTATGGCCACCCTCAGCAACTATAAAGAACTTGACTCCAACCACAACCTTGAAGGCTTCTTTGTTAAATCCTTACCTGAAAGGTTCTTCTTTGCAGTTCAGTAGGCAGCGGCCAGTGCAATTTCCGTGTTTTGGCCCGTTCTAGGACCTCCCGAGCAAGTGTTGCTGTACGTTGCATGTGACGGGTCACACTTAGGGACCGGGACTCCATTCCTTGTGTCCCAATTTAAAAATTTAACAAAAACAGCAAATTTGTTTAGACAGCAACAAATAACAGTACGGGACAGGAGATGGAGACAAATGACATCCCCATGTCATTCCTCTAACAATTCCTATTCGCTTGTTGTTTCCCGGAGGTAGTCCAGCCAATGCTTTGAACATTTTGCTCATATAAACTACATCTTCATGGCTTCCAAATCCCCAGAAAGGAAGAGGTGCTAAGGATTAAACCTCCCCCACATCCAGACCTTCAACTCCAGAAGCTCTAGAGAAGAGACATGCGGTGTGCTTAGGCTTACACTGTCACGACCTGTTGCACGCCTCAGAACAACCCAGAGATGGGTTCAAACTGTCGGCTGATAAGCAAACTCCTCGTAAAAGGACCAGGGTCTTGAGGCAGCTTCACTCGAAAAACACATCCGGCCCCTAGCAGAACTCACCGTAACTACACCGACTACAGAAACCGACCGACGGCAGAAGCCCGCAGAAAGCAGGAGACACGCACAGGAAAGCAACCGCCGACCCCTTTTCAGGGCCGCCTTATCTAGAAATTCAAGCCCATCTTTTCGCGGGAAAGACCAGCTCTTCTGAAAGCGCCAATTAACGCAAGCGAAGCCGATGACGTCACCCAGCCCAGCTGCGGCTCCCTGGCCGCTACTTTCTCCGGAACGTCTAACGGCACGAGCCGAGGTTTTTTCCCTTGTGCCCGGTGGGAGGGGTTTCCTCCGCGGAACAGCAGGTCGCTGCGTCACAATGGACGTACGTCACGCCCCGCCTTCTTCCTCTCGGAAGATGACACGTCCTTAAGGCGGCAATTTAACTTCTGCGACTCTGGGAGTCGGGGCGAGTCCTGACCACACTCGCGCAGCTATAAATTAGTCAGTGCTCGCTTTAATCTGTGTGACTGGTACACGCGTGCAGCTGTGCGCACTTACTGGAAAGTTGCTTCTGAATAAACTTGCCTGGGTCCCCTGCTGTACGTGCGCGTAGGCTTACAGCGTTGAGGTTGTTTCGCCAAGGCGCAGGCGGATAGGGTATGGGCCACGGATGCTCTTGCTATTTATTCTTCGTCTTCATAGATGCCGTTTGTCCCGTTTCCACTGCCATCCTATGAATATTTACTTCGAAGTGACCTCCATAGTGCTCGATGAGCCTTATTTTCCAGAGAAAGTGTGTTTAGGATGGCAGTCTTATCCCTTCTGGTGGCTGCTATAATCGCCAAGGGAGGAGGGAGAGGAGTGGAACTGTAGCAGTGCACCGCAAGTAAAAGTAGAAACATTTTATTGCTTCATTGGCTCACACCGAGACAAATGGAGGAAAATGAGTCCTGTAACACCGAGCCCAAGAGTCACTCTAGTGCTATCCAATCACTTAAGACTGCTGCAATGCTAATAAGTACGTGGCATTTATGCATGGTTACCTGGGAGTAAAACTTCTTTAACTCAGTGGCACTTCGTTCTGAGTGGGCATGTTTAGGCTCGCACTGTAAGTAGTGTTACCAGCTTTTGAAGCGGCCCCTGTAGCTTGTCTTTAGCTAATGTATTGTCGGTTGCGATTAGCAGATGCTCCTGTATAGCGCCACTCAGTGGTAAATTTAGACGAGGTGGAACTAGAAATAGTATTTGTATGTGAACCGAGAACTACCAGAAGTACAGGCAGGATTTCGAAGAGGGAGAGGAACTAGAGATCAAATTGCTAACATACGCTGGATCATGGAGAAAGCTAGGGAGTTCCAGAAAAACATCTACTTCTGCTTCATTGACTATGCTAAAGCCTTTGATTGTGTGGATCACAAAAAATTGTGGCAAGTTCTTGAAGAGAGGGGAGTACCTGACCATCTTATTTGTCTCTTGAAAAACCTATATGCGGGTCAAGAAGCAAAAGTGAGAACTGGACACGGAACCACTGATTGGTTCAAAATTGAGAAAGGAGTTTGGCAAGGCTGTATACTGTCGCCCTGCCTATTGAACTTATATGCAGAGCACATCATGAGAAAGGCGGGGCTAGATGAATCACCAGTTGGAATTAAGATTGCTGGGAGAAATATCAACAACCTCAGATATGCAGATGATACCACTCTCATGGCAGAAAGTGAAGAGGAACTAAAGAGCCTCTTGATGCGGGTGAAGGAGGAGAGCGCAAAAGTTGGCTTGAAACTCAACATTAAGAAAAATAAGATCATGGCATCCGGTCCTCTCACTTCCTGGCAAATAGATGGGGAAGAAATAGAGGTAGTGACAGATTTTATTTTCCTGGGCTCCAAGATCACTGCAGATGGGGACTGTAGCCAAGAAATTAAAAGACGCTTGCTCCTGGGGAGGAAAGCTTTGGCAAATCTAGACAGCATACTGAAAAGCAGAGACATCACCCTTCCAACAAAAGTTCCTATAGTCAAGGCTATGGTTTTCCCAGTTGCAATGTATGCTGTGAAAGCTGGACCATAAGGAAGGCTGAGCACTGAAGGACTGAGGCCTTTGAATTGTGGTGCTGGAGGAGACTCCTGCAAGTCCTTTGGACTGCAAGGTGATCAAACTGGTCAGTCTTAGAGGAGATCAACCCTGACTGCTCTTTAGAAGGCCAGACTCCAGGGGATGGTGGAGGACAGGAAGGCCTGGAGGAATGTTGTCCATGGGGTCGCGATGGGTCGAACACAGACTTCACGACTTACAAAAACAACAATATACTGATAAAATCATCCACTTCCAACTATAACTGCCTTTTCCCCATTCTGTTTGCCTAGGCTTCATCAGCAGGTACTGCATTGGTCCCAGTGGTAGAACTGCATGTCAGAATTTTAAGAAAACATTTGCACAACAAGTGTGGTAACCACAGGGTTTGTTAAGCCTACCAAAGTAGCATCCTCGGTGTAACGCACAAGTAACTGCCCTACTGGGTTCTCCTGATACTTTTGAACAGGGTTACATTGACCAGTGCAGGATCTGTGAAATTATGGCTGCTCTGTGACATCCAAGAGCTAAGCCATGGAACTCTTTCTCCAAGTACGATTTTCTTTACTCAAACAACAGGCTCTTTTGATTAGTAAAATACACTTCTGCCCTATCTTGCAAGGACTTGCATCCATGCATAGTAATCCACACTGTCAGCGGTTCTGTTGTTGGGTCCTTTTCAAACTGCTGACTGTGTAATGCAAGGCACTGAGCAACATCTTGGCCTGACATTGCCTTTTATGAAAAGCAGACAAGCTTCTGTGCCACAGAAGGCTGTGGGAGACCCATACAAGGCTTTCTGTTCAATCATTAAGGCATTATCAGCGGAATATTCCTATCCAGAACAGTCATTCCTTCCAACAGCAAATTCAGGTAGTGAGTGCCTATAAATTGGGAAGAAAAATGGGCCCTCGGAAAACAAAAACAATTGGGATACCTCTGGCTTATGAATTACGTAAGTCTTTGAATTAAAAGAAAAGGCATTTGGATAAAGAAACACACCCAAAACTGCCTAAAAGGAACTTGTGACATTAATAGAATGTTGATAGCAGTTAAGGATACAGAAGTGTTTCTTTCCAAAGAAGAAACACAGAAACAGAGTGAGTCAGAAGGGGCCTCCTGGGCCATCTAGTTTGACTCCGCCCCCCCATGCCTATGGGCAAGCCTGGGTTGGTTTTGGTCTGATAAATGCATGCATCCCCAAAGGTCAGTGCTTGTTGGCCTGTATTAGCTCTGGAATTACCACAGTTATCTAAGTCACAGAAGTAATCCAAGAAGCCCCCAACCTTTTTGGACCTGCAGGTACATTTGGAATTTGAGACAATGCTGTTGGCATCACCTCAAAAGGCCTCTCACAGAGGATGCAACTAATCACATATTGTGTGCCAGGGGGACCTGGCTAGTCAAATAAGTCCCAATTAACTAAGTACAATCAGTGTACAAACCCAGTCCACATACTTACTCCCCACGGAAGCATAACAAAATTTGCAATCCTATGTATGTCTACATGGAATGCAATAGGGGTTACTTCTGTGTTTAGCTACATAGGATTGCTCCTATGTACCCTCCTTGTCTTTTGCCAGTCCCAGAGAAGATGAAGATTCCCCCAGTTCTGAAAGTAATGAAGGGGCTTTTCTTATTTGACCTGGAAGATGCTTTTGTGTTTGTGTGTGCATCTATGTGAACAAAACAAGCAGCTGGGAAGGGAAAACAAAACAAAATAAGGCTGGGGACGCAGAGGGAAAAATCCTGAGAAAGGCAGTGCAATAGAGCTGATTAGAGAAACAGTGAGACTGGAGGCTGCAAATGAAGATGGAGCAAAGGGGAAAGATCTGTTTGTGTGGAAGAAGACTGGAGAAGGTTGGAAAGCAACTCTTTCCCTCTCTTCTGGCTTGTCCAACCACTGGTCAGCAAGTTTGGTCCCACTTCCTTGTTGAAGTAATGGTTATTGCAAACCTGAATATGGCTTGTGAATCTATGAAGCCAAATCAAAGGCAGAGAGTCTTTGAGACAAGGTCAGATGAAAACAACATTACAGTAGTAAAGACAAAGGGAAATGAAGAGCAGAGGAAGAGTGGAAATCAACTGGCTCAGTTCCTGGCAGTTCCAATTCAGTACCCTGGGAGAGGGAAGGGAAAGAAGGGATTAGGGTTAGAGGATCCTAATCCAGGACCATTCCCAGAAGTGTGTGCTCGATATCCCAGCTATAGTCTTATTGTATAATTCACTTCTGTATTGCTCAATTGCTGAAGCTCTCTAGGAAGTTCACAAAAATTACAAATCACAAATACATTAAAAAATACAGTATAACAGTTTAAAACAAATTTAGAACAATGTAGAGGGGAATCCTATGGCCCCTAGACAAAGGCTAGGGTGGTGAAGAATACTTTGGAGTCCCAAGTCTGAGGTCAGAAACTGAGTGCCTATTTTGGAGTTGGGGATCCATGCTCCAATCCTGCTTCTTCCCACCTGGTGAACCATGGTGGCTGCTTCTCCGGGGTTAGGAAATTGACCTCTGAAAGGGAGGGAAGGCAGGTAGCGGGAGGAAGAGGGCAGCCAGAATATGAGGTGCTGTTCAAACCCTCTTCTCTCCATCTCCAAAATGCCTTAGTAAGGCAGCCATCAGTAGTTGTCTGGCTGAATCGCAAAGCAGGAGACGTGTGGAGACAGCTGGCCTCTGCCACTCCTGCCATGCTGTACTGGACACTTGTAAACCTCTGTGTTATGAGCATTAAGGGCACAATTGATGGGATCATACGTTCAGTATAGCAATTTCAGTAGGCTACTAGACCTGATAAAGGCAGCTGCATAAATGCCCCATCATCTGCCATTAATAACTGGAGGTACAGGACAGTCTTATTCTGCCACCGAGAAATCTGTATAGTATCCTGTCAGAAGCCAGAGGCTGGAAAAAAACTTTGTTTGTTCAACCCTTTTTATAACTCCGTGCTTTCATAAATGGGTGGATGTATGTTTTCCATTTCCTGAAGACATAGAGTATCAAGAAAGCATGAAAAAGGTAGAGGAGACTGAGAATTGCCATATCCATACCTCAGACTAGAATATCTTGCTGCTAGGGGATGATAAACTTGCCACTGCAACTTGCAAGCAAAGATCTTCTTGGGTTTTGCTTTTTCTTTCTTTTTTAATAATTTTATTTTTTTAACATAAGCATACATAAACAGAGCGAACGCCAATAAACAGAACAAACTAAAATGAACAAAATTGCCAAGGGATTTCTAAACAAATACAGCCAATACATTCAAACTTCCAAATTTATCCATCTTTCTGTCTTTCAGCACTCTATGAGAGTTTATCAAAAAAGAAATGGTTGATCTATACAACAACAGATATTTCAGTCACCTCAAATCTTCTACTGCCTCTTCTCTTCTCTTCTCTTCTCTTCTCTTCTCTTCTCTTCTCTTCTCTTCTCCCCTCAATCCCATTAGTCATGTGGAGCATAGTAAAATTTCCATTTATCATTGAATTCTTGTAACATAGTTAGTTAACTTTGCCATCACTGCATACTCAGCTAGTCTATTTTTCTATTCTTCAATTGTTGAGGGCTCCAATGATTTCCATTTGGAAACAATTGGATTCTTGCTGCAGTTGTCATATACTTAAATAACTCTGACATATTCTTTGAAAAGATTGCTCACACTATATTGAGAAGCATATTCTTGGGACTCATGGGAAACTTAATTTTAAAAATCTTCTGCATTTCCACATGTATCTGTTTCCAAAATCTTTTCTTTATTTTGCAGGTTCACCTTATTTATTTATTGATTTATTTAGGGAACTTCTATGCCGCCCCATTCGCCGAAGCCTCAGGGCGGCTCACAACCATAAATAAATAGAATCCAATAAAACAATATAAATTAACAATATAAATTAAGTCGCCCTGGCCAAAGAATAAAATAAATAAATAATATTAACAATTAAAATAACATTTGAATAAAAAGGTCTTCACCTGGCGCCAAAAAACAAATAACGATTACCATATGTGATAAAAAGTCCCATCCACCCTAGTACATTTCCAGCATTTTCCATTGTAGTTCTTATCTATTTTTTCAATATCTTTTATTTATTTATTTTATTTATTTATTAAAACATTTTTATGCCGCCCCATTCGCCGAAGCCTCGGGGTGGCTTACAACAATAAATTAAAAGTAATTATAAATTACAATAAATATAAACATTAAATTAAAAATACAAAAATACAATATAAAATAAGCTGCCCTGGCCAGATAAAATCTAGTAATACTAACAGTTAAAATGCCGCTTAAATAAAAAGGTCTTTGCCTGGCGCCGAAAAACAAATAACGACGGCGCCAGGCGGACCTCTCTGGGGAGTGCGTTCCATAACTTAGGCGCCACCGCAGAGAAAGCCCTCCTCCGAGTACCCACCCTCCTAATTTCTTTCACGGAGGGTTCCCGGAGAAGGGCCTCTCCCGCTGATATCAGGCATATATGGATGTAAGCGCTCCTTCAGGTAACCAGGACCCAAGCCGTTTAGGGCTTTATAGGTCATCACCAACACCTTGAATTGGGCCCGGACTTCAATGGGAAGCCAGTGAAGCTGACGGAGAACTGGAGTCATGTGACCATAACGCCCCGATCCCGTCAGCAGCCTGGCAGCTCTATTTTGAACCAACTGAAGTATCCGGACCATCTTCAAGGGTAGCCCCACGTAGAGTGCGTTACAGAAGTCAAGACGGGAAGTCACCAGCGCATGTGTCACTGTCGCAAGGCAGTCGTACTCCAGGTAGGGGTGCAGCTGATGAATCAGCCAAAGCTGGAGGAAAGTGCTCCTCGCCGCTGCTGTTACCTGAGCTTCCAGTGAAAGCTGCGGGTCGAGGAGCACTCCCACTTTTGGAGTAATATACCACCAGTAGAAAATCTTATATCAGTTTTCTCTTAATGCTTGAATGTATTTAATGTCTTTCTTAGCAGTGAATTTAATGTCTTTCTTCCAAAGAGCTTCCCACTGGCTAGGTGGTATTTTGTCCCAGATTTTGCATCCAAATTATCATACATTTTTATCACAATGGCTCTCAGTATCATGCTGTAATAACAATTTGTAAAATCTTCCCAGTAGATTATCATTCTGCTGTATAATCAACTTTTCAAAATCTGTCAGATCTCTTAAGATACCTTCTCCTGGTTGTATTTTCCCTTTTGATCTTTAAATCAGATGATGATAAACAAGCCACTGTATATTTTTCCCTTCATCTTTTAGTTGGTGCCAAGATTAGAAATATCCTTGTTGGTCAATTGCAACTCAATAAGTTATGAGATTGTTATTTCCCCTTAAGTATTTTCCATATTCTTCAACTGGGGACATCAGAAGAGAGATTGGAAGACTATTTTTTTCCTCATGGAGTATAATTTTTTAATTAGGCAATCTTTTAGCACATGATAGCTGTTTGATATCAAGGCCTTTTTAACAGAAGGGCTTTGCTTTTTCCATGGTATATCCCAGTTGGCCAGCTGTCAAATAAGAAGCAATGCCACAAAAAAAACTAGTTGTGGCCTTGTGTAGTCCGTGTCCGTGACCAGTTCCTACTGTGCTTTGACAACAGATGCTTAGTATAACATTGAGCAGGTCTTACTTTTCATTTGGTCAACCTACACACCTCAGAATGGCCAACCAAAGTAAAATAGAAATATATTTGCACACACTTCTGGCACCTCTTTCTGACACTTTTTCAAAAGAGGTGGTGAACCAGTGATGGCCACTTGAATGTGCTACTCGGGCATTTTGGAGCAGCTGCTACTTGTAGAGATTGAAAAAGGGGGAAAGTGGTGGTGAGGAGCTACAGCAACAACCAAAAGAGGTCACAAGCAGAGAGAACACGAGGCCCTCAGCTGCCAGGTCCTTGGAATACCTGCTGGAGGACCAAAGCAGAAGGAGGGGAGGGACAACTCAGGTGAGCCTGATCATCAGTGAGTTCTCCCATTTACAAACCAGCCCACATAGTTAATTTTCAGGGTGTCTGTTGTGCTGTGAACTTGTGCAATGTTCTTTCAATGTAGGCATAATTTGCTCAGTCTGGCCAACCAATTACAATGCGTCCTTGTCCAGATGCTGGTGAATTACAACTCCCATTATCTCTACATTGACCATGCTTCTGTCCTAGGACTCATGGAAGTTGGATTTCACTGACCTGTGGAGAGTCACAGGTTCTCCATCTCAGATTTAGGGGAGTTAATAGCAATCAACTATTGCTATTGCCATGGAGACAAATAGCAATCAACAGGTGGGAAAATGTTCAGGCTTGAAGGACAGTCATAAGGCATGCTTTTCTGGAGATTATATTCTCTGAGAAAGGTTCCCCATTAACTCTGCCCCAATGGAATGGTTTCCAGAGCACTGCTGAAATTAATGCTGTCACTGTTGCTAATGTTGTCATCGTCTCCTGAATCACCCAGCTCCTTGATCACTTCCTCAGGTCCTTTGCTGTGACTCTTCTCAATACCAAAACAAGGCCTTCTGCGAGTGGATCAAGTTGAAGTGTCTCTCTGTCGGAAGTAATGCTAGATTATTGATGGGAAACAGAAAACTAGGAAATTGTTATTATTTCCAATAAAATAAAGCTGCTACAGACAGACAGGGAGCCTGGGGTCTGTAACAATTTTATGCATAATCTTCCTAGCAAGCACAGAATATGACCCACTTTCTGTTTACATTTTATTATCACTATACCCCCATTGCTTCATTAGAGCAGCAGCCAGCTGTTTGCCAGAGATTTATTCTATCATAAACAGCCATTTCCTGTCTTGCTTGCAGGAGGGGAGAAATATGGCTAGCCAAGAATGTAATTCTGCAAAGCGTAAGATTACGTTTAAGTAGCTGTGGAAACAAGATTCAGAGTCGAACACCTGATGTTAGAAACAAGTCCATTGTTAAAATATTTATTATAATGTACGCACTTTGAGGAAAGAAGGTGCTTTAACAGAACTTAGTTTCTGAAAGACCATGTACATAGCTGCTTTTAGATAACAATTTTTGCGAATGTGTTAATGTTGCCACACTGAAACCCAAAGATCTCCTCCATACCTGCATATTTCGTTTCTATGAGTGCTAAATATTCTCATGCATGAAGTAAGTGGCCAAAACAAAACGGGTAGTCCAAACATGGAAATGCATGTGACCCTGCACCTATCCTTGTTAGGTGAATTTCCTATTTGCACAAGACATTAAGTGCAGTCTTTAAAAATGTACATGTCACATCCTGACCACTTGGGCAGCTTTGGCGAATATGCTCACTTCTTTGGGGAACCGGGGTTAGAGCGGAGTCCCTTCTCCATCCCTTCCCTTTATTTGCTCCAGTGGATGGGGGCTACTGCCATAGCTGGTAACAGTTTGTATGGCAGGTTTGTATGGCAAGTAGGCATGTTGCTCAAACAGGGATCCCAACCTATGGTCCAGAAATCCCTTGCATACAAGACTTGTGGGTTGGGACCATGTTAATGAAGTAGTCTGAGACTTAGTTATGTTCCTAAAACATTTAGATTGAGTTCCTCTGCCTTAGGGACAGGCCACTGTGGCTCATTGTGGCTCAGATTTCTGGTCTACAATGCCCATCAGCCCAAACATTTGGCAGGCCAAAACATCTGGAGAACCTAGGTTGCTCACCTGTGCACTGTCTGAATCAAATATTTCTTCCATGGGATTAGGGAAGTTATATCCCTCCACCAGTCTTCCCTAGGCTAACAAACCAAAGAGGAGGGTGTACATGTTATTATTTTGATAGATCCTCATTTGGCACCTGACGCAAAGCGTTAAGTCCAGGCTTAGTGATACATAAAGTAGCTCCATACCTTAGGCATCAATAACCTAATTCCCTTTGATTTCAGTGGGTCTGCTCTAAGTATGACTAAGTCTGGAACAACCCTGCAGTACTTGGTTCTTTTTGTGCCACCTTTGCCCTGACACCTAATTAGCCATTCCAGGGCACCCACTGATCTGCATCTTCCCAAAAAAGCCAATAAAAGAAATAGGCAATGTGAGATCACAGGATTCACTGTTTTTAGCCTTTTGTGAGAGTTCAAACTGGAGAGGGGGGAATTCTCAATGCCATGATGGCACAGCATGCATTCATATTTCCTAGACATTCCTAGAGAGATGCGCGGGGAAGAGGAGGCACAGATTAGAGGCAACCACATGTCTCCTTAAACCCTTTATTACTCAGCAGTAATCTCTGCATGATTCTTCTACATGAGTGCTCCTTTTTCCTGGAATCATAAACTTGGGAAGTGGTTCGAAGCACTTTCTTCAAAGAATAAAACTAAATTTGCTCCAATGTATCCATGAACCACAGCACATTCTAGTAAGACTTATGTGGCCTGTCCACTTTTAAAGTCCATCTTTGGCCCTTGTCACTGGTAAATCACTCCATTTTGTTCTTTTTTGCTTGTGGGGGCAAAATGAGGAGGTGCTTTTCTCTTTTTTGAGCAAACATGTCGATATCTATATTCTTGTTGAAACTTCTGTCTCATTACTCCCCCCCACACACACACACTCATGCAGATAACTGCATATCCAAGCATTGTTGCTACACTTTTGTGAGTAGCAGCTGTGCCATTACCAGTTCCACTATGAGATGAAATATATTCTGTTCAGGATCCTTGGATTGGTTTTGTGCCCATGGGTGCTTTGGAAGCCAGGACTTGACAGGCTATTCAAGAGCAAGCCGATAAATTGTATGAAAACCACCAGCAGAGAGAGAGAGAGAGAGAGAGAGAGAGAGAGAGAGAGAGAGAGAGAGAGAGTTGAAGCAGCAGTCCTTGGGGAGAAAACAGTGGTTCTGGAAACACCCAAGAGTGTCCCTCTTTGCATCTGTTTAAAGTGTTGGAGAGCATGCCAGATTTGTGAAATAGCCATATTTTGCTTTTGTGAAGCATTCCGATTTTGAAAGAAATTAGAAGAATTTGGCAAGTTATCAAAAGAGAAGGAGAAAGGGAAAAGTTTTATTTAGAAGAAAAAGGGGAGAAAATGGCCATGAAGATGAACTCTGTGAGGTGGATGCGAAAGATAAGGACAGAACAACTGTGGCAAATTACAGGATAGGGTGGGTCTGTGCCAGCCAACTGACCCAGTTATGAACAACATATCATACAAGCAGCTGCCATTTTGTACGCAAGCAAATGTGTCTATCGTCTCTGCATGTGAATGTCTGTTGCCTTGAATGGAATTTGGCAAGGTACTTGGGACTGGTGAGTATATTATTATTGGACTGATTATGGAATTCTTAAGGGATGTTTAGGGCACAATCTGATGCATATTTGTGGGGAGGGTCCTACAACTTATACACACATCTGTGGCACTTTTGGGCTGATCTAGTGAGCTAGGCAAGACGCCCACTTCTCCTTAAAAAAAAAAAAAAGTCTCTTCAAACTAGAGAGATAGGAACCGGTTCTTCTTTGCTTTGTCTTATCTCGCCTTCTGCCTTGGTTACACTGAAGGGAGACCAAAAGATGCTTGGATTCATATCCATCTAGGAGACAGGGTAGCCTGGCAGTTAAAAAAAATCGATTAGCCTGTGTAAACCGGAACTTCACGCATCCCCAGACGATAAAAGATAAGATGAGGAAAGTTTAAAGCTACCGACACGCACACGCACGCACTCCCGCCAGTACGCCGGCAACTCTTCATATATTTCAAGCCTGAGAAGAAATCCATTTTTCTAATGATCGGAACCAGATGTTCTTCCTCACCCGGGAAGCCCTGTACTTGGGGGGTGGGGGTGGCGGAGTCGGCGGAGAATGAGCGCAAAGAGCATTTTCTCAGGCTCTTTGGAAAAAAACAACAAGGGAAGGCTACGACGTCTGCCTCCCAGTTACTCTTCTAGACACCAGTTATGACCATCCATCAGGAGATCCGCTAAAGAAACAACCCCACCCCACAAAAAATCCGGAAAGCGACTCCAGTGAACAGACAGACCCCTTCCCCTCCGATCGACTGGAAGACTGAGAACTGGAGCGAGCAGCCCGCCCCACGTCTTTTTGGGATGAGAGCCGGGGCGGGGGGGGGGGGAGAGGAAGTGGGCGGAGGGGGGGCGTTGAGGTCTGCAGATGTCAATGGCTTCCCCTTTGTAAAGGTTGCCCAGTAGCGCTCCCCATCGCCTCGGCCGCGGCGGAGGGCAGCGGGAAGCAGCTTCCCCCGGGGGGGCCGGCAGGTCTCTCTGCGGGCCACGGAGTGCGGTTCGCCTCCGCCGCGTTCTGGGTCTCGGGCTGCCTCCCCTCCCCGCCCCTCTCTCCCTGCCCCCCTTCCCAGCGTCTCCAAAACGCGAAGAGGAAGGAAAGAAAGAATCCCAAAAATTAGAGCGCAGAGGAGAGGGCGCGCGGGCGGGCGGGCGGGCGAGCGCGCCGCATCTGGCCAGGCGAGGGCGAGATCCGCGCGGGAGGCGCGGCAACAGCTGGGATCCAGCGCTGCCTCTCGGCGCCGGGCAGCAGCCTAGGTAAGCGGGCCGGCCGGGCGCGCCGCTCAGCGGGGCAGGGCAGCAGGACGCTCCTTGGCGGAGTCGGGGAAAGACCGAAGGGGTCCCGCCGGGATCGGGAAGGCTCCTGGAGAGCCGAGGTGCTGGGGCCGCAGGGGCGGCTTCTCCGTCTCTTGCCTCACACCGCGGGGAAGGGCTGCCCGTGCGTGCGTGCGTGCGTGTGAGAGAGAGAGTGAAAAAGTGTGCGTGTCTTCCAAAAGGCGGGCTCCCGGGTGCCAAACAATAGATTCACCCAGGTGCGACGGGAATAGGAAGCTCTGCGGAGTTTCTCGGGAGAGAAAGTCTTGGATCATCCACCCGTTTGGGTCTTCTTCTCTCAAGGACTCGCTTTTGTGTTGTGTTGTGCTTTGGTTGGGTTTGGATCCATTCTTCTCGGTTATCCCCTTAGGAAAAATCATTAGTGCCGTTTCGAGATGGGGTGGGTGTATATTCTTCCCTCCTCCTCCTCTTCTTCGTCGCCCTCTTCTCTCCCCTCACCATAAACCGCTTTGCAGTGTCTCACGTCAGAGGCCAGGTGGCGCTTCCACACCACTGTTTTTGCCCGCTGTTTCCCACCGCGAAGACTTCGTCTGGGAAGGATTATTTTGTTGAAGTCTAGTCAGATTCTTTTGATTTTTTTTCTGTCGGCCTAATAGTAGTGATATCTGGACTCCCTGGATCTTATTTAATCTGGTATTGAAATGACCGAGCGTGACAGAACATGGATGTGTATTATTTTTTAAAAAATAACTGATTTCAGAGTAATTTCAACTCAGCCTCCTTCTCCTACTCTTTCATCTTCTTTCCAAAATAACTCAGAGCTCATAAGGAATATTTAGAAAACTGGACTTCAGATACCTGGGAATACCTGTGTCTTACATACATCGGGCAACACTGACGCATGCTGACTTCAGCAAGCTCCCCACTTGCAGCCCTTCTCCTGGGTTGGGAAGTCTACTGCTTCACGTTTGATCCGTGTTATATGGTTCAATTGTAGACCTGCTTATGGACAGAGGATGGTTTCTAGAGGTTAACCATACAGACAAAATGGTTTGCCCTGCTCCAAACAAACCAACAAGCAACAATGGACGTATAGAACCACTAGCAGGAGGAAATGGGTTCTGAAATACCAGCAGAGTCTTCCCCATATAAATAAATAAATACAACACAAAGTCCCAACTGGAGCCTTTCAGCCCCACTATGGAGTAGAATCATAGACGAGAAGGGGGCCTCGAAGGCCGTACAGATGCAGGAAATGCAGAGCCACAGCAACAGAAGTCTGTCTAATTGCTGTTCCTAGAAAAAAAGAGGCTGTGCATAAAATTTGCATAGACTTGATTGTATTTACGTATGCAATTTTAGAAATAATTCCAATTATTTAAACATACAGTACATCCACCAAAGTGTGGATGACTGTGAAGAGATTACCTGGGTGTAATTTGCTGTCCAAGTGCTATTGGTGGGCAACTTCAAGGCCAAGCTCTTCCTTCTGATGGTTCTTTATATTTGTCCTTAGCTTGGCAGCCTTTCGGATAGAAGCTGCTTTCAAAATACAGAGACTGTCCTCAGACAATCATTCAAATAGAGGACTGCCCTTTGTAATAGACATACTGCCCCTTGATACCACACCAGGAATACTGTGTACAGTTCTGATCACCACACCTCAGAACAGAAATGGTAGAATTAGAAAAGCAGCTTTAAAAGGCAACGGAAATGATTAAGGGGCTGGCTGGAGCAATTCCTCTTTGAGAAAGGATTGATAGTTGGGTCTTTTTAGCTTGGAAAATGTGGATAGCTTTCAAAGCACTAGAACAAGAGGCAATCCAGTGCAGTTGTAGAGTGGGAGATTTGAGACAAATCAAAGGAAGTAAAATCATTGTCACAAGATGTAATGATGGACTCCAACACGGATATCTTTAGAAATCCATGGAGAATAAGGGCACAATCCTTTACATTGGGGCATGCTGGGAACTGTAGGTCTTTTTTCTGCCTAACTTGCCTAGGATTGCACTGTAAGATGTCAATGGCTACTAGTCATGAAGGTTACGTATTACCACCAAGATTAGAACCAGGGTGCCTCTGCACTCCAGTTGCTAGGGAGAACATGAGCAAAAGGATGGTGTGGCATTCATGCCCAGCATCTGGTTGACCACTGCAGGAGAAGATGCTGGGCCGGGCGGGCCTTTGGCCTGATCCAGTGGTACTCTTTTGTTCTTATGAGAGTGCTGAGCCCATCACCCAACTAGGTAGCTAGCTCCATTGTCAGACGGCTTGTACCAAATCACACTCCTGCATCTTAAGCCTGCAGAGCTAGTCCTGTGCTTTAGAGCAACAGATAATAACACTTTGCTCTCTCCTACACGAACACCCTTTGTGTTGTCGTATCTTCCCTTAGCCTCCTTTTCTATAGGCCAGACATACCTACTTTCTTCAATTTTCCCCTGAAGGATGTGAGGATTGTTGGCAGAGATCAAGGCATCATCTGCCTTCTGTTCTTTCATCAACACAGCCTACAAATTCCAGCTAAGTCTGCTTTTAAATATAGTGAAACTTACTTCTGAGTCGCATACATAGGATTACAGTGTAAATCTGGTGTCTCTTTTGAGCACAATCAGTTGCATCTGAAAGAGGGAAAAACTTTTTCCAATCCCAGGACAAATTTAGCTGAAGAGCTGAGGGAGTTTCTCCAGCAGTATACTTGGTGGGAAAAATTCACATGTCCTGGTCTGAGTCTGGACTGCATTCAAGTGCATGTTTCACTCAGTCTCAGCAGCAACCAGGTCACCCAGACCAAAAGAGTTTCAGATCCTTCTCTTTTCAGACCTATTCTATCCCAGAAGATACTGTTAGATATTTCAGTCCATCAGTGCATGTTCTGGATATAACAATAGTAACAGTATCTGAAGGAACAGAGTGCACCATGCCATCATCGGAGTGCTGGGCAAGGGCCTCATTGTCTCTTGTCTTACTCTGCCCAGTTCGAAATGATCTCCCACTGCCTTTTTCTTGGACAATGACACACAAATCCTGAAATTATTTTTATTTTATTAGATAGATCTATATCCATACAAATGAATATGTATGAAAAACGTACACACATGAAAATACAACTTTCTAGCAATTGTAAATAAGCTTCAACAAAAGTGGACCAGATATCCAAGTAAGTATTAATAAATATTTATTCACAGGTGGCATACATCCCAATATTGGAAGTGTTCTAAGTTCCTTAATCCATTGCATTATAGGGGGTGAGTGTTTATCCTATCGGTGTTGTAATATCAGCCTTTTGGCTGTCAAAAAGCTGCCAAAAATCCATCTATACTGTCCATTTGTTAATTTCTAAGAAGCAGAGAGATTTTAAAAGAGCATGCACATCAGTAAATTAAATTAGGATTGTTCTGGTGCAAACTTCTTCCATATAATAACCTCTCAAAGAGAAGCAATGACTGATAATACATATGTTTAAAAGGCACATTAGTGGCATTTCCCTGCTAGCAATGAGCCAAATTACATGCTTATTAAATGCAACATTGTGATGTCCATTAGACGTGAGAAACGACATGTTGCTGTACCAAACACAGCCTGAGATCCAGGGTTGTGATTGGTATAGACAGCAATTAACTGATTAGGTAAAATGGGGCAAGCCTGTCTCATATTCCATTCTTGCTGAAAACCTGTATATTGAACTTATTCACCAATAACCAGCATATATAGACGTAGGTTTTGGGTCATTTTGCCTAACCAACAATCACTGTTTGTGTAGTCAGAGGTGAAACTTGCACTTGGGATGCCGCACTTTAGCTATGGCCAGGGCTTGTGCCAGTCCCCTCGGATGCCTGTCCCATCCACGTGGCGCCTCAGCTGCTGCTTTCTTTGTAAGTGAAAGACTGAGTCTGAAAGAGAGAATTCTTTGCTTAAGGTCAACTGGCAAGTTTATGGCTGAAAGGAGATGGGAACTGAGCAAGAAAACAGTCAGCTCCCTGCTGGATCAGACCAAATGCCTTCTCTATTCCAGGCTTGCAGAGTGGCTTAGCAGGTACCTTCAGGAAACCCGCAAGACAGCACCACCCTGCACACGGAGAGCCGTACTGCATCTGATAGGAGATACCATGACTCATGCTCCCTGATAAACTTATTCTTCATGAATGTATCGAATCCCCTTTTAAATCTATGCAATTTGGTGGTCATTACTACATCTTGTGGAAGAAAGTGCCATAACTTTAATTTAGCACTGTGTGAAGAAGTACTTCCTGTTATTTGTTCCAAACCTCCCACCATTCAGCTTCATGGAGGGGGCCTCACATGGCTTAGGGCCACAATACCTATTGGAGTGCCTCTTCCAACTGTGATCTGCCTGCACACTATGCCCAGCCTCTGGGGCCTTCCTCTGCTTGCCATCTCAGGGAAGTGGGGACAGTGACAGCAGGGGTGGGGCTTCCCCTTGTTAGCCCCCCGCCCCCCGTCTATGGAATAATTTTCCCACTGTGGTCTGGTGGATGCAGAACCGGTCATTTTTTAGGCACTTGGTTAAGATGACCCTCCTTTGATTTGCTTGGAAATTATTTTCCAACAGCAAATTTATTTCTTATATTCATTACCTTTATATCCCATCTTTTTTCCTCTTGCAAGGAACCCAAGGCAGCTTCTATGGTCCTCCTTACTTCCATTTTATCTTTACAACAACAACAAGCCCATGAGGTAGTTTAGACTGAGGGTCTGTGGCTGCCCCAAAGGACTTTATGGCCAAGTAAGGACTAGAACCTAGAGCTTGTGAATCCCATTCCAACACTCTAGCCACTACACATAACTATACAATCACTTGCAACCCCCAAGCAGCTTAGTTACTGGTACTAAGAGCTTTAAGCTACAATATGATCTCTCTCTCAATCTGTGTGATATTTTCACCTCACCCCTTTTGACTTCCCCACTGTCCCCTTGCCTTTTGCTCCACAAACCACGAGGATGTGGCCCTGGAGAGCTGCTCCAAAATTAAATTCAACCCATGGGCTGAAAGAGGGTTCCCAGCTCTCTGCTATGGAGTAGAAAGAGGGGACCACTTTTGTACAGAGTATTTAAAGAATGTATTGCTGGTTCTGAACTGCATTTTGTATAATGATCACTTTATGACAAAAACCAGCACAGGTGATTACAACAGGATTGTGCAAACATTTGCTTAAACCAATGAAGAAATAGAAAGAAGCACACCACTTCTTTTACCATGTTCGTTACACCTGTGTTTAACAACTCTGTTTTATAATTTTACACTCTGAAGTAGTTTGTACTGAGCTCAATGTTCGAAGGCACAGCATTGTAGCCTCACTTTTAAGCAGCAACTGAGCCCAGCAGCAGGCAGGCAGCATTCTGCTGTACTGATGCTTTTTGGATTAGGAGAATCAGTAACAAAAAGTTGTATGTTGATGCAATTTTTACAGGGACTGCAGAGAGAGAAGATAGCAGGTGATCTTCAGTTTATAAATAAAGTTACATAGAAGCAACAGTTAGTGTTCATTTAGTACATTTATGCCAGCAAGTTACTTATGAAAAAATGTTTTTACATCAGCCATACCAATTAAAAACCTGATTTGGGAATGACTAATGGAACAGGAAATGCCATCTGCCTTTGCTTGTATATGCAGTCTTGCCTTTTGAGAGTCCCGTTAGCACCGCGTGCGTGTGATTTAGTATATACAGAAGGACCACTGTGTTGATTTCAGGCTAAGAAGAGATCTTTTATCAGATCAGCTTATCTTGGCAAACAAGACTATACAGCTTTTGAGTTAATGCAACCAACCTGGAACCTCAACCAACATGCTCCATTTCGGGTTCTGTGTAATGCAAAAGATTGCGTGCTTTCCCGGCAAGTTATTTCCCAAATTTTCCATGTAGGATCAGTTGCGCAGTTACTTAGCCTCATGTCAGGCCACTCATGCTGTACAGTAGGGTGAAATGTGTACTCCATGAGCCAAGCAGGGTCACTATGAACCATCATTTCCCAAGCTGGTACGCTCCAGATGCGTTTGAATTGCACATCCTCAACTGGCATGGCTTTTCAGTGGAAGTTTGGAGTCCAGTTCATCCTGTTTGTCTCCTATTTACTGAGTCAGTATCTTTCTGCAGAGAGTAGTACTTTTGCAGGCAAAAGAGAGGCCAGGAGAAAGCACTTTTCAGAAGAAAACTGGTGTGGCACCCTAATCCAGTAGAGGCCCCATGGCTGTTTTTTCTCAAAAATAAAAGTAACTAGGTGAAACATTCGTGTTCAAACACATGAAAAACCTCCTGGGTTGTTTGGCCCTTACTGTGACTGCAAGTAGGAACTATTTTCTGTTTTTAGAAATGCTACATCCATGTATTCTCAAGCAGAATCCCTAATTGAGTCATGCACCAAAATAAATGCCATTCTGTAAGAATTCTGTGAATTCATTCTCCTCCCAGAATGTGTTGAAAGGATGTTGTGCATGTTTTTTTTCCTTAGATATTTCTGCTGCAGCTGGACTATTTGTATAGCTTGTTTTTCTTGGGAAACACTGGGCTGTTTGTGCTTAGGATCACTGATAAAAAGCAGAAGGGACAGAATTATTCTAACTCTGATGGAAATGTGAGCGATGTGGTGTCAGGGCCATCAGTCATGGGCAGATTCAGACTGTAGAGAACTTCACGAGACTGGAGCTGGATAGGAGGCCTATCTCAGAGCTACCGTATTTCTGTTGGAATTCAGTGGCTTTCTGGATTCCTTGTAACTTTGTCAGCTTTCTGCATTGCTGCCCCTGTCTCACTATGCTTAGTGCCTGCCCATTCCTGAGAGTGGATTTGATGAATGCAAGAAATACATGTGTGCAGCTCATACCTTCTGTTCCTCAGTTTGCACCTGCCTCTGCCACCTTTGCTTCCTGGCCCTGTTCCTTGGCTGTGCCACTCCTGCGCCTTTCTTCTCTCTTAGCATCTGCCTGCCTGGACTGTCCTCTGGGATTGACCTCAGCTTACCTCTCTTACTTGAAAGTTGCATCTTGTCCTTCATGCATCTTGTCTTATTTGCTCATAATTAGTCTAGAATCAAAGAAAAAAAAACCTTAATGGATAATTTTCCTGGCCACATCACTTTTCCAGTGGCTACTTCTCCCCCAGTTGCATTTGTGTGTGGCACAAGATTGTGCTTCCTACACAGGGGAAACTGCACAGTGTCTATTAGCATGTGCCCCAACAGTGGTAAACGAGGGGGCTCCAGTGTAGTTCTACTACCAGTGACCTGCCTATGCATTTCTGAGCCTTCGTGCTCATTTTTAATGGGCAATTTTAAGCCAATTGCACTCCCTGCTTCAGGTATTTTAGCTTTCAATCTAGACTGATCAGCCCATCTCGTTAGCACTATTACTACTATATTGCATTCATATCCTGCCTTTTTTTTCCTCTTGCAAGGAATCCCAGGTGGCTTAAAAGGTTCTGCAACTCTCCATGTTATCCTCACAACAACAACCCTGTGAGGTGGGTTAGGCTGAGAGTAAGTGATGGGCCCAAAGTCACCCAGTGAGCTTCACAGCTTAGTGGGGACTAGAACCCAGATCCCCCAAGCCCCAAACCAACACCTTCAGCACTCCCCCATGCTGGCTTTTGTGAGAACAAAGGAAAGTCTCCTCTGAAGATTACTTTAGAGGACTGCCCTCTGCAAAAAGGGACATGTGGTCAAACTAGTTACCCTTTCATGGCTTTATTTATTATCATTGATGGATTGTTTCTCAGGGCCTGGACACAGACTGTTCCTATAGCATTAATGGAAACTTGGTGTTGTTTTCCTTTCCAAACAAATAACTCTGCAAAAGCATCTTTTTAGGGAGGTGCGTGACCCTTTATTAGTCAGAGCAATGGTGTAATGCATTGACGCGAATGGAGCACGCCAGTTCAGCCGGCATCGGGTTCTCTGCCAAGGACTTGATGGAACTGCATGGATTTTATCCCTTGTCTTGTTTGCGCTGTGTTCTCTAAACATCTAGGACCCTCTGGGAAGAGCAATCCGGGAGGCTGGACCTCAACAAGGTTACCCTGAAAATACAGTTGCGTGGGATCTGATGGGGCTGGCACTGCTGAAATGCCACTCAGAAATCAGAGCTATTTTAAGATTTAGCGTATTTGATGACATGATCCTGAGCATTTGTCAGAAAGAAGTCAGTTTTAAATGCACAGAAGGCTGTAAGGTTCAAAGGGTCGTGTGAAGCAAAAGAGTGGGTTTAAGTTGCATCTTTTCAACTCGTTTTAGACAAGAACTAACTAGGGATATCTGCTCAGTGGTTAGGTGGGAAGCTCCCATCATTTGCCCTGCATGAGTGCCAGTGGTAGTCCAGCGTCTCCCAGACGTTTCAGGCTACAACTCCCATAATCCCCCATGTTCATTGGGACTGATAGGAGTTGTAGCCTATAACATACGGAGAGCACCAAATGGGGATCGGCAGCGTTTACACATAAATGACTGCGATCTTTTCTGATCTGGAGGTGCCATCCTACATAAGAGGGAGCCGCCTCTGCCTTGACAGAACCATGCCTTGCTCCTTTCCCCTCCGTTTCTTCCTGAGCAAACACAGAAGCCACATCTCCAGGACATTGCAAACAACGGGTGGTCTCTCTTCTCTATGCTTCTCATATCTCCATCCACTTAATTTGCACAGGGCAAGGGGGGAAGGTAGTTGACTACATGGGAGGCATGCGCAAATCCCCCCCATGCACACTGACGTGTGGCGTAGGGAAGGAAGAAGCAGGACTCTCTTGAGCCTTGTGGAAGTCTGTCTTCACGTAGGCACTGTTCCCTTGTGGGGAGAAATATTGTAGCCGTTGCTTTTTTGATGGCCTTCGAAGCTTTGTGTTCCCAAAGGTCTTCTCCCTTTCCATATCCCATGACAAGGACTTGAGTCTTCATATTCGTTCAGTGTACTGGTGTATTGTAATTGCGTTACGAGCACCCAGTTGGAATTTATGGGGCGACAAATTAGATGTGATGCTGAGCTTTTCGCTCTGAAGAATACCAGGGATTTTAAAGTAAACTCATTAGCACCCCTTCTCCCATTTTCATCAGACTTGGGGAAGTTTAACCCATCTCTCCTGGCCACAATCCTGATGAAAGTCCACTGCTATTAACCCTTTAAAAAGGCTCCCATTAGCACCGATGGGAGAGTTTACAAGAGCTGAGCAGGACTGACAAAGAGTGGGCAATTTGGAGGGTTCATAAGGTTACCATAAATCAGAGGTGACTTGACCACATGTAACAGCAACAACTTGTGGTGTGGGAGAGATTACATTTTAACCATTAACATATAAGTCTCCAGGGGTTCTGGCCCCAAGTTTATTAGGATTATACTTCCCATGACTGCTGGTACTGTAAAACAGTGACATATTTGCAAGTGATGTTGCAGGTCACCTGAAGCTCAGATGTAAGTTCATGCAAGCCGTACTAAGGTGAGTGGAGAATTAATGTTTCGAGGTTAGGTGGTCTGCCTCTCCAGGTGATGCATGGAGGAGAAACCTCTTGTTATTGATTTGTTGCTGTTTGGATCTATGCTGTAGATACAGGTTTGGGACCTGAATTGTGTTTTTTGGGGAAAAGTTTAGAGTTCATTCATATGAAGTAGCATCTGTTTTTAGTGGAAGCCAGAGAGCACCTTCACAATTCCCTAGCTTTGGGGAAAGGAATTAAGAATATTTTTAAGAAAGGAAGGAAGGAAGGAAGGAAGGAAGGAAGGAAGGAAGAGCAAGCCCCAGTGGATTAGGCCAAATGTTGACCCACAGTGCTGTCCAACACATGCCTGTTTAAAGGTAAACCCCACTGAATTCAGTGTGACTAGTATACTTCCAGGTAAGTATGTGAAGGATTGTAGCCCTATGTTACATAACTGTCTTTTTGCCTTTCTTTGGTAGTTGTGTTTGGGAGTCAATTTCATCGTGGAAAAGTCTAAGGGATTGAATCCAAATATTTGCATTCTGTCCTTGGCCCCATTTGCTCGATTTGTAAACACTTAATGGAATGTTAAACCAGTAAGAATCTTGCCAAAGCTTATGGACTATTTTGCTCCAATAGGGTCATCTCCGATCTCCAGGAAAATGTTGGAATATTTTCTGCTTTTGCTACCTACCAAAACTATTATGAATTCTCTGTCCACAGGGCAGTAAAGTTTTTGGTATGCAAAACTAAAAACCTCCTGGAGTTATGGATGTGGGATTCAACCAAATAATCTAGAACAGCCAAGGATAAGAGTGATTTCAGAACTATTAGTTTTCATGGAACTGTTGCTGCAAAATGTTATGCTAGATTTTGCCCTAAGGGCTGGATTATACATAGATTTCCTAAATTTAAATAACTCATTTTTATGCACCCCATCCTGAAAAGCCCTGTTCTGAGGGCTTTCTGTTTTGTTTTTGTTTTACTTTGGGGAAATTAAAAATGGCTGCCTTCTTTGTGACTCAGTGAGAGCCACTACAGTGAATAGCAGTTGAGTTAGTGGCTAGTGTGTTGGGTTGGCACGTGGGAGAATTGGGTTTTAGACCCCATTCAGCCATTAAGTTCAAAAGACTCTCAACTTAACCTAGCTCACAGGGTTGTTGTGAGGATAAAATGGAGAGGAGGGGGCACATGTAAGCTGTTGAGTTCCTTGCAGGAGACAAAAACGGGGATATCTCTGTGCTATACCAGTCATCGTCTATTAAGAAGAGTGGACATATATACGGGGCATGTGTGTGTGTGTAAAATACTTGCCTAGGGTGAGCAAACGCTGAAGAACTGATAGTGGTAAGAAGAGTCCAGGCTAGACTGTCTCAGGACTGCAGTCAGGCAAGCCTGTGGGGTGGGCTGTGTTTAGCTCTGACTATGCAAGCAATAACTTGCATTGTTGCAGGTGAAACACTACCCTATTCCCGGCAAGTGTTATGGTGTTAACTCGCTGGGCTCTGATTGCCAGGAACATGTCCCTGCAGCTCTCCTGTTTTTGCTCCCAAAGGCTAGAAGTACATAGAGGAATTGGTATGCAGGCAAGCGAGGGGACTGCCCTCTCCTTGCCCCTGCCCAGGGGCACAACAGCATCCCTTCCAGCAGCTGCACCAGCCCCTGGAGCTGATCCTGCTCTGGACCTGGGCCTAGGGTTTTGCTCCAGCTTAGGTGACCAGAGGGCTGGCTCCTTTCTGATCCTTACCGCATGTTTTGTGAACGACTGCCTGTCATAACATCTGCTTTAAAGCTGAGCTTGAAAGATGCCGGATATGTGAATGTTTTATGCTTCTTTTGGTGCCAAAATGGAAAGAACATCTTTGAATTAGAGCAAGTGACATGCTATAGCTTTTATGCTATTGTGAAAGCCCCCTTTTGTGCATCTCTGTCACAATTCCTCTTTTCAGTTTTCTGACAGGGTCAGCAGGGATAATGTAACCGTTCTTGCTTCTTTAAAGCTTAAAACATGTTCATTCCCTTCCTGAACTTTTGTTGTCTGTGTGTGAGAAGAGACGTACATGGTGCAATTGTGTAGAGGCGTGCTTCAAATGATCTGGTTTACAGACAACGCTGCTCCTTGGTTTGTTGAACCCTTACTTAATACAGTTGGTTTGTTGCCATACTCAGAGTTTGTTTGGAGACAACCAAACAAAGCAAGGCTTATTTTCTCAGTCCTTTTGCTTTCTCAGACCATGGTTTGTTTTCTCCCTTGATTCCCTCCTCCTTTGCCCACTCCCTCCATGGTTCCAAATGCCTTTGCTGCTATAGTAATAGCATGTACCGTGGCTGGTATTTTTGGCTGCTCTTGCTTGCTGCTTCTTTAGATGGACAAAACATCCCCTGAGTAGCCCACAGTTCCAGTTCACATCCAACAACAATAACCCAGAGCAGACGTGCCAACAGCAAATCATGCCTGAAGGTTGAATTAACTCTGGGTTGTTCAACCAACAGTTTCCAGGTTGGGATATCACTAAACCATTCAGGAATGGGTAGTTCCTGAGTTTTTGATTACAACCCTTTCCTGAATTGTTGATTCCAAGCAGAGGAGCAAGTAGGAATTACAAGTGTGTAGCTCCTGTGTTTCATTCATTTCCACAATTCCTGAGTTAAACGACATAGGAATTGCCACTGGGATGTGCAAACTGGGTCACTGGTTTGTTAGCACAGTGGGATTTGCACATGATAATGACCCACAATTTAGCAACCCCTGGGTTAAGTAAAACTATTGGTTAATGTTTTGTGCAGACAGGTATCTCTGTCTTAAGGACATGATTGCAGCCTCAGAATGACTTCCATTGCATATAATGCTGTGGATGTTAGGCTGCCACCCTAGGTACATTTTCCCTAAGAATTCTGGGAATTGGATTCTGCAGAACTTACTTCAGAGTAAAACTGCAAATGTTGCAATGCAGGTGGATTTTTCACAGAGCCATATATGCTTGAGAGAGCTTTGGCTATTGGGCAGCATAATAATGTAATAGACAAATAAATCAATCAATAATCTCATTGCTTTCATTTAAGTCCAAAAGGGAGAGACAAGTGAGAATTTGGTAGGCAGTTGTCCCAGTACGGGTTCCAATTGATCATTTTCTCTGCTTTCTATTATCTGAAAGTGAATGGAAATGATGGCATCCATAGCAACCATATTCTTTCCACATAAGAGCGATAACCAAGATGATGCTGTTGATTCTACAACTGACCTTCAGGCTTGCTCTGCTGAGGAGCTAAGAGAAGGACGTGGACGCTTGCCATGGAGTCACATCTCTTTTATGCTGTGGAACTGCAGCCTGCTTGCTGCTATATTTTCATTTTTTTCCCTTTCCTGTTTGCCAAATTAAGTTGTGGATCTCCAGGGGGGAAACTGCAGCACATTCTGGTATTTCCTGTGATCCTCTCTATCTGCTAAATTTTAAAAAAAATGTCCTCCGTGTCACTGATGCTGGGGAGGGCAAAGTGGAGTGTGCTGGACTCTCCACCAATGGCTAATTCATACTTTAGGCACACCCGTGTTGGAAAAATGAAAGCTTCCGTGTAGCTCCTCTGCGGAGTCCCATGTTCAGTGGGCTCCATCCCTCCAGAGGTTCACATCGCCACAAGCTGCTATTGCTCCTGCTTGCCTTTCCCATCCTTGCCACCGTTTGCTTGCTTGATGGTCAGAGAGCTGGTGAGCAAGAAGGCAGGGGCACTGCTGCTCCTCCTGCTCACCACCACCCTTGTCTGGACTGGAATTAGTGGGGAGGGAACAGGCAGGTTGCAGTGTTGAAGAGCAGAAGTGGCTGGAGGGGGTTCCTGCCCCTGGGCTGCTGTTGGGCTGCTAGCCCTTGGTGAGTGCCTGCCCTTGACACTGGTTCTGCACGTGATGGTGAGCACGTGAGCTATTTGCTGGGTGTACCTGTGCTGGCAAGCCGTGCTTTTATCCATGGCTTCTCTGTTCATGTAGACACAGCTAAATACATGCATGCAGAACACAGTCTGTGCGCCTTTTCCTCTCTAGAAGACTTTCCTGGAAATGTGGGAGCCATGAACTGGTCTTGAAAGGATCCAGGTGCATAGCAGCTATCACAGCGTGTTTCACCTTTGGCCTTAGGGAAGGGCTTTAGCCCAGAGGTGGAACAGATGCTTTGCATGCAACAGGTCCCAAGGTCAGTCCTCCACATCTCCAGGCAGAGCTGGGAAATTCAGTGTTGACTACACTGGGCTAGAGAGATCAGTAGTCTGACTCAATACGAGGCAGTTTTATGTATTCTTTCAGAAGATCTTTAAATGGATAAAAAGTCCCTCATGGATTCTATATTTTCAAACATGGTGGATCTAATATGTCACCTGTCTTGTCTCCAGCAGTCGTAGGGCCAACTCCAGGTCTAATCGGTAAGCAGCACAAGCTAAAAGGTACTCATTTGAATGTCTGGAGACTTCTTCCCAACTTCATTTTGGGATTCTGGTCATGTATCACTATGAGCTTACCTATCATGAGGTATTTATCTTGCATTCATAATTCATTACTTTACCTGTTCATGGACTCTTTAGATGATTTCATGGCCTTCCAGGTTTGTTCCTGTTTTTTAAACAGAACTTTCCATGAGGGTTTTGTTTTGTTTTGTTTTTGGTAAAGCAGGTGAAGTGCAGTACTATTCTGAAAGCAAAAGAAAATACTTTTTCCCATCGTGTAATTGTGCTGGTCTGGGACACCACAATGCCACCTAGAGGTTTTTTTTTTTTTAAAGTGGAAAAGAAGTCCAGTTCACGTAGTGCTTCAGTATCGATTCTGCAATGAAACTGAAAGTAGATACAATGAATTAATGGCTTCATGTCCATCACTGCACCATCAAGTCAGACCTCCCCCCTAAGTTATGCCCTCCCCCTCCCATTTTCTGTATCATCTTGCCTGATTAAGAGATCAAGAGATCTTGGAAATTTACATATTTTGGTGACTGTGGGCTGGCCTAATAAAGGCACTACACTAATATGGATTTTGGAATTCAAACGAGAGACTTCCTCATGTTCTTGCACAACATTCGGCGAGAAACCCCCAGCCCAAGTGTTTGTTTTCCAATGAACCTTAACGGTTAGGGTAATAAGTCAAACTTTTACTGTTCTAAACCAAATTTGATAATTGTGGGATTGCCCAATTGGAAATCAAGCATTTAATGCTACGCCACTGGAGAGAGAGAGAAGGCATGAAGCCAATCCTTTTTTTGCCAGGAAGTTTCCACAGTGATGATTAACCTCAGGGATCCGGAGGAGTTAAGCAAGTGAAGATGAAGAAAAAGAATTGGAATATGCAATTAAGACACAGTCTCTGAGATAAAACAAACAAGCTTCAGCAATCCAATAGCAGACTAGAGATCCCAGGGGAGACTTGTTGTCAGGATGGCTTCCTTATGTACTGAACTGAGCTCAGTGCATCTCTGTCCATCCTACTGAAGCACAGCAGATTGCTTTTAATAAGCAATTTCCATGCCTCCTTCATGTGATTTTGTGGGAGATCCAGACACCCTTCCATAGGGAGGCTCCTAGTGGTGCCAAGTGAAGTGGATTGGACAGCTTTTTTGTCTCTCTCTCTCTCTCCATAGATTTTTTTTAAGTGGTGGAAAAACACTGGAGACTTACCTTGTCTGCCCCCCACCCCCCGGCTAAAATTCCAGGAGGCAGAGCAATGGTGTACTAATAGCAGACTTGTGACACATCCTGCATTGCAACTGAACTGCAGGCCTCCCATGTTTTCCCACTGCTTTTTCATCCCCTATTCTTAATGTAGTAAATCTGTTATGGGAATGAGCCAAACAGCAGTGCAACCTCTTCACAGGTGTGGATAACAGAACTCCAATTAAGGATGCTGCACTGGCACGGGCCCTCTTTTCCTTATTCCTTGCAGGTCATTTCCAGTCTTGGAGCTGTTTCATGTCCTGCACAGCAATTTTTGTCCCCTGTTTTCCTGGCTCTCAGCTTTAATGAATTGCTTCCTGGCATGAGGTTTCCTCAACAACCCACACATTTCATTTAGCTATAGTAAATGGTGTTGAAAATAGCAACACTTGTTTCCGAGTTTTGCCTGCTTACTTCCAGGTTCTGGCTGTAATCCTATAAAGATTGCAATTTGCCCAGCTGTGTGCAGTAGACACTTTAAAAAAATACACAATTGCCCTGTGTAAAAATAGCTGAAAGAATCAAGCGAACAAGCTAGCCTGGATGTGATATTGACTGGATCAGATGACCCACCAATCTCATTCTGAACTTGACCAAACTAGAGATTTGCCATGCTTATGGGACTGACAGCTCGAGCCATAACTATCCAGAATCCAACTATCCAAGAAGTATGCCTAAGTGGGATCTTCTTGTCCCGTGCTACAAACCCTTGCTTTAAAAGCAGCTTTAGTTTCGTGGGAAAGCACTGCTTTAAGAATTGTAGATGTGTACACACAAAATAGGTTGCTAAAATGGCACAAGCTTCAAAGTGTGTCGAGAAAGTTGTGCATGGCAACAAGCACAGGTGGGGAAAAGTGAAAGGGATCCCCCCATCCCCCGGTCCTACTATTGTTCTACCCCACTATGTCATACCTTGTATGCCATTTTTCTCGGTAGAAAGGTAGGATAGAACAATCAGATAAGCAAATGCCTTCTGTGGGGCTGGAATCTATCCAGAAACAAACATCAGAAAAAAAACACTAAAGCCCTGAAGTGTGGACGGTCATTTGCAATTCTACATGTAGCTTATTCTGAAGAGCCATTGCAGCAGAAGCCCTCTGTTTGGAAGCACCCTGAGACGAGCTGGAGAATTACCATGAGATGCTCAGTTGCAGGTCAATGGGACAGTAGTAACGCATTTCTGATGTCACTCGTCTCAACATTCTATATTCAGACATCTGTTTGTGATGACCACTGGATGGCTTGCAGTTTATGGCTTGTGGTGGCACATTCAGCTACCACAAGCTTCCTGGACCAAACGTATTAAATACGCCTATGCAAATGGGAATGGAGACTACTGTGTGCAGTGCATCATTTCTAGAAAAAGATGTGGCAAACCTCAAGAAGGCCCAAGAGAAATGCTGTCTGCTCTGAAGTCTTGGTCCCTTTCTCCTAGATATGCAGGCACTGGGGCTGGTAGGAGAAAGGCACTCTGCATGTGCTAAGTAAATAGGTAATCGCATATTCCTGGGGCAGTGAAAATGGTTCCTGGGGCAGGCCCTGGTTTGTCTGCATATGACTGAGTGGGGCCCCATGACTCCCTCTAGTGCACATTTGAACGGAAAGGGGCACGGGCCTCCTCCTAGCTGACAATCCAATCTAGCTACAGCATGAAAGTCGTTACTGAAGACAAGTCAAAGGGGATGCTGGAGAGCATCTGGGTAGAGACCACCATGAAAAGAAAGTGATGGCATTGAGGAGTTACCAGATGTAGCCCAGTTGCTGCTTAGTCCCCTGTTCGGCAGTTCCTTGTGCTTTGAGAAACTTCCTGTCGAGGACAATCACTTCCTCAGAAACTCAGTGTTTTAGGCGGAGCTGGATTGTATTTTATCTTATTTATTTTCATAAATAAATAGGATGAGGTTGTGTGTGGATGTGAGAGACAATGGAGTTACAGTGAGATACATAGATGTGCATGGGGAGTGTGAGGATGTATGGATGGGTGTGAATAGGTTGTGGGCCTGTCCAGTTTGGAGCTTAGCCCTGCCTACCACTGTCCTGTGACCCTTGGAAAGATGCCAAGGGCATGTGGCCCCTGAGGGCAAAACATGCTGTTTTGGAGCATGGTGTAATCCAACGACTCTTGAAGTCCAGCTGACGGCACAGTCCTTGCCTGCTTGCTCCGAAGGGTGCACCACTGTGTCCAGCCAGGTATCCTCCCAGGTCAGTGTACAGAGGACTGCAGTCCAGGTGGCCAAAGCAGCCACTGCTTGCTTGCTGGCTTGCTTGCTTTATAGCAAGGCCCACAGAAATCAGTGAGCTTTACTTCTGTGTAGGCAGGCACCGGATGGGGTTCAAGTCCTTGTCATCACTCTCCTCTCCCCAGTAATCAGTGCAATGGCAAGAACCTCCCTCTGCCTGATTCTGCATAGAGAAGAAGAGAACTGGGTGAAATTGCGGGGTGGGGGGGTTAAAACCCTTGCAATTTGGGGCCAACATTTCTATCACACTGGCTATGTGGTTAGGACATTTGACACATGCCTTATGGCGGTAGGATTTTGAGCCTTATTTCCTCTGCTCTGTCCTTGAGCTGTATATGATTTTTGAAAAGTCAAAGAGTTGCATTGGGTACTTCTCTCCTATTGTTGTCTAATGTAACCAAAGTCCTAGAAAAGGGCTAGGCAACTTGGTGTCTTTCAAGTATTTTTACTAAAGTTCCTATCAGCCCCAGCCAGTAGGGCCAATAGTCAGGGATTATAGGAGCTGTAGTCCAAACATCTGGGGGGCACCAGGCTGGATATTCCTGTCCTAGGCATCTCAATACACCTTGACTACTCCAATTGAAGCAATCGTGATCTGACATATGACAAACTTTTGCATCCACTTGAGCTTCAATACATCTTGAAATCAGCTTCAGCTTGTTAAAAAAATGCAGATGCACAATGAACTGGGAGGCAGGTGCTATCAATCATATGTAGGTTGTGTGCTGGAGTTATCAGCATTGGGATAAATGTTTGGTACTGCACGTGTTGCATTGCCAGCCTGCCTAGCTACTGAATGCTCTCTCTAATTAATACATTGCATTTGTCTTATGGGCTGATCTAATTTATATTTACCTGCAAGCACCTGGAATTACAGTGTCCATGACTTCAGGTGTTCAAAATTAAATCATTTGCTCTTCTTGTTCTTCAACGGGCAGATTTCAACCTTGCTGAAGGAATAACTAAACCAAACCATATTTTCCTCACTGAACATCATGAGCCTAATTCGAGGTTAGCTGCCCATGGGAGAAAGATAAAAAAGAGACAAAAGCCACAAATAGAAAGCCAAATATGATAATATTATCAACTCCCACAAATGTGCTCGCTCTCGCTCTCGCTCTCTCTCTCTCTCTCAGTCCTGCCCCTTCTGCTAATGGTTTGTGTTAGAAGCAACGAGAAATATCCCCTGCTTTGGCAAAATGAATGAACATTTACCTTTGCTGCTACTTGGCAACCTTTTTCCCCAGGGAGAAGACAGGCATCTGGAGCTTGCAGCCCATTCTTCCGCCTCCCTGGGAACTCCCCATCGCAACTGAGCTGACTGAGTGTGCCAGTGTGATTTCCATGCTGACTTGATGGAGGCCTGTCAGGCTTGCCTCTTCGCAGCCTGCTCCCTCTCTTGCTTGCACACTGCAGCCTGCTGCTCCCCAGTTCACAAGGGCCGCCCCCGACAACTGTTTCCTTCGCCTGGAGGAGGCAGCAGCAGCAGCCAGCAAAGGAGTGGGTGGAAAGAATGAGAGCGATGGCTTGCTTTGCTGGCCTGAATATGCTGTGAACTCTGTGAGTGTCGTGTCTTTCCTCCCCTTCCCAAGAGCCTTTCTCTGCTGCAAAGCATAGGACCAAACCAGCCTGATTTCTTCTAAGCTCATGGCTGCCGCTTTTATGGATGAAGCAGAAGCAGGGATTGCTCCAAGCAGATACCTTCTGTGCCTGCCTGTCTGTGAGAACCACAGTCATTCACTCCCAAAGAAGTTGGCATATTTGTAATGTTCAACATATGCAATACAATCCTATGCATATCTACTCAACTGGAAGTCTTATTGAATGCAATGGTACTTCCCTCTGGGTGCATGGATACAGGATTGTAGCCTCAGCGTACATAGATCTTTGCAATCTTGTTGTGAGGCATGTCACTGTTGTCCCTGTTTTACAGCGGGGAGGTCAGAGGCGTGGGCAGTGGTACAGCAGATATTTTGCATGCAGAAAGTCCCATGTCCCATTCCAGATATTTCCAGGTGGGGCCAGAACAATTCCTGTCTGAAACCCTGGAGGATCTGGACCATGGAAAAGTCAGCTTCCTATGTTCCTAAGTAAAGCTGAGGCATGGAAACTACAGTGCATTGGAGAGCAAGTTTCCTGTTCATACCCAGGTCACGTTTTCTGGAGAAAGCATTTCTGCTGACTGTGCCATGTACCCAGTACCTTTCTTCTACTCCAGCCTAGAGGAAGGTTAGTAATCAGCAAATGGCAATGGCCCAGTCTTGGCTCTTGGTCAGCTTTCCTTCACCAGCAAGATCTGATCGATCTAGTCTGCTGATTGCATCCATCACGTCTTGCAAGTTAGACTTGCGGCGTACCAAGAAAGCAGCAGAACTGGAAGCAGCACGGGCAGTGTGAGCTTACCTCGTTAGCACACGCTGCCTTTTTACTGTTGCTGTGTAAGCTTTGAATTTAAAGCCTGCCGCTCTGTATGGCTCTGGTGCGCCGGCAGCGGGAGTATTGCGTTCAGTTCTGGGCCCCTCATTGCAAGAGGGATAGAGCAAGGTTGGACTCAGTTCAGCGAAGGGCCACTAGGATGGTGGCTGGTTGGCAGGGCAAGCCATTTGAGGAGAGACGGAGGGAGCTGGGTCTTTTCAGGCGTGAGAGGAGGAACTCAGAAGGGACTTGTTAGCAACATACAGGTATGTAAGGGGTGCCACACAGAGGTGGGTCATGACCGTTCGCCCCTGCAGTGGAGGGCAGAACGTTTCAATGGCACAAAGCTCAGGGAACCAAGATTTAGGGTGGATGCCAGGAAGTACTTCCTGACAGTTAGGACCCCGAGGGTATGGAATGGGCTTCCACGGGAGGTGGTTGAAGCCCCATCGGTGAGGGTGTTTAAGGATAGGCTGGACATACACATGGTAGGCATGTCATGAGTGGAGCCAGCTGGAGCCGGGGGTCAGACTAGATGGCCCAGGAGGTTCCTTCTGATTCACTCTGTTTCTCTGTTTTTTTGGTTTGTGCATATATGAAACCTGTTTGCTATCTGTTCAATGTTACTCCAAGTGATTTTTCAATAAAAATAAATCATATAAACATGATAATATCCAAAGTATAAAACATATCTAAAGGAGACAAACATCAACAAAAATGGAAAGAGAGAAAAGCACGAGAATTCCAGGGAAAAGATCCAAAATAAAATGTGTGGGGTGATGCATCTGCTCTAATGACAGCACTGAAGTGGCCTGCCTGGCCCCATAGGGGGTTGGATCCAGATTCAACCACACCCATCAAAATTGACAGAGCTTGATTTAGTCGGAACTTCAGTGCCACTGATTTTACTGGATCTGCATCTGCTCCAAGGATGACTAAGACTGAATCTAACCCAAGATGCTTAGGATATAGAGAAAAACTGTTTTGGGAGTGAGAAAAAGACAGTGTGTCTGTATGTGCCCCTAGGACACTTTTCCTCCCCTCTGCTGCCCTACTCTTCATCCCAGAGAAAATGTCTGTCCCTATAGAAACTGATCCATTTACTGTGCACATTATTGAGGCCCACTTCCAAGTGCCTCCTCCAAGGGAGGCTTGGAGGATGGCAAAAAGAGAGCAGCCCTGATGGTGGTGGCCCCTCTCATTATGCCTGGTACCAACATTGTCATGTTTTCAGTGCCAGGTTAAACTTTCTTCTACTCCCAAGTACTTGGCAACAGATGATCAAGTTTTAATGAGCCCTGGGATTTATAGTTGATGTTTATACTTTTGTGTGTTGGTTTTTATATTATGCTATTGTTATTTATATTTTTAGGGTTTAAATCTCTGTAAACTACTCAGAGGGCCTTGGCTGTTGGGCAGGATAGATATATAATGGATGAATGACTTAAGCAAAATATTATTTCCAAGCCTCTGCAAAATTACTGGGGAAAAGTGCAATAAAATCTAAATAGGAAACAGTGATCAGTTTCTGATGAAGTATAGATAATAGTAGTATCTCATCTGTACTTTATTAACTCATGCGACTTCAGTACTGAAAAAATTACTTTTAAACTCCAAGTCTCATATCTGAATTAGATTTTCCCAGGGGAAAAAATCTAGTATTCTGCAGATCATTTCTGAGAGAGTGTCTGTGAGTAATAAATTGCCTAATAAACATAGTCTGGGGAAAATAAGTTGCTCTATCTTCCTATGGTTTCTGGTTTTGCCATTGAGAAACCTGAACCACTGATAGTTTGACTCCATATGCTTAGTAGCAGTTGGTGACGTGAAATAAGACTGAAGATTTGTTCCACTGTTAATATTTTCCAGGAGACATTGCCAGGCTGTGGACAATTATCCTTCCTTAAGCACAAGAGACTGCAATTCTGAGATAAACACTTCGATGAATGCCCAACTTATCCAGAAGGCTGGTTCTCAGAGGGCAAAACCCTCACGATCCAGTCCTGAATTTGAGTGGGAAGCCACTGCCTGGGATGCCACTGCAGTCGCTTGTGCTCAGTGAGAGTTTTACTGAGGAACAGCACTTCCATTGTAAGCACATGGATGGAGGATTTGTGTTTGACACCTGCTGCCCTGCTGAATTGAATGACATGGGGTGGAGGGAACAGAGGGAGCTAGGAAAGATGTTAGAGAGGATGGCTTACTACCTAACTGGGAGTCATTTTCTGCTTGAACAAGGAACTCTTGTTTCTGCTGCTGTGTTGTCTTTGTGTTTTCAGTAGAAATTGCTTCCAAGTAATGCTGGGGGATGTGAGCTTAGGTGGATTCTGGGGGATGATGGAGAACAGGAGAGCATGGAGGAATGTTGTCTATAGGGTCACGATGGTTCGGACACAACTTTGCTAAACAACAATGCTGGGGGAAGAGGGCTGAATGAAGGTGAGATGCCAAAAGAAACCAAAAGTGATTTCTGCTCACAAACAGGGGATGCTGTGATTTATACCCACTTTGTGGTCAGATCCTCATCTGATTTCTTTTCATCCTTACAGCCTCCTTGGGGCAATGTGCACATTTCCCCAAGACACTAGGTACTCAGGTAAATGCAAAAGTGCATCTCTCCTTTTTATGGAGAAAATGAGTTTTGACAGCTTTGACAGCTAGCTGTCCAAACTATGGGTTCCCTTTAAAGGGGGTTTTGACAGGGCAATGGTGGGTTTGGGACTGGAACATAAGGATGTCTGTGCCCCAATCCATCCTCCCATTGTCCTGTCAAAATCACTTTTTAAAAGAGACCCAGGGTTTTGACTGGTAGCTCTTAAAACTTCTTTTTCTAAGAAAACAAAGGGATGCAGCTTTGTACCTTTCCAAGCAGCTAGAGCAGGGATCCTCAAACTTTTCCACCAGGGGGCCAGTTGAAAGTGGCCAGTGCTGGGCGTGGGCCGGAAAGATGGCGCCAGCGGGGCGTGTGGGCTGGTGCAGGGGCAGGGGCGGCATGTGTGGGGCATGTGGCGAGGCAAGGGGAGGCGAGGCGCAGGCAGGGGCGGGCACACGCCACGAGGCGGGCGCACGAGGCAGTGGCTTGCTCGCTCACTTGGAGATTGTTTTCTCCAAGTGAGCAAACCGTTGCCTCCCCACGCATGGGGCGAGGTGGGCGGCAGTGGGTGCACGTGTGGGCACGGGCATGCGCACGGCGGATCCAAATGGGCATGGTGGCTGGATCCGGCCCTTGGGCCGTAGTTTGAGGATGCATGAGCTAGAGTGTCAGGAGAAAGGAGGATTTTTCACCATCCTTAGGAATGATAAGGTCAAACAAAAGATGAGGATCTAGCTAAGGGGGTGTAAATCACACCAACCTCTTTTTGTTAGTAAAGATGATTTCTGTCTTTGGTTCCTCTTGACAGATACCTTGCCTTTTGTCAGCTGTCAAGAGAAACCGAATGGCTCACAATCATGGCAGGGATAGTGACAAATCAGTGCCAGCTGCTCCCAAATCCTGCTTAGGCACTTTTGGAATACCTGGCACTGGTCGGTGCTTGGGCATATTTGGCAAAGAATGTTTGCTGCTCTTGCTGACTGAATCAGTAACAATCCTTGATACTCACAATGTGGTCAGTCATTCAGGTTGAAAAGACATGACAAACCCAAGGAGGGTAAAATAACACTTAGAACAAGCAATGGTTTATCAGGGTGGCTTCTTGCCCTCACACAAGCCACCCTATGGAAATCAGACTGAGTTTGCACAAAATGACAAAACGTCATGGGTAGCAACTTATAATGGGTTGTCATGTCATGCAAAACCAGTCTATGCCCATTGCTATTTCAAATCAAAACATTATCAAACTACCTGGATGAAGATGGTAGGGGTAATAATTCACTGCTCCTGAAGGGCACTAGGTTGTGGGAGACTAATCTGATCTGACTGGCTGTGACTCTTTGCAGTTTCAGGTCTTGCATGTAGGACTTTCCCCATCTCTGATGGGAGGTATTGATGTTGAGGCCTTTTGCATGTGAAGCGTGCAGTCTGCTACTGAGCTGTTGCTCCTCCAAAATGTGGCCAGCCATGACATTTTGGCTTTAATATATCTCCTCCTGCTCTATTTGCTTTGCCCTGCTGATGCAAGGAGTGGCCAAAGGTTCCATAATTCGGACAATAGCCTGCTCCCAAGCTACTGTCATCATTCTAAATGGATGCACATAGAACACAGCAATAACAAACTCCGCTTTGATGAAACTAGACAGAAATGCTGGAATCTTGTTGTAATCTGCGAGTATTTCCATACATTCTTGGCTGTCTCGTATTCACTGAACAATCCCTGTGTGCATCCCTTAAATGCATAAGAAGCTTGGGTGCTAAATCTAGTAACGCACACTGGAGAAACCACAAGGTAATACAACCAGAAAAGGGACTGTCACAAGTGGGAGGAAGATAAGGATGGAAAAATTATAGGCTTATTCCCCCTGGAGAGGAAGCTTGTGTTTTCCTGATCGGATTTGGAATCTACAGATTTCACAAATGGTAAATCAAACCAATTGTTCATTATTTTCTCATTTCTCAAGTCTTAATTTGTGCATGCAAGGTTGGGCTTGATTACCTTTGAGGTCCCTTTCAACAGTGTGTATTAGATCCTGCCTTAGACATATTTAAGGTAGGGCATTGGAAAAAGAACATAAGAAGAGCACTGCTGGATCAAACCAAGGGTCCATCTAGTCTAGCATTCTGCTCACCCATTCTGTTCCCCAGCAACTGGTCTACATGGGCATACCGCCTCCAATACTGGAAGTAACATATAACCGTCAGGAGTAATAGCTGTTGATAACCTTCTCCATGAATTTGCCCAGTCCCCTTTTAAAGCTGTCCAATTGGTGGCTGTCAGTATATCTCATACTGGAACTTGAACTAGTCAGGACTAATCTAATTCCTAGTGATTTCACTATGTCAAAATATGACTAATGGTTGTATAGATCTCAACAATGGCAATAACAACACCCAAGGAAGTATGAGGAGGTGAAAAAGAATCCCCACCCTATTTTCATAGAATAAAGGGAAGTGCAAACTGTGGAATGAATGGCTACTGGGTGCCTGAGCTCACCAAGCCCAGTCAACCTATCAAATCAATTAAAAAACTAAGCTAGTCAACTAATCTGGTACCTCACTCCAGCAGCTGGTTAGAGGAAGCTTCCGTAGGTATTTCATTTCACAAAAAGTGCACAAAACACCAAGTATTCAAAAAAAAAAAAAAAGCACACATTTTATTTATTTCAAAACATGATGAGAAATGATGTTTGCTAAGGAATGGCTTGTGTGGAACAATCCTCTACAAGCCAGCTCTTCACTTGGCCAGTCCCTTCCTTTAGAACGGTGAGAGGATTGTTCAGCAGTAATGCTGCCTTTGGGGCAATAGGCAGCCCCCTTAGCACACTGATGGTGTGGACAGTGCTGCTTCTGCCCCCTGGATGTTGCACACATCTACGACTGGCTGGTCATGATCCCATGGCAGTCTCCATGCAAGCAGGAGTGGACGTCCGGGGGCCGGACCGCTCCATCCTCCCTGCTCCTCAGTCATCATGTGGCACAGCCTGCATGTGCTTAACGTGGCAGCTTCCAAGAGGTGATTTTGCCTGCGACTGCATGAATCTGATCACAAGCTGGGGCTACTCAGATGGAAGGAGAAAATAACTATGTGCGAACCAACCACTCCTATGTTTACCCCTGTGGGAATTCCTTAGGCAGTGGAACCACTGAATAATCTTTAGATGGCCATTTCTTTGAGAACAGCCAATGGATGATTTTGTATTTGTTTTTGAATTCAAAGGCATGTTCAAAGGCTACCTTGACATTTGCTTAATAATGTTAACTGGATCACCCTTGTCCCTTTTCAAAGCAGAATATAATAGGTTTGAGTGGCGTGCTATCTCCGTTAAATGAATAGCTTCTATTTTGGAATGGAACGTGCTTCCTGTTCACTCCATCTGTTGCTGATTTAGATTAATTGACGACGTTTTAAGCCCTCTTACTGAATCTAAAGAGAATTTTCTCCTCCTGGAGTTTAACCTCTAGGGCAGGAATAGGCAATTCGGTGCCCTCCAGATGTTTGGGGCTATATTTCCCAGACAACATGACCAATGGTCAGGGATTCTAGGAATTGCCCAAACGCATCTGGAGAGTGCAGGTTGCTTATCCCTGCTCTAGGGACATAATGAGGCCAGTATTTTAGAGACTTTTAAATGCCACCCCTTGTTAACTGATCCTTTTCTAGTATTTCCATGCAACATGGCCTTTGTTTGTCACTCATTGTAATTGTATGGAGCTCTCTTCCCCATTAATTCATATGACTCTGCTAAAGGGAAACTCAGGGAAAACTCACAGGGAAATAAATATATATCTTCAATAAGCTGCTGTTTGGAGATAAGCGGTTTCCCCTGCTTAGCACTGAAAAAGACTCCCTGGCTTTCTGGGCAGGAGCCAACAGTCCATGGGTTGTACACCCCCAGTCAAAGGAATAAGTGCGGTGCCTAGCAGGAAAACTATTGCTGATGGTCTCTGAACATTTTCAGGATCCATGTCCATTCCGGTTAGCGACTTCAACCATAAATCCTACCTTCTTTAGGTGTAAAGAGTGGGATTTCTAAGAGAGTAGTTTTGGTTGCAGCCAGGCATGGGCATGGATACCGCTCTTTCTCCACAATCATCACCACCACCACCCTTAGCATTATCATCACTATCATCATCTAATGCTTTAAGTGAACTCTGTGGTTTATACAATTGAATTCTTTTTGGCGGGTTTAAGCTGAAAGCCTGGTTTTCCTTGTGCTGCTGGTTGACCATAAATCACCATTGAACACTGTCTTGACATGTCAGTCACATGCCTGGTCTTCAGAATGTTAGCCATGGAGGAAGGAGGAATGTTTCTTTCCATAAACAGATCATTGTAGGGTTCTGATGAAAGCATATGACCTAAAGTTGGCATGAAAGATTGATTCAACTAATGTCTGTTCTTCCAAACTAAATTGTAGCTGCTGATGAAGACCAGAACTGGAATTCAATTATGGGAGAGTGTTTGTGACCGGAGCAGTGAGGCACTGGAAGCCAAAGAGGAGGAGTGCAAAGGTCCATTGAACCCTGATGACTTCCCCTACAGCAACAGGGGAAGTCGCTGAGACTACAATTTCCAGTAGTCCACATTGCTCATGCCAAGAGTGCTCAATCATATTAAAAATGGCTTTGGCACAGGGAAGCCATGTGCAGACTTCTCCCTGCAAAGCATTGTCTGTGCAGATGTGTTCAAAATTCATGGCAGGCAAGTGTAATTAGCAAAGGAAACAGCCAAAGGAAGCTATGCATTCAAGAATGTATGCACAGTTCTCATCTGTCTTTGTAGACCAGGAGCCAAATTTCCTCCCCCATTGCTAAAATTGTCTATAATGTTCTTATTATGTGCACAAAAGTTACTCTCAGGAACTGGGGTGACTTCTTATAGACTTGTTGTGCCATATGACATTTTTGTACCATAAACCCTGGCTCTGAGAACTTTTCAGTGAAAGGATGCTAGCTAGGCAGAGGTCACACCGCCCTTTTGCACAGTTGGATCTGGAAAGGTGGTGGGACGTCTGAAAGGAAGCCACTCTGTGCCAATACTTCTCTGCAAATATGTGGCACTGCTTTTTCTTGGAAGGAAAATTATGGTTATGCAACATGGAATAATTTGCATTCTGGCTGGGTTCACATACCATGACAAACCATAGTCAAGGTTGAGTATGGATTGAGTGTGGGATTTCACTGAACCATGTGGGTTGGTTGTTACCCACAACACAGCAACAAACCATGGGTTCTCTTTGTGGGTTGTTTGTGGTTAAGAAACCATGACTTATTTGCATGATGGGGTTCACAGAACCTATTGTTCAACAACTGATTTGAAACTCACCCAACGGGGCAGATTATCATGTCATGACAAACGACCCTGGCAATGGAGGGTTGTTGTACAAAGAACTTGCAATGTGCTAGATAGATGATCAGACTCACTGTGGGTTATTCACCCTATCCGGTTACCCTTCTGTGGACAACTCAAGGGTACCCCATGACAGGATCAATTCATCTCTCCATCCCCTCCATGACGAGAAGCTATTTTTGATCACCTCTGTGCTACTATAAACACTGACCCAAAAAGGGTCTAGAGAGTCTTTTTCTTCCCTTGAGTTTCTCTTGACAGCTGTCAAAAGAGCTGTCAAAGGAAAGCAAAGGCTTGCATGTTCTCTGCTTGTGAAAAGGGGACGGTGGGAGTCACATCCCTGTTGTGGCAAAATCTTTGATTCATTCATTCATTCATTCATTCATTCATTCATTCATGGCACTCCACTGTATTAAGGGTCATCTTGCTTTTCCACTTGTTCTAAAGATTCTAAGTGCTTGGGAACCTGGAAAAGTGTGAGCTACTCTCTTTTAAAAGGAACTGTTTCCCTTTAAAAGGTTTCCTTGGCAGGGCTCTGCATGATTTCTTGAGCAGGACATATGCATCCATGCCTGCACATTGTTTTGGTAACTCTGACTGAGGCAGCTGTATTTCTAAATCACCTGTCTGCTCAGTGAGTGTTTCAAGGTAATGCAGAAGTTAAAACAATAAAAAAGAATAGACTTCATGAACAAATAAGAGCTGTACAATACATGCTGTACAATAAAGTACAAGCCATACAACAAAACCAGGGCTTAATCATAAAACCAGAGAGATGAATTAATGATTAAACGCTCAGCAGAACAATGCTGTCTTCACCAAACATTTAGAGGAAATCAAGAGGAGAGAGGCCCACATCCTGGATGTTGCTACACAAAAAGCTCAGTTTCAAGAACCCAGGAAGCTCTCTAGAGGTGGGATATGTACCAGGGCCTCAGATGACAAATGCAAACTTTGGGCAGGCCCATATGAAAGCGCTTGTACGGGCTTCCCTTTCTTTCTAGTGGGATGGGGAATCTTACCATGGAGATCCATAGCCATGTACAACATTGTACATGGATATGGATGGAGGGGATCCATAGCCATGTACAATGTTGCAGAACTTTTGGAGTGGGACCAGCATGCCTTCCACTGTTTCCCGAGGCATGCATAACAGTTTTATGCAGCCCTTGTTATGGTCTTTAATACATGGCATCATTGAGATCAAGCTTCTAAGGGATGCAACAAATTTAATCCCGCACTCCTCCCTTCCCTCCACAACAGATGTCACTGGGAGAATGTTGAAGGTGACTTCTGTCTACTCATGCAGCCTTCGAAGAAGGAGCAAGACTGCCAGGAAGCCATTCCGTAAATAAACAAGTGTCTTGAGATGCCCCCCTGAGGTCTGAGGTTGGGTGTCTTGCAGACATTTGGCAGCATGAACAAAACCATCAAGAGCTGGATTGTTTGTTGCTAGACTGATTTTAATAACAGATGAGTTTCCGAGCAGGAAGAATTGTACATGCCTTATGGGATTTGTCTGGGAGAAAAAAAATGCTTTTTATTGAAGAGGGAAGGAATTTTCCAGCAGTTGGTGCCTACAGACATGTTCTTCAAGACAATGAATAAATATTACATGGAGCAAACCAAACCAAAAAATCAAGGTTCCATCTTCCTAAACAGGTAGGACTCCAGGTTGGACTCATCCAGTCAGTAGTATTCTGTAGCATTATTCTATGCTACAGAATAAGGCCCAGGTTGTTTGGCAACAAGCATCCTTCAGCAGTCATGCTTGGTCTTAATTTGGGGTAATCACATTCTTTTGCATGGCAAGTCTGATTCCAGCACTAGGCATAATGTCATATATGTATGCCTTATTTCATTAGTGCTTTGTCACAGATACCTTTAAACATCAGTGCATGCATACCGGGTATTTCTGGGGTCCACAGAAAAAGTAGACTGCTGTTTGAAGAAATTTGGCTGGTGTTCACACTTGCCCTATTTGTTGGGAAACTCTGCTGTACAATCACCAGTTTCTGTGTACAATCTGAAGTTGTGTCCACATAATCAACATTATATAAAAGCAATACTTGGTGGTAGGGGTCTTCCATTTAATCTATTGCTGTTGTCATTGTTGAGAGAGGGAAATTCATGTAAACAGTGAGGCCTTCACACGTTTTTCTTGAGGACCCCCTCCCTGGCACACACTTGCAAGCTCATTTTAAAATTCTTTTAAAAACCAGCTTGCTTGGTTTGGCAGGGAAGAAGAACAGCAGAATTGCTATATATGAAAAGGGACGAAAGCTGTGAGGAAGCTTTAATAAGGCCTTTAGGAAGGAAAGGGGCTTGCTGTAGTTTGACCACCATGCTTTTTTGTGCTCCTGGTCTTTTAGCCCTTGTAGAAGAAGGCAAGAATGGCAAGCCAGTGGACCCTCAGGGTAAAAAGCCCAGTGGATTCCTTGAAGGGAACTCTGGGGAGATGTACATTTCCTCTTGGCTTTTTCTGAACTTTATTTATTTCATTTTTGTACCACCTAATAGCTGCAGCTGAATGGGTGGGTCACAAAAATGAATCAAATACAAAAGATACAGTGAAGACAGGAGGAGTGTCACCCTCTTGATTCTTCTGTACCTCTCAGTGGCTTTTGATAGCATTGGCCATGGTATACTTCTGAACAGGCTGTTTGGGTTGGGAGTAAGAGGTACTGCTTTGGAGTGGCTCCACTCCTACTTGACCAGCTGATTCCAGAATGTTCTGTGCCATGGCAGTCACATCATAGGGTATTGCAGGGTTCCATTTTATCTCCTGTGCTGTAACATCTACATGGAATTGCTGGAGGAGGTTATCCAGAGGTATGGGATGAGGTTCCATCACTCTCCAGAGGACACTCAGCTCTACCTCTTTTTCCTCAAACCCAGGTGAAGCAGTGTCTGTTTTGAACCAATGCCTGAGTTCAGTAATGGACTAGATAAGGGTCAACAAATGGATGAGACTCAGTCCAGATAGTTGGGAGATAGTCAACCTGTTCTGGATGGGGATGCACTTCTCAAAAGGACAGGCTTCATAGTTTGAGGGTGCTCCTAGACCCAGAACTGTCACTTGAGGCAGGTTCAGTGGCACAGAGAAGCTTTTGTCAGCTTAAGCTCATACACCAGACAGACAGGGCCTAGCTATAGTAATCCATGCTCTAGTAACCTCTTGTTTGGATTACTGCAATGCCCTGTATGTGGCATTCGCTGCCTCTGAAAATGGTTTGGGGACTGATCTAAAACAGGGCAAGATTGTTAATGGGGACTGGCTTATGGGAACATATTATGCCAGTCCTCTTCTAGTCCTCTTCAACTGGCTGCCAGTTGAAGTCAAAGCACTAGTATTATCTGAAGGAACACCTCATCCCATATGTATCCACCTGGACTCTATGGTAATCTTCAGAGTTCCTTCTCTGGGACCGCTTTCTAAAGGAAGTAAGCAAGGTGGTTACTAGGAGAAGGGTCTTTTTGGTTGTGGCACCCTGGCTATTGAACGAGCTTTTGAAAGAGCTGTGTCAGGTACCTACTCTGTATTCTTTTTGGCACCAGGTGAAACCCTTTTTATTCTCCCAGTATTTTAACAGTTAATTTTAAAGCTGAATTTTAATATTGCATTTTATCCTGTACCACTGCTATACCTCCGTGCTGATTCAATTGAATTTGCTGTGGTTTTATTATTTTTTTTCCTTTTTTGTTTGTGTGTTTTCAACTTTTGTAAACTGCCCAGACAGCCTCAGCTATTTGGGTGGTAGAACAAACAAACAAACAAACAAAAGACAAATACACATACAAGTACATCATGTACAAGTATGATAAAACAGTATAAAATTCCAGCATGCAAATTTAAAACAGCTAAAAAATTCCAATATACAAGAATATACAATATGTTAACATATCTAAAACATTTTCATTAAAAACTAGACTGAATTAAAACAGCAGACACAACCCGTCATATGTTATTAAATGCCATGAAATGCCTAGGAATAGAGGGGAGTTTTAACATGATGCCCAATTGATGGCTATGTTGGCACCAGGTAAGCCTCAGTGGGGAGATCATTCCATAATTGGGGGGTCACCTCTGGAAAGGCCCCCCTCATTGTTGCCTCTTTCTAGGCTTTCCTTGGAAGTGGCAGTCAGAGGAAGGCCCCACATGCAGATCATACGGTCAGAGTTGGGTAACAATGATTGAGGTCAGGAGAGGTGTTCCATCAGGTATTGAGGTCCTACGCTGTGTGGGCTACATAGCTTAAAACCAGCATCTTGAACTGTGCTCAGAAGCCTATAGGCAGCCAACTCAAGAGAGCCAGAATTGGTGTTATATGTCCAGATTTTCTGATCCCAGTTTGGAAGCTGCAGCTCATTAAAAATGCAGCAACCAGATTACCTTCTTCAAGGGCAGCCCCTTGTAGGGTACACTGCAGTAATCTTAATTGCAGGTTATCAGAGCATGGATTGCTGAAACTAGGCTATCCCTGTCCAGATGGGGTCCCTAGCCAAAGGGGCTAGAAGGAACTTTGAGTCCCTGGGGCACTTGGCATCAGGTGCCAACATGTTGTAATATCTGCCCCAGAGCTGATCCTACTGTGAGGCAGAGGGAGGAGAATGCCTCCAGCAGCAAATTTTGAAAGGGCAGCAAACGTTTGGTTACGGAGAGAGCAATCTTATCATCCCTGGGAGAGCTTCCCAGACAACATGGGATTGCTCAGAATCGCCCCTTTAAGGCCATGGAGAAGTCCAGGCCCCTTTCCCTTTGCAGGCTTTGTGGAAAGAATAACACCAGTTGTGTTCCAAGGTCCTACATGTAGCCTCAGATATGTGGAGAGGATGATGAATATAAGCAATCCTATGACCTCTCCAGCCCTCCTCCTCTGGATCGGCTTAATGGCTTGAAGGTCCATCTGGGCAGAAAAATGTGAAAAGGAGGGCAGACTGGCAAAAATCTTCTCCTGCCCTGCCACCAATGGCTTGGATAGTTGGAAGCCTCCAAGACTAAAGCCTTCCTTTAAGTCCTTAGAGTGCAATCCTATGCAAGAGGGATGCTGGGAGTTGTAGGCCTTTTCTTCTGTTTAATGTGCAAAGGACCGGGCCTTTAATTGGCTGTTTGTGAATTCTGACATCTAGGGATGAATAGAGGTGCCTATGGGATTTTCTGCATCAGATGCCAAAAGTGCCTGGTTCTGCGTTCTGGGCACCTTTCCATGACTTGGATAGAGGGCCTTATTTGCTGTTTCATCTCAGGCAACAAGATGGCTTGAACCAACCTCTGTCTGCTTTATTTTTTCCTGCAACAGAGCATTTCCTTAGAAGTGTTTCTCTGAATAAATATCATTATATTGAATTTGGAGATTTGGATGATTTTGGGAATCAGTTTTTCCTTGGCTGCATCCAAAAAGTATCATCTCTTTAAAACATGCAGGCCCTTTGTATTTTCAAGAACAGCCCAGACAGAAGTTCTCCTTGGAGATACATTTCTGATTGTAACTTAACATTTGCCCATGACTCAGAAGACTTTGTGTTGTTGAGAGTTACAAACTAAAGGATTTCTCGAATCTGATTTTCTTAATGACTTACAGGGGAAAAATAATTGAAATATATTAAACAGACCATCAGTTTCTTTACAAAGGTTTTATTTTGTGTTAATGGCTGAGATTTAATTTATGTTAATGGATAGCAGAGATAAGTATACATATTGTTCAGTTTTAGCAGGAACCGATGATTTAGTCAGTAGCTATAAATCTCTGCGGAATGTACAGACACTGTCAAACAACTTAATTTTGCCACATTTTGCATGGACTAGATTTGAAGCTTCTGAGTCATCTGTTTTGTGCTTCATAATGAATGCTTTGGGAATAGGCTTGCTGGTATGAGATGCACTGTGATTCATGTGCATGTAATGTCTTGTATTGATAGATGAGCTTTTTGATCAAGCAGGTGGAAGTAAACTGGCTGATTTTATTGTGTTCTGCTTTTATTTTTAATGCCTGCATTATATTTTTAATATATTGTACATCACACAGAGAAGTCCCTATTAGGCAGTTTAAAAGTACAATAAAGGTACAATCCTATGCAAGTTTACATCTCCCAGGGTGCCCCAAGCAGCATCTGGCTGGGGTATGCTGGAATTGTAGGCCAGCATACCCCAGCCAGATTTTCTGTTTAAATCACACAGGGGTGTGCCTTTAGAGAGAACAGGCTTACAAAAATCAATGCATTTCAGTGTAGCCCTGACTAGCTCAAGTTCCGCTGATTCCAGTGGTTTACTGTAACTATGACTAGGTCAGAATCTAACCATGGTGTTGGAAGGGACCTCAGAAGAAAACCAGTATAGCTTTGCATACAAAAACAATCCAAGTCCCAAGAAATGAAAAAAATAATGAGTTACTCCCTACACTGGATACTTGGAGACCATTGAGGCTAAAGGATAGTTGGCTGGGATGTGCTGGGAATTGCAGGTCTTTTCCCCGTCCAAACTTGTATAGGCTTATGCCATGAATAAATACATTTTAGTATATTATGTGTATATTTATCCATTATTTATGTGTTATATTTATACATCTCACCCGATAGCCCACGCACAAGACTCCCTGGGTGGTGTATATGTCTGTGAAGAACTTTTTTCAAGAGATGAAAGTATTTAAGAAAATTTTGACATTGACTATGTTAACTGTGTCTGAAGCTATATAATCCGTGCCTCTTGGCTGGGTGGTGCTAATCAAGGCAGGGTGCACACACTTCTGGGAGTAAGGAGTGCAAGTGATCCTGAATGGGAGGTCAGGGACCACATGCACACACATACAGTGGTGCACATCCCAACCAATCTGCATCCGGAGGGTCTGGAGAGAGTGCCAACCTTCACTGGTGGCAGGAGTCGTGGTGGGGCTGGAGGTCGGGGCACCCTGTAGGGCAGCAGTTAAGGCCTTGGAGGACACGGGTGACTTCCTGTGAGGCCACAGGTTGCGCATCTTTGATACTGAACAGGGGACACTGATCATATGATCATACAAAAACTGGCTTTTTCTTAGCTGGACTACCCTTTCACTTCGTAATTGCCTTTGCACACCCAGCAGTTTTTGGGAAAGGAAGCTTAGGCTGTAATAAACTGTTTAGGTTGAGACATACATTGCTGGATGTCATGTCACTGGATGATATTACAGGGGATTCAACGTTTACATTAACAGAGCAGCAGGGCGGCTGAAAACCAAGTCCAGCCCCAACCTCTTCCTTGAAATCTATTTTGCAGGATTCCAAGCTACCATTAAGAAAATCTGGTAATGATTTTAAAAATAGTGGGGAGTGGATGAAGGTGGGATAAGTGGGCACCATGTTGCCTAGTCCTTCTCTGAATAACATATTAATCTGGCTTTCCTGCTAATTCCCATTTTGGTACAGTTGATGCACTTTCCTGGGAGCTGTCAGTTCTAACATGGTACTTTCCCGTGGGATCTGACCTCCTCATGTGATTCCAGTATTCAAATGTTCCCAGAGTTTGTAAGGTCCAGCTAGAAAAATATTTAGTATGTCACCCCAGTAAGATGTAAACAAAGCTGAGCTTCTGTGAATTGTAGGTAAACTCCTTCATGTAGGTAAACTGCTTCTAAAAAAAATCATGGGCATCTGGTTGGCCACTATGAGAAGAAAACTGTGGACTGAATAAATCTTCAGCCTGATCTATCATGGTTCTTATGTTTTCTTAATGTACATCAATGTATCCCTGTGGGGCTTTTTTGGGGTGGGAGGGGTGGGGGTGCTTCCAGACAAGTATTTTATTGGGCTATGGTCCTGCTTCATCCATGGATTTTTACACTGTCTTCCACTTGTAATCCTCTCACATTTTCCCACCACTTCTTTTGTTCTTGTCTTACCACACAAAATAAATTAAGGGAAAAGGTTGGAATTGCTGCACAGTGCCTTCTGAAACCATCCTCAGCTTCCATTTGTAATCCTCCTGTGTTTTCCCACTGCGGCGGCTTTTTCCTTACCAGAGAAAATGCATTAAGGGGAGAAAGAACAGATGGAATAACTAACTGCATAGTGCCTTGACTGCTAGTGTGAAGATGTGGGAAGGCCTAGAAAGACAACTGTGACCAAGGGTTGGCCTCCAACTGGAAGCAAAGCACCTCTACACTACTGAGCAGGTAGCAGCGCACCATGGCAGAGAGCTTTCACACATGGCTTCATCCCATGGTAGGTCAATGGACCCTGCTGCTCATGTCTGAGTGCAGCAGAAATCTCTGCCGCCCATATCACGCACGGCATGCACACCGTAAGTCAGAGGTGGCCAACCAGCATTAGCTGGGCATCTGCATTGCCTTGCACAAGGCCCTCTGCAGACCAGATGAGATCAATGCCCCCTCTCCATCCTTTTTGCCTTTCCTCATGCTGAAAGAAGCATAGAATAGTGAGGCTACACAAAAGAGAGAGATACTGAACTTTTATGACTGGCAAGAACCCGTGAAAACTTCTTTAATAAAGCTCTTACCATATGCTCCTTTGGAAAAACTGGAACAAGGCCCTCCTTGAAGGAAGTTTTAATCTCCATTCAAGTAGCCACCTCCTCTTTTGGTAGCTCTTGCAAGCCAGACCAGAGATGGGCCTAAGAAGCACCTAGTTGGCCTGAGCCCACCCAGCGATTAGTCCACCTCCTCATGCTGAACAAATTGAAACCACCCATCCACACTGGACAAAACGCTACCTCAGTCAGAGTGATTTTGGCAGCAAGGTGTTTGTAAACTCATCATAGTGAATTTCAGATCATTTTTCTTTGCCACCTGGAGCAGGGACACAATGTAGTAGCCTTTTAACCACCCGAAACAATGCCTCTGGATGATATTGTGTGGCTACAATAGAGTCAGAGAAGAAAAACTTTGCTGCCCTCATTGCCAAAGAAAAGGTCCCCCTGGAACGATTAGTCTCAGAGGGCAAACCGATTCTCTGTCTCTGAGAGGCCCAGAGCCTCTGTATCAGACTGCATCTGTTCACGACAACAGGTTTTCTCAACCTACTTAGAGAATACTTTCAACCTGACCAATAAAACCAAAATCAAGTGAGTCCTGCAACATGTGAGAGCCAGTGCGGTGTAGTGGTTAAGAGCAGGGACTGGGACCCAGGCGATCTGGGTTCTGGTCCCCGCTCAGCCATGGAGCCAACTGGGTGACCTTGGGCCAGTCACAGACTCTCAGCCCAACCTACCTCACAGGGTTGTTGTTGTGGGGAGAAGATGGAGGAGGAGAATGATGTAAGCTGCCTTGAGCCCTTTGTAGGAAAAAGGCAGGATATAAACTCAAAAATAAATAAATAAATAAATAAATAAATAAAGTATAGGGAAAGTCCCTTAGTTTCCCTGGAAGCCGTTAACTCCTGGGCCACTCCTACCAAGGTGCCCCTGGGGGGTATTGATTAAGAACACTGTTGATTTATACCACTAGTAATCCTGCAGTCCTTACTTTGGGAGTAAGAACCACCAAACTCAGTGGGAGAGACATAGATTGGATTGTGCATAAGTTTTTAGTTTAACGTGTGGCTTTTTTTTTTTTTTTTTGCAGAGCATCGCACCATTTTAACTACCTAGATGAATCGCTAATTGATTTTATCAATTGTTCAGTTTTATGCAAAATGTTTCATTAGTTAAAGAGATAAAATCCAGTGGTGTATATAATCAGAAAAGAACGGATGCATAATTAAAAACGAGTGCTTTGCCATTTCTAGCTCAGACTTCACTGTATTAACTGCCCCTGATTTAAACATACTTTGCAGACAAGTGTCCTCATTGCTCCTCTTTGTCCATATACAATATCTGGCTAAGCAGGATTTTTTGACAGTTTGGATTGTTCAAGATCTTGACTGTCTTCCGGGTACTTCAAGAACAGAATTCATTGTGTAAGATTAGTTGTTTAATCTTTGGTTATAAACTCTGGAGAGAGGTAGAAGTGAAAAGAAAGAAAATGCAGGGAGAAATATGCACTGAATTTGCTTCCAGTTTTGTACAAATTTGAGCTGGTCTTTAGCTGACCTTTAGTAAACACACCTATTTCTGTTTGCTAAACTTCCTTCTATGATGTTGTTCCAAACCAACCAAAAGGGAAAACGTGCATTTTTTATCCTTTCAGATCTTACTGCTTATACAGCTACAAGAAGGATCTCCTTAGTCTGGAAAACGTGTATCTTCCAGATAAACCCTTTTCTGGAGGCAGCATTTTCAAATGTCAGTAACTCTGCTGCTCCTGAGATTGATTCAAATAGTGTCAAGTTATCCAAATGGCTGTTCTGTTTCTATGAATGAGCTTTTACCTCTCCAGTGTGTACAAAAATAACAGTATTTGTTCAATAATGCAACAGAAAACTAATATCCTTTGCCTTCCCCCCCATTACTCCTTTCTCTTCAACCTTCTCTACAAGTCCTTTGCTTCATCTCTGCCATAAATATTCAGGATTGTCCAAAGCATTTGCTTATGTGTTACCTTCCCCATCCCCCAAAAAAAGCAATTCATCAACAAAAGGGTGGACAAAAGAGAACACAGATTTGCATAAAATCTGCATGTACTAACACACACACATGCAAATATAGAAATAACTGTTATAATTTAAATAGAAATACATCTGACTGTAATGGGGAGGACTGTAACCAGATGTAACCAGCTTGCTGTTTGGTGCTGACTTTTGATGGGCCACACTCTCCTCCTTATGATTCTTCTTTAAACCTTTAAACTGGGTAGCTTTTCAAATGGAAGATTGTCTGGCAGATTCTCCATAAAACAGAAAGTCTAGGTAGTAAAAAATGGCGACTCTGCATTGTTCTACCAGCCAACCAATTGTTCAGAAACAGTCCTCAAGAGAAACAGTTCTTGGGCAGAATACACAGGAAAACAGGACAAACATCTGAATAAACGTAACTAGGATTGTACTGCTACTTTTAATCCATTTGTCCCTTACATACAACTAAATCAAGACTGAGAATATTGTATCTGGAGGGAGATGGCTGTGTTTGTGTTAGAGCAGCTCTTGGTGAGGGCATCTGAATGAACCAATTTCAGAGAGGAGAGTGAGGCTCTTTGCCACAGAACTGACAACTCTCAGCACTGACAGTGTAAGAGAGGCACCTGCACTTCACCGCTGATCATGCAGGTGGGCCATCTCAATGCTATCTCAGGTGTGTTGGAACTGTTCATTAATAAGAGCTCCTGATGTGGCTAGGAAAATATCTAAAGGCCACCTCCGGAAACCATGTATATCTCCTCCAAGTCTTCTCAGATCTATACATCTCTCTCATTCTAGTTGTGGATAGATACATATCTCTGTGAGCCAAATATATGTTCTGAAGGGTACACTGGAGTCCCCATACTGACTCAGTTTGGGCCAAGTTTGGGGAAGCCTCCACGTGTGCTGTATTTTTACAGTTCAACATACCATTCCAGCAGGGGAACTTCCATAGCCCATTTCATTAGAGTTAAAACTGGCAAATGCAGGACAGGATGGCTGTCAGAGGACAGATAACACAGCTGTCTAAGCATAACTCCCTGTTTTAGCACTTGAATCAACTTGCATGCAGGACAAAGGCGGCCGCAAGTGCCTCAACGTGTCTCCTTCCCTGACGGTGAGGAGAAGAAGAATCATTGTTGCCCAACTCCGACAAACATGATGGGGCTTCCCTATTTCACTTCCTTGTAATTGAGAACCTGAGAAAACTGACTTGTTTGCAGGATGTTTGCAGGACCAAACCAAACACCTGTTTAGTCTTGCGCTCTATTCAGCCAACCAGGCTAGCAGCTTCTGGGAAGAGCGCACTGCCATCTTCCCCCTCACGTTCCCCAACCCATACAGCAGGCTTAACAGCCCAGATGTCCTAACTATAGCTGGGAGATTGAGAATGTGTTACAGGCTCACTTTGGAAAAGGAACTGAATATAACACTGCCTATGTTGTATTGCCTGTATACAAATCAATGGGACAACCACCTATGGAACACTCTGCAAAATTCTGGTCAGCACACAGCAAAAATGGTCTCGTAGTGTTGGGAAAGGGGCAGAAAAAGGTTACCAACATAACTGGGGAGATGAAACAATTCTTCTCTGAAGAATGGTTACAGTGTCTGGGACAGTTTAGAAAATATGTGTGTAAATGGAGATGTGCTAGAGGTGTACAAGATCAGGGAAGGTGTGAAGAATACGGGCCGGGCAACAGACTTTCTGCTCCTCTCCCATAACACTAGAACCAAGATCATCCCATGAAGCTGACTGGTGGGAGATCAAGACAGATGGAAGTACTTCTGCACATTGTGCAAAATTAAACTCTGGAATTTGCTACCGTGTGATGTACTGTTGGCAACCAATTTGGATGGCTTTACAGGGGAGTTGGACAAATTTATGGAGGGTAAGGTTCTCTGTGGCTAATCAGAGGAAGGAAACCTCTGTACAACAGCTATCGGCCAGCACGAGGAGGTAGTTTTTAAAAATATTATTTATCTTAATCTTTACATACTGCTCCATTCCCATATACTGTGGGCAGTACTATGGTGCACTTCTTGCAGGTAGGATGCTGGTCAGACACAGAATGCTGCACTAGATAGGTTTAATCCAGCCTAACTCTTACATTCTTCTGCTCTTCCCTCCCTCGTTCCTACGCTTTAACTGTGAGGTAGTGCTTTCTCTGCACTGGCAGTAACCAATATTGTCCACACGATTCAGGACTGGCTTTGCAAAGAGAGCTTGAAGCTAGAATTTGAAGTGAGTTGGTACACCTCATTATGAGATAATCTGATTAATATTTACTGTACTTAGACGATCAATGGCATGGAAGTGCGATAAGCGCGATACCATGGTTCAAACAGGACACAGGTAAGGAACATTCAAAGAGATGATAACATGTACAAGACCACAGTCAGTCAATTAGGAACCTCGGCATATCAGCTGTTCCCCACAAGGAATGTGAGGCTGGAGGATGTATTCCCCATTATTTTCCAGCGTGAGAACTTATGAAAGAATTAGGGATTTCACCAATGCCTGTTAAGCCTGTACGAGGGAACAGCGCTCTCAAGAGCACAAGATGCCTGCAATGTCTCTTTGCAATATCGAGCATTTAAAAGCCTTCTTAGCATTTTCACAGCAGCAGAGGCAGTGGCGGCGGCAAACCACATGTTCAGGGGCCAAACACGCAGGAATGAGCCATTTTCAAGACTGGAAGCATGTGCTGAAATAAGGCCCCTTGGCTTTTGGAAAAAAGCTCTAGCCGGGTTAAGAATTCAACATGTCATTTGGTTGTCTGCAGGGTGCGAGTGATTCTGCGGTCCCATTAACCTATTTCCACAGGACTCTACCATTTGGTGCATGTAATTCTCATTGCACACAGTTGGGGAAAGTGTTCTTAAAATTTACTGTTCTTTAATGGCAAGTATGCTTCTGCTAAAAGATCCCTGCAGTCCAAATGAACATACAGGCTTGTTCAGCTTGAGGGTTGTGCTGAATAAAAGAATCCAAGCACTTGGGGTACCCCACAGAAGGGAGAAAGAGCAATATTGGCCAGACATTTTACTTTGAGTGCCTGCTGTCTAATGAGCTTTGGGAGATAATGATCTGCCCAGTCACCACAGGTTGTATAAACTTCCTACCTCACATTTATAGCTGAATATCAAAAGGAACCGCAAATAATTCTGTAGCTCTGTGTTTCATTTTTGCTTCAAAGGCATTGCAGTGTTAGCGGGTAAGATCATCCTGTGTAAATAAACAGGGTGATATCTTATTGGACAACCAACCTGGCAGCCTGCTGCATTTCCATGATGTATCTCAAAGAGGAAATGTTTTACTCTGAAAAAGGATTGTTCGGTGCAAGCTTTTGCTGCTTCTTTGTGGTCTCTATGACTCACACTTTTGCATGATGCAGAACAGTCATTTGGAACGTTCTAGAGCTAAGCAGCTTTTTAGGAGGGCGTCCCACTCACCTTGTCTGTGCATGCTCTGTGTGCGGCTCCCACCTGTCTCTCTGCTGCAGCGAACAGCAGCACTTGGACTGTTCTCCCACGACACTGCAACATTCTTTAAAAATCTTGCTGTCCTCTCCTGGGATATTTCTTTCTCCTCCTTCCCCATCTTCTCTGAATTTTACCCCTATTTTCTTCATTGCCCTTCAAGGCACATGGACACCAAGTTCTTCAAATATTGCATTTGATCTAGCAGGAAGATACCATTAACTGCCAGATACTCCAACCACCCTTTGTCTGGGAGAGGCTGAACTCCTGTATCCACTGCCAGGCCTTTATGAAAAGACTAGGAGAAAGAGAGCAGTGTACTCTCCGGCCTATTGTGAGAACGAGACCAAAGGGCAACAGACCCAGATGCACTGACCCAGGCTCTGCATAGTCTCTTTGCATCTGCCTACACTAAGCCAGCTCCAGCTCCAGCCGGCTTCAAGTTCCTCCAGCACTTCACAGCAATGACCCCAGAATCAGGAGTGCCAGCCCCTGCTGTACCGACAGCTTTGGCTTTAAACCAGCCCTTTAGTATCCATGGCCGAGACCAAACAGGTCAAACAAACCAAGCCCTGAAATGAACACTAACTCTTTGACTCAGGATCAGAAAAACAAGGATGAAAAACTTCTTCATATGGAAGAAAATTGTATTCATCAAATCCAAAATTTAGTCTACCATAGCACTGGCACTCCAGTACTTTGATATAAAAGTACACTCTACCTCACTGGAAAAGGAACTCTGCTAGGACGAGTGTTATAAGGGAAAAGGTCTTTTCAGCAGTGACCCCTCACTCTGGAATTTGCCCACATCAGAGGGTCATCAGGCCCTGCCATTGCAGTCTTGAGGAAAGCTGTAAAGACTCATCTGATTTGCTGGCTTTTCCCTTAATCTGTGGCTTGCATATTTTATTAGTGTAATTTGGGTTTTTTGGTATTTTATAGCAGATTTATTGCCTATTTGTATATTTTTGTATGGTTTACATTCTGTATGCCACCTTGGAAGGATTTTACCCTTAAGCTGCCTGAAAATGATTTTAAATAATATGCTGCTCATTTAGGAGAAACAGGAAATATGCAGAATTTTTGAGGTGGGATCCAGAAATCAACCACAGAGTTGGAGGTGGGTTTACCACATGCACTAAACCCTGCTCACACCAGTTCCCAAAATACGAAGGGGTTCATCTTTATCCTTTCCCCCTCCAAGCTCTCTCCCAAAATTGCCAGAACAGGCTTCCTCAACTTCTAGGCTCCTGTTCATGTAAACATTTGGGAGGGCCTGAGGATCAGGATCAACCTGCTCTTCTCAGAGGTGGCTGGAGGGTGCAGCTTTACCACATGCTGTGCAAATACAGTGTCCAAACAGTGCTCTAGCCTGCAAACTGTATTTTCTTCAGCCACAATGCAATAAGAAGTGGAAGCATGTTTCATGGTGCAGGGGGGTCTCCTATTGTGCTTTTTTGTGTATGGGCACCCTGCCTAATTACAGGGGTTAATTACTGCAGGAGATATTCTCTGGTGACAAGGAAACACAAATATGTCATGATATGTTTGTGGAGCAGGCTGGTCTGGAAAGTTCCTCAGAATCCTTTCCAGTTCTGTGTCTCTTGACTCTTGAGATTTCTGTGAGTAAAGCTATCAGAGTGTGTTGGCTTGAGACAGTGCTCTTAAGAACTGACGGAAGACTGTTGACAGTTTATAATAATGAGGTGATGTGTCTCAATCTGAGCTCATGATGGCCCAAGCATAGTTGAGAGGCAGAGATGATTCATCCTTATTCCCCCGCTAGACAAGGGAAGGTGGTGAATCAGGTCGGTGTGTGAGAAGAAAACCAAAGGGCAAGACACTTCTGCAGTAAGTCCAGGAAAGGCACCAGAGAGCTGCATTGTTCTGAGCCATAGGACGCCGTCTAGGAGTTAGGTGGTTTTTCCTTTTAAAGGAACCAGATTAAAGAGATAAAGAAAGAATCTAGGGCGGTTGTGATAGTCTACATTTCTTGAAAAATGCTGTATGAAAAGTTCGGGCTTCTATGGTCCTGTCAGAGCTGGTCGACAACGTCAGAGAAAGACAGGAGAGGGTCTTTTGGAACTTGGTTGCTGCACTACTACATAATAGCCACTAGGGGGAGTGTTGCGTATGTTGCTCACAAAGGACAACCAAGAAACCTACAGATTTTCTGAGTCTTTATATGGAGCTTTTAAACCCTTCACCGACTGTCTTCAATTAACTTGCCAAAGAAGGAAGTCTCCAAAGTCCTATCTTAATGTTTAAAGGGTTTAGTTTGCTTCTGCTCCCATTTAAATTCCGGCTCAAGTTCCTACTGAATTCAAAGAGAATGTAAAGGAATCCTTTTATTTCCATAGCTATAACCTTTCTATTTATATATATGTATTACACTTACACACACACACACACACACACACACAAGATTCTTTTTGAACACTATACCCAACTTGTCATGGTATGTAGCTGCCAGACATTTGTGGACACCACTTTGTGTTTTGAAATAGGAAACAATACATTTTATGTGTTTACAAACAAAAATACTTGTATAATTTAAACAGAAAGCATCAAGTCTATTTTTTAAAATGTTGAAATAGTCCTGGAATAGAGATGTATTGGAGTTATGTATTCATAAGAAAAGTTCTGCTGTATCCATACCTAGAATTTTGTATTTTATTATCACAAACATGAAATGGCATTTTAAAATATTTTCATAGTATTCATTTTTAAACAGAGAACCATACAGTCACTAATGTCATGTCTGTTATGAACTGAATTTTGTATTATGAATAGAATTATATTTTACAAGTTTCTAGAAAATTAAGAGTCCCACAGAATAAATATTTCTTATTTAAGAATACCAGAATTGCATATAATGGCCCTTTGAATACTGTTGTGTCTACTATTTTTGAAATGTTGATCCAGTAAAACTTATTATGCCAAAAATATACATGGTAAATAGAAAAATCTCATCTTGCCAAGGCTTACTGTAAAATCCAGTGGTGGATACAATCAGTCTACTAAGACATGTCTGAAAATCCTAGTTCAAACAAATGATGATTACACCAATTCACAGTTTTTGGCTGAATGTATGCATTTCTTAGTTCTTTTGAGTTATATGTGGGGTTTTGTCAAATGCCAGAGATGAAAAAATGTGAGATGGACAGTTCAGCTTGTGCAGTAAAACTAAAAAGTCAAGAGAGATGTATTCAGAAGTGTTCTGTGTAGCAACCCCCTTTAATTTTTATTTATTGCATATTTGTAATGAAATCATTTTAGTAACAAAAGATAACAGACCCTTTGTGCCTTGTTATGCAAGCCCAAGTCACAGTCACTTCACTGACCTGAACAACTGACAAACTAACCAGGTGCAGCCGAGGTGAATGGATGGTTAACTGGTGGGGAATGTCGGGATAACATTCCCACTGTACTGAATGATATGCCCTGGAAATAGGAAAACTTTTGGGAGAACAGATGACTGCGTGTCATTTCACAGCCCCGTCTCACTCTTGATGCCTTTCTTCTTCACTGCAGAAGGATGAAAGAACCCAGGACACCCTGCCCGGTGACAAGGAGTATCTGCAGAATTTAAGCCTTTCGCAAAATGTGTAGCGCTAAACAAGGTGAGTCTTGTCCTAAGAGTAATTTTCCAGCCCTGCAATGCTAGCTATTGTATTTCATGGCATCCATCTCGGAGCTAAGTTATCAAATGCGAAATGTCAGATAACGCTCACACACAGGAGCGCACGCTCAGGCCATGGCAGGCCGTTTGGGGTTGCATAATAACATTTCTCAATCCAACCTGTCCCAGCTCCCTTCCTCAATGGAAAGTACCTCCAGCCTGACGTCACCTACTGAAAAGGCGTTATCTTTTCCCTTGCTGCAATAATCAATTTGAAAGCGGAGCAGAGTGCCTTGTCTTGGCCTGGCTTGGAGGGAGTCATGGAGGAGGAGGAGGAGGGGCGGAATGCTTGAAGGCGAGGAAAAAAAATTGGATGAAAAGGCACGCTGCTCCATGGATGCCTTCCAGGATTGTGACTTGTGTGCGTGTGTGTGGAGGGAGAGCGCGCTGGTGTGAGAGAAAGGGCGAGAGCGAGGGATCTCCATGACAACTGGCCCAGCCGGTCTGTGGGCTCCCTCCGCGATCATTTGGGCTGCAATCTGTGCTGCGAAAGGTCATGCGAAGGCGCTGTGGGAGGCACAGCAGGTATTAGACTAACCCTCGCTAGTTTTGCAGTGCCTCAGCTAATAGGACGACCTTTTTGTCTGGGAAATACAAAACCAAGCATGGCGTGGAAAGGAAAATACTTCATCTGTCAGGTAATGAGAGTCTTCCCTTTGCTGGTCCCTCTTCCTTCCTCCCGTTCTCCCTTTAACTTGTGTTTTGTGCGGGGGGGGGGGGTTTCTGTAGCATTTACTCCGAATTACATGTCAGCGTGAGTGTGGAATCCCGGGCTGCGAGGAATGATGTCATGTCCGAGCAGTTGGATTTTGTTAAGCAAAGAGCGAAGAAATGGTGAACTCCCTCCAGCCACCCTTCAGTGCACAGATACTGTTGACTCTTTGTTGAATCTTGTGCTGGGATTACTTTTGCTTCATGATTTGAAATACTCCAGCAAAAGAGTGAGACTTAAAGAATTTCAGGAAAGTTTCTGGAGACACGCTGATGGCAGTCAAGTCTAAAAGCACAACAACGATTAAGATTACATTGAAAGTAATTTGGTTGCTGTCTTGAGTTGTCAGTTTCTGAGTTTCCTTTAGTTTTTCTTGGCGACGGTTATGCCTAACACGGCCATCCCTTACTCCCGTACTTGGGAGTAAGCCCCATGGAAAACAATGGGACTTCTAGGTAGACATGTTTGTGCAGCAAATGCATTTAGATAAGGAAGTGTGTGACAAAATAACTTGAGCTTGCATTTGGGATCGGCACAGTACAAAGGGAAATGAGCAATTTTTTTCTGCAAATACTTCGTCGTTTAGTTTGGTATTCCTGCAGTACGCAGAATGAAATTTAGCAGAGCCACCTATGTTGGAGAGGCATTTTTGTAACTCATTTTGTTGCACGGGTAGTAGTTTTATATGCATATTATTGATATGGGGTTTAAAAGGAGATGGCTCAATAGAAAAAAAATCCCTTAAAATAAAAATGCCCTTTAAAGAGTTTGAATACTGTTTCCTTATTATTTGTTCTTACTTTGCATGTTTATATCTTTCTCTTGTCAATTTAATGGGAATGCATTCTTAGTAATTTGGGGTTTGTGTGGGGAGTGCCACATGTATTTTTAACACCTTTTATGGTAAATTCCAACTGGGTGTGGATGTAAGTGGAGCCTAGAAAAAAATAATCATTTCTTCTGAGCAATTAAAAAGAATTGCCTCAAGCTGTGCTTTTATAACTGGAACCTTTTATGGGAAATATCAGTTATTTAGGGCAACCCTATGCAAGGGCAGACAGAAAAAGCCCTACAGCTCTCAACATTCCCTAGCCAGCCATGCTGGCTGAGGAATACCAGAAGTTGAAGGATTTTTCCCTCTTTCTAAATGTGCATAGGATTCCACCCTTAAGGTTGCAGTGTCTGTTCAATAAAATCCATTCACCTCTTCTTGTGAAAACTCTTTTGTTTAATATATGAGCAAAATACACTGTACTGACAATAATAATTAAAGGTTCCTACTTCTATTCTTTGGAAAATCAACTAAGGACGAAATCCCATTGTTTGATTTATGATGACTGCATGAGGATGGGTTTCCTAAATGTATGAACTTTCTGCTGATGAAAGACTTATGAGGGTTAGAATCACCTTCTGCTAACCTCCAAACCCATTATCTTTACAGAAGTGGGTCATTTAAAATTCTGAGTTAATCCAAAATTCATTCATTCATCATGGTTATCGTTCAGCAGCATATGTACCTACATGGTGTTTTTCATCTCTGTGTTTTGTGTAAAGAATGTGGAAAATAATGAATTTTGGATAAGTCAGATTAAGATAAAAGGAGAGATGGGAAAGTAAGGGTACAGGAGAGTCTTTCTGGAATTCAGTAGATGAATGTTATCTTTCTGTAAGCAGTAGATCTCTTCCATGGATTTGGATCAAGCCTTTGTTAGGGACACATTCAGTTTTTGACGGGCGGGGGGGGGGGACTAGCTTGCGAGAATTTGCCTTCTTTTGGAACTTCTCAAACAGTGTGTCTTTTGTGTCTCATCACACAATGCAAGGCACTTCTGATTGGCTTCAGTGTGCTTGGTAGCCTATTTCAGACATGCTGAAGAGGGCCTGTTTCCGCTTTCTGCTGGTATGTTGGTCATAAAGAAAACAAAGATTGACTGAAAATAATACAAATATTTGAAAAGGTGGATAGACTATGCCTTCTGTCTATCATTTTATTACAGCTTCCCTCCTTGCACTCTTTAAAACATTCTGTAGAAAAGTTAAGAATAAAACCTCTGGTCCCATTATCTGATCTATCTAGGGTTACATTCAGGGGACAGGAACAGAATGTTACATGATGTAATTGTGCCATAATATGCACACAGTGGTTTATTATTGCCCATAGTTAAGCTGTGTTGTGCTATACTGTATAACATTTAGTCTTTCCCACCTCAAATACTAATAATTTCTTTTTTTCAAAAAAGAAAAAATAATAATTGCAGCTTCTGATGCCAGTGTTCAGTTTATCTTGTTCTTCCATGGAATAATTGATTGAAGGAGATGTAATCATTACCTTTGGACCATAAACCTTGTTCAGCATTGGATACACATGGGTACCAAATGTTTGAAGGGGCTTCCGGGAATCTGTATGGCTAGCGCTACCCCCTTGAAGCTGGTTGGCTTTAGGGGGCCTGTGCATATATATAGCTATACATGTTAGGCCCTCTTCAGACTGATATAGATGATGCCCTAGGTGAGGGTGTGTTTGACACTGATATTGTGTCTTCAGAGCAGGCATAAACTTCTGAATAGGGCTTATATATATTGTCAATTATATATATACAACATATATACAAACCATAGTGCTGCTATGCCAGAGTATGTGGATTAAATTGACTTAGGCCTCTTGATATCAAAGAGACCAAACTGTCTTAAACAGTATTTCAGTGAAACTGGGATCTGGAATCAAAGCAATTTCTACCATGGTGGTAATGATGAGAAGCAGGAAGAGGAGGAGCAATTGCAGCTGGGTGACCATGGGGAAGAAAGGTAAAATCACTGACGGAGAGGGCCCATAAAGGTGTCTTGTGCAAGATAGGACTCTAAAAAACCTAAAGCTAGCACTCATAGCAGATATTCTCTGTACCTTATAAAAAGGTTAACTCCCCTGTGCTACTACAAACATTGAAAGAGGAGGGAAGTTTGGGGTAAAGCTGTGTATAACTTAGCACATCAGAAAGTGCTGTAAGGATGAATTTTAAGTATATCATTGTATATTATGTGTGCCATGTAGATCCCAAATACCTGCTGTATGAATAGTGAAAAGACAGCATTAGTGTACATGGTATGTTATGAACTTAGAAAATGCACTCTAGTTCTGCTACCTGCTTTGAAGACATTGATGCTCCAAAGAGATGCTGAGATCTAGAGGGAAGATGCATATGCATGGAAGAGATCTGTGCATATAGGTTGTGAACCGTGCATTCTGATTATGCCCTCACATTTCTTACTCCTGGAGAAACACTGTATTTTCACACCACAGTGATTTCTTTGTTCAGCTGTGGGAACTACCTCAGCAAAACAAGGAAGCAAAACTGTAACCGTGTGCACAATCTTAACCCACCTCACCTTTGGATTCTGGTCACCGAAAGATCCTTTTGGGAGTGTAATTTCAGATAAATCTTGACATGAAATAAAGAACACGGAAGTCTCCCTCATATGACAGTAAAACAAATGTGGCAGAGCAAGTGCTCCACCACTCATTCCTTTTAAATCTAATACTGTAAAGATTGTCCTGATCTAGTACTGTATCTGCAAAATGTATGGATTACTCTCTTGCTCTAATGTGGCCAATGCTAAAGCCACATTTCCTCCCAGAAGTCACTTTTAACTGTGAGTGAGTATTGACCAAAGTCTAATCCCATTTCAGGGTTGGCCATAAACTTTTGGCTGGCCAAACTGAGAATCCAGCTGATGCTTCCTCTGCTTCTGTTCTGAGCCTTCAATGTTTTAGTGGTGAGGGGGGGCGTTACTTCCAAGATGGTACTATGTACGTTGTGTGCCCAGGTAATACTGTTTTGAAAGTGCCAGTCTTAACTGTTGGCTCATTTGTGATAGAACCTTCATGCATAATACTCAAGTGCATATCGTATGGTAAGAGACATGTAAACAATAGATCCCTTCTCCTTCCTACTGCTGGCAGCTCTACTAACTTTCCTGTGACACATTTATGGGCTTGCATGTTTTTGATAGCTTTGTTAATGTGATCTTTAGACTGGCATGTCTTATTTTTGTTGAAGTGGTGCAGTTGGGTGATACAGCATATCTTCCCATTATGCATACATTTTCCAATGGCGGCTTGGCGAGTCAGTGCACAGCAGCACCCCCCTGCTTGGAGCAGAGCCAGCCCCACGCTTTGGCTAATGAGAGCCTTGCCAGCCGGAGTGGAAGGGTGCTCCTACTGGCAAGCGAAGATGGAGCATTCCCAGCAGAACATGACTCATCCCATTCCAGTGCAGCCACTGGCCCTTTTGGCCGGCAGCTGTAGTGTTTCTGCGGGTGCTGGCAAAGCAGGCTTGCAAGCCCTCTTTCCCAGCTTTGGCAGGAGCTCTGGGCAGTGCTGTGTGCTATCTTCTCAAGTTCTGCATGGGGCTCAAAGGAACAGTATGTGATAGACACCCAGTGGCATTGCTGTGCACTGCCTCCTCATGCCCCAAACGGGGCTTGAGGGGGTGGCACGCAGTAGCGAAGTCTGCCAGTGTTGATCCTTGCAGGAGGGTTGTCAGCCATTCCCTGCCATCTGGAATAGGACGGCTGGGTAGGAGGGAGCCCCGTCTCCTGCCATTCCCAGTGCTGTGGCCAAAAATGGGAGGTGGAAACAGCAGGAAAGAGAAGACCATTCCAACAGGCCAGCTGGAACAATTCTCCACTGGCCGGTATGCTGATACTGAGTTCCTCCAGAAGAGCTCAGTGACAGTGCCTATCCTTGTTCTGAGCTGTTTAGAAAGAGTGGCATGCCCTTCTCCTGCTCAGGCCAAGTGACTTTTTTAGGGTATGACATTTTACTTGGGTTCCAATGACACAGCAGTCCCGGGGTATGAAACCCTACAACAAGCAATGGGTTTTTGGGGTGCCTTCAGAGTCACAGTGGAGCCATGCTGCTGGGAGTGGGGGTACCAGGTTTGCACAGCACAACACTCATAGGCACCATGGTTTTGAAGCCTTAGTGGCTTAGCATGTTGCCCAAACCCAGTCACCGATTTCATAAAGAAAGACAAATAATGAATAGTTGTAGGCTTTATGTATTCCAGATCCAGTATCTAGGAACTGAGTATAACTTAACACAAGTGGAGGGGGGTCACACTGCTGTTTCAGTTTTCCATATAAAACAACTAACTTAACATTTAATATTAATGGAAATGAAGCCATTTACTGGACTTATAATGTTACCCTACTTCTCTTATGGCGATGGAGAATATGTTTGTATCACTGGTGTTTCAGAACTTTGCCTATAATTCCAAACACCAATACTTGGAAGTAAACCACACAGAAATCAGTTGGTCTTATTTTTGAGTTAGGATTGGGACTTTCACTGCCAAATGCTAATTCATATAAATGTGAGGTCTGAATTAGTTTGCTGGCAACATAACCTAACCATTTGTGAGAAGCAAATAAAAGCAGCGTTGGCCTTCATTGCCCCACTTGTGAATAGTGACACTAAAGCCAGTAAAAATACATTTCAAGGAAAGGATTATATAGAGGGGGTTTTTTCCTTTAAAATGACATGCTGAATTGCACGATTGTGACACCAAATGGCCAGGGCAAACAGGATAACACAGTTCTAGCTGTATGCTTATCTGTAAGGTCCTGCTCATTCAGATGAAAAGTATGTGCACACAGAGTTGTGAAGTTAGTAGCCCTTCCTGGTATGGGAACATGCACTTTGAAGTTATGAGGGGTGTGAGAGTGGGAACTTGAGAAAGTGGAAGGAAACCTTTTGTTGTCAGCCACTCTGCTGGTTGTAATTCATGGGTTCACTTGACATGGGAAGCCATGGTGAAATCTTACCATTGTGGGTTGGTTGTGTTGTCTGTTCCGGTTTTGGAGTTTCTGTGTTGTATGATTACTTTTCTGAAACCATGGAGAGAATCAATCTGTTCTGAGGTTTCCATGTTTCAGCATGATTTCTTTAGTCATCCAGACTCAGGATTGCCATTTTACCGTTGTTGGTATGGAAATACCAGAGAGTCCCCTGGCAAAGCAGCTGTAAAAGTGGCCACTTCTAGCCCTTAGATCCCAGCAACAGAAGAGTAATTGACTGCTTTATTCCCATTGGCTGAATGATGTGTCTATCTCTCTATTTACTTTTGGAAATGGGAAGATAGTGTGAAAATACACGGAGAGAGAAGGAAGGAAATCACCGTCAAACTATTTATTTTCATTAATAAAAACCTCCGTGGGTGCTGGAGCAGCTCGGAAGCAGGTACACTTCAGTGGGGAACAGGAGAATCTGCCTCAGGACTGCAGCAGACCAGTTAGGAGGAGCCTGCTGCAGCTCATAGGCAAGAACTGGGAAACGATGGAGATTTTGCTTTGGGAGCTGCTGGGACTCGTGGGAAGACCAAGAGGATGGAGTGGGGAGCATTGACATAGGGCTGCCTGAGTAACCACTTGACATTTGACTGGTAAGTTGGGGCAAAAATCTGCATGCTGTGGAAACAGCACAGGGTTATTTGCCATGTTGTGTGAACCCAGCCAGTCAGAGCAGTGCAGGGCATTGTTAATGGTAGCCACTGATCCTTGTTCTAGTTGGCCTAGTTTCTCTGATGATTTTATGACAGCAGTTACTGTTGAGACAGAAGGCAAATTCTTGGTACAGGCACAAGGCAGAACAAGATTTGGCATTTTTCACACATTTGATACAATGTAGGTCTCCTGCATGAGTTTTAGCCATTTTCAAATGCTCTTTAAAAAGCATTAAAAGATTAAAAAGCATTTCAGATTTAAAGCAGGTTGGTTGGAAACTGTACTAAGTGTCTTGTCAGAAGGTTATGAAATATCCTCCTCAACAAGTCATATTAACAGGTGTGACCATGGTCTGCTGCGTGTCTATTCTGTTTTCAGGGTCCTTAGAAACCCTGGTGGTGGGATGTTTGGTTGTCCTTTCCAGTTTTGTAGTAGCTTGGTTTCAGTAGGAATTTGTACACAGAAACCTCACTCATCATGTAAAAATGAGCACTGTCTATTTTCTTTCTAAAGCTGTCTTGTGCTCTCATGCTTTTCTTGACTTCTCAGGCAAGAAATTACATATTTCTACAATTACAATACAGTGGTATGTTTCTAACATTATTTACAATGTGTACTGGATTATTCCTTGAGGAACTATAATATTCCAAAATGAGCTTTTGCAGTCCTAGTAGTGTGGGGACTTCCTCCAATGTAATGACAGAGTTGATTATGATATGCTGCTCACTGATCTGAGCTGTGTGTGGAGTCATATCTTTGTTTTGTCTGCCTCACACAATCACTCTCAGCTAGACAGTGTGACTCTCTCACGATTCAGTAGTAGAACCTTTTTCCTTGACTTTTTTTCTGTCCTCCCATGTATTCCACTGACAGCATCAAGCAGATTTTGACCTTTCTCTCAAAAACCCCTAAAAGAGAGATTACCAAGACTGGTCTGGAGCACATGTGTGAATGAAAGAGTTTCCTGTGTGGGGCCTCAACAAAATGAGACCCCTTCAGCTCCTGTTCATACAATGGAGTGCTAGATATTTTGAACTTGAGTATTATTATTTTCTATGACTAGAATTCAGTGCTTAATGGAAACAGCAAGGGGTCCTTCCCTTCATGATCATAAGAGGGCACAGACCACTAGAAAAGTTTAATAGGAACCTCCTAGAGGAAACCTGTTATGTCTTTTCAGGTGTGCTATCTGGTTAATGTATCAGTTTGAGTCCAGGTTATTTGAAAGAGTGCCTACATGTCTTTGAACCTGTCCATGATTTGGGAACCTCTGGAAACCCAATCACTGGTCCTCCATTAGGATCAGTAAGGATGACAGGGTCTTCTCAGTGGTAACTTCTGCCCTCTGGAATTCTTTCCTGAGTAATGCTTCTCATTGTTCTTGTTCTTAGGTGAGGCTTAAGCTTTGTTAGTTTTAAGTGAAAGAGTTTTTAAAAATTATATAAGCCACTTCCTCACAGGAGGAAAAAAGGCAGCGTATAAACACAATGCGATGGTGATGAAGATGATGATCTAGATATGACAATTAGCCCTTGGATTGGTGCACACAGATATGCCATTACCTGGTGAAAGTTTCCAATATTCCCAAGTTAAACACTTCACCAGCACCATGATCCATGCTCATTTTTGCATGCAACTATAGAAGTTTTGCTGCCCAAATGAAAGGAAGAATTGGTTGACCTCATTTTAGTATGGGTATCTCTCTCATATTCAGTGGTAGTTGGTGAGTTCACACAACATGGAAACTCCTTGTGTAAAGAGGTTACACAGTGGGAATTGTTTGTGCAACCACACATGGTACTCCTGACAGATGATTGGGTTCACTATGGATTGTTCTCCCTTCCTCTTTGCTTAGTACTCCCATGGATCTCTCAGGGGACTCTGCAGCAGAACCATTATTGACTCCCCTTCCCATGTGAACTGTAACCCCTTTTGCAGTTGCTGTTGCTTTTTTCTCTTTCCCACTCATTTCCCCCCAAATATCACTCTTTGTGATCCTCAAAGTGACAACAGCTCTTCAAAGTGCCCAGGCAGCACATTGGAGCAGCTGTCACTGGTTCACTACTCATGTTTTAAACTTGGGGGTGAAAGGACTGAGATTTGCACCTTTTTAATGATGCAAGACGCACCAGGGAGTTTTGACAGGTGTCAAAATTCAGGTTTCCTTGTAGAATTTTTTAAAGCAGGGCTAATTAGTGTTTTTGGATAAAGACATATGCAGATTTCAAGTGCTGCATGTGCTTTGAACATGGAAAAGTACAAGCCAACATCTTATAAAAGGAACCAGCATTTTGACAATTAGCACTTTAAGAACATTTTATTTTTGGAGAGGGCCTTCCCTTCAGTTATATATACACTGATGCTTGCATATTAATTGTCAAAATACTAAGCTGCCAAAATGCCATGTTTCCTAGCACCTAGAATCTTGAGAAGAAGTAGAAAAGTGATATCATCCTGAGGACATTGGAGTTCCTCTCAGAAAAAGAAAATCTTGTTACAAAAGCAGTGTAAACCCCACCACCATGTTTTCATGAGCACAGATCACTTACACTTCTGGTTTGCTTTGACAGCTTACTTTTTGACATTTGTCAAACCAAACCAAAGGGAGGAAAAAGCATATTTGGAGCCTCTCTGGGTCAATGTCGAGGTTAGTACCTGTTGTACTTTGCCAGCAGGTATGTCCCTGGACAGTGCCCAAGTAAGGGTGCCATTTTCAGATCTTTGTAAGGACTAAGGTGTATACCTTTGAAAACCCCAAAACAATATATATGTGGTGCAATTATTGACACATGTTTGGGAGTTTTCCCACAAAAAAATAGGTTTGCAATCATGGATAGCTCCTTCAAGTGCTGCTTTGGGTTATCTGAAAGGGCTGTCATGACCGGTCCAAATGAATGGCTGTGAAATCTGGTTGTCAAGCCATAATGAGGGTAGACAACTCATGACCATGGGGCAGGGCGGGTGGGGGAGACACACAGCCAGTGACAGGCTCTTGTGGACACTTGGCATTGACCCAGGAGAACTTAACAAGAACAACCAGAGGGTTTAGCTGGTTTTGCCAAGCAGCTTCCTGGCTGGTTCCCATTACCCATGATGGGCTTGGTTACCCATGGGCAGATTACATGAGAACCCCCTGTGAGTACAAAAACACTGTAGAACAACCCATGGCTTGCCAGGGTGGTTATTGCCTTCCAGCAAGCCACTCTAGGGGAAACAGTTCACAAAACATGACAGCTGACTGTGGCTTGTCACCCACAAGGGGTTGTCATGTTGTGTGAACCCAATCAAACTGTGTATGCTTAAGGACAGATATCTTCCACTCTTTTTTACATATTACATGTTCCCTGTGGCAAATCCTAATGGAAAATGGTACATATCTGTTGTCCCATAAAGTGCAAATCAACTCTAAAATAGTATCTGGAGGTAAACCTTCATTTAAGTTAATTTGGTGCTGATGCTTCCCCCAGTACCTTCACTGTAATTACAGTAGCAAATGTTCACATCTGAAGTGGACCCTCTGTGGCTCTCCTGCACCTCAGTAGAGATAACACAAACAGCTCTAAATCAGCACTCAGCTGACACGCAGCCAACCTGTAGATCTGTGCCTGCACAACCACAGCTTCTCTAATTTCTGGCCCTACCCCCCTGCTCTCCTATAACACTCTGAATGCAGTAAAGACATAATGCAGCTGGGGAGCTTTCCCACAGACTATTCCAATTGAGCAAACAACTATTCTTGAGAATAAGAGCTTTGCCTAAAACAAAAGTGGATAAAGATATTAGGCTTTGGCTCAGTGACTCCTGGACAGATGAATCTATTCAAACCATAGCATTTCTGTCTGAGGCTCCAATCCTGTATGCACTTACTTTCAAGGTAGCATCAGTAGGATGTCCTTCAGAAAACATGCACTGGATTGGGCTGCATCATGTACAAGCAAAACCAGAGATCTGGCTGCTACCTACTACCTCTATCAGTTCGTTTGTATTGCAGAGTAGGATGTTTATCAGTAACAGAAATTCAAATGTGTCTCCCTCCATTCTTTTCTATAGTAGAGGATGCAAGAGATGACAGAAGGGATTGCATTAAGGAGCTTTTTTCACTAATGGTTTAGCCCTGTGTTGGGCTCTGCCTGTACAAAAACTTAACCGCTTTGCCACAGTCTCCTAGACCAGTGGTTTTCAACCTTTCCGCAGCTGGGGACCAGCGAAAACAGGAAAATCACCTTGGTGACCTCTGAGACAGGAACAAAAAGCACCGAACACATAATACAGTATTCTGTGCATTAGTTTCCAAACACAATACCAAAAGAAAGACAGACAGACAAGAAAATCCTCCAAAACAACCAGAAACTGAACAACAAAAAAATGCCAACCAAATACCAAAATCAGTGCAGTGTGGCTCCCAGCCGACTCCCACTGAACCGTCTCTCCCCTCCCTGCCTCCTCCACAGCCGCATCGCCACACCCCCCACAAATGTAATACCAACCAAGGAAGAGGTGGTGGAGCACAGCCCCAGTCCTCATGCTGGGCCACAGTGAGCAGGATGTGCTCCCCTCCGCCTCCCCAAGGGCTGGCAGGATATCTCCTGCGGACCGGCCCCAGTTCACAGACTGGAGGTTGAAAACCACTGTCCTGGACTACTTTTTTCCAGACTTTTAGAATTTGAACCTCTATTCCAAGCCTACTGTTTTTTGCATTAGCACAAATACCCTATTCCAACATCTGTTTCTCTAGTGAATTTGAGGATTCTGTTGTGCTATATTTCCTACTGATATGGCTGCAAACTTGTACATATAAGGTAAGCAGATATGAAAGCTTATTTTGACATGAGTGCCAGCATCTCAGCCTTGCTCCCATCGGTCTCACTCTATTTTACAGCAAGGAGAAGGATCACCCAGTTGCCCATGGCCAGCCTTCCTCAACCTGATAATCTTTAGTTCTTTCAGACTACAACTCCCATCAATCCCAAATTGATTCCTGGAGGATGTTTCCCGATTCCTCTGTTCACCCTGATCCTGTTACATTAGGATTCAGAGCTTCCCTGCTCCCATGTCACAGTTACGTAATTTTCTTAAACCTTTCAAAGCCTAAACTCAGCATAGGCTCTGATCTTGTACAGAACTCCTGTGCAGATGAATTCTAGCTAATGAAGGGCACTAGTAAGTAAATTCCACCCTGCCCCCACACACATATACGTAGCAGTCTACCTATATGCTTTGTGCTTATGAGCAATGCCAAGCCCATAGTCAATGAAAGCGTGCAGGAGTCAGAGTAAGAGTTCACTGGGGAACAGGATAATCAATGCCCTATTCTAATCTCTGGTAATCTGCAAGATTAGCACATTCTAATCTACTGGAGGACAATAGGAAGAAGCTAATACAATTGCCAGCAGTGTGAGACTGGCCTTTGTTTCTATGCTACCCTTCCCTGTTTGTTTTTTACTAGAGCACATATTAAGAATAGGAAGCCCTGCTGGTTTTCATTTACTGCAAGCTGACTTGGACAGACAGTCGAAAACTAATGTAAACATTATTATTGTGTTGTGTAGGCAGAAACTATTAGGGGACATTTGGCATTTCTGGGGGATTTACCACCAACTGGGCGAAACTGATTTCTAAAGCTGAGGGCAATCAGTATTCTACAGTAGTAGTTCTTAAAAGCTGTAGCCTGTCTAAGCCAAGAGAAAAACTTGGTGTTTATTTATAATTCTATTTAAAGACTTGCCCAAATAACCTGTTCAAAGTATTTTCCTTCTACATTTTAGCCTTTGCAGGATATTCCTGCAAGTCTCCAGTCGAAGTGAATTGTGTCATGGCCAATCCATCCAAGAGAGGGTCTTCCCCTCTCTTTCTTCTAGTGTGATGTGGACTCCCTAGAACACAGTTGGAAAGCACTGGACACTGGGGATCTACCAGGGGATGGGATAGGCTAATCTCAAGGCAAATTTAGAGGGGGTTTTGGTCATTTTCATTTTAGTTGAAATGCTGTTTGAAGTCTCAAGCTTAAACAAATCTGATATGTTTGTGTGTGCATGTGTGTGTGTGCATCTGTGCCTGTGTGTGAGAGAGGGGGAGGGGGGCTTCTTCATATTTTTCCTTGAAAGTGATTAGTTTCAGTTCCATCTGAGTGCAAAGTCACAATAAAATGTGGACTCAAGTGTTACGCCATTGGTAATGTCACAGGCATTGTCCAGTAGGTCACAAACATTGACATAAAGCCACATTCTAGATAGTGCTCTAAACTGACATGGTCTAACAGTAAGGAGAAACAATAGCATATCATTAGCAAGAAAACATTGCAGCCTGAAACAAAAGGTGTTCTTCTTTAGAAGTAGTAACTGGAATGTTGTGAATGGATGCATTTATCGCATTATGTGCCAATAGGCTAGAAATGCCTGGAGAAAACATAAGTGCATGGTTCCTCTGGTAATTTGTGCAAATTCTTGCTCAAAGCTCAGTAACAAGCAAGTGAAAGGGAAAGAAACTCCTGTTTTGCTTCCTTAGTGCTACCCATGCTGCATAAATTGTACACGCATAAAAAATCTTGTGGATCTGAGGTTTTGATTGTGAGCCATCCTGAGATTGATTGTGAGCCATCCCGAGATGCCATGCGTAAGGAATGGCATATAAAAGTTTTAAATAAATGAATAAATAAAGTGTACAGAATGGAAGAAACTCTGAATTCCATGTTCATATCATTACATAATTAGAAATCTTGTCAGCTTAGTCTTTTAAAATTTGTCATTTTAAATCTTTTAAAACATTCTTTTTTCAGTTTCATTATTTTAAATGGTTGCACACTGCCTTAGCAGATAAAGTAGTACACAAATGCTAATATAAATAAATAAATTAATATTTCAGTGGGACATGTGGTAGGCTAGATATTCATATCAAAATAGGCTTTCCCATTTTTGTTTGTTTGTGGGGTTGCTTAGGAATTGCATTATTACAAAACCTGGTTTAAAAAAGAGAGTTTTATGGCCCTTTAGGGCATTTATTAGAACATAAGCTGTACAATGACTTCATAAGATAAATCTACCTGTTATGGAAATACCTTTGTGTTTGCATGGAGGTTTGGGAGGTTAGTGTTTTGTAGGTTCAGTTTTACCAGAAACAACACAGATTACTGTTTCAATAGTTAAACTTGAAACCATATGGTTAGTCTCATGGGGGCTGAACATAAGAAGACTAAAAGTTCATTTAGTCCATTATCTTGTATCCAGCACCAACCAGTCAGATGTTCCTGTGGAACCCAAAAGTAGGACAAGAAGGTAGCTTGAAGGGGTGACCTTGGGTGTAAATGTTGGGTTCATCTGAGGAATTAATAAGGTAGGCTTGATGTAAACAGAAATTCAAGATGGCTGGAGAGCAGGAAGGACAGCAAAATAGAAACTGGGAGAGGGTTAGTCACCAGAGGGCATGCGAAAACATAGCTAGTACTGTTCACAAGAAGAAGCTGAACCTAGGGGACCCGTTTGCCCCATTTCACAAGTAAAGGCTATGCAGTATTACAAATGCAAAGTCTCCCCAGTCTGTGCATAGACATAGTGGGGATCACTGCTGTTTTCTAAATTAATCTTTCACAAAGCTATATGCTCGTGCAGATTTGTGTTCATGCTTGGTTTATTGGCCCAGATCATTGCTAAATTATACTATCCTTGTTGAAAAAGCCACATGCCTAATATTGTTGTGCTTGCATAAGGTTGGGAGATTATTATTATGTAGTTGATTCAGAGAGATTTAAATTTTGCTTTTCAATTTGATTAATAACTTGGATTGGCTGTAGCTTGCCAGAATTCACACAGGTTCTTCTGATAATATATGCAAACTACTTTGCAGTGTATTCCAGCTACCTGTTTCATCTTCATGAATTGGCATACCATCTAATTTGTTCATAAATTTTTGCATGAGGGTGCAACCCATTGTCTAAGGTTCCTGTTTTAACAGATGAGTGGACAGATTTGTTCAGGCTCATCAGGTGTGATTTTAAAGAGAAGATTTGAAGCAGGGCTTCTTGATCCAAATTTAGGGGATTAGTTGAGCTTCAAATTGGCCAGGGTTTGTTTGCTTGTTTGTTTTCAGTGCCAAAGCTCAGCTGTAGAACATGAAATAAGAACAGTCAGGAGGGACCCTGGATGCATGGACAGTGCATTTCTAGAAGGCTTTTGAGAATGTGGTTTTGCTTGCAAATGAGGTATGTGCTGTATGCACACTTTATTTGCTTGCTTTTTTGCTATGGTAGTAGTGGAAAAATCAGTGGCTACTGCAGCAACAGCAACTGAGCCAGAGTGGAGGTAAGGGGAGACCTTGCAGGGTTCATGTGGGCAGTGTGGCCTTTTAACACTTGGAGGTTGCCCACTTCTGGTCTAGAGTAATTAAACTGCTTATGTGACTTCTCTCTATGGAGCAACAAGATGGTGGCAAATTTCACCATACAAATTGTTTGTTAGGTATCCTTTGGCATAAGAAGAGGGCATCTCACTATTGGCAAATTATTCCATTATTTATTTATACATGTATTTATAGACTGTCTATAGCTGCCAAGGCCTTCCTAGGTAGCTTATCACACTGGCTGGGGCAGCCCTGGAGTTAGTGATGGATGAATCTGTTAATTTCAGTACCTTGCAGTTTCTTATTTTTTCCCAATCTTAAGTTCATTTTGTCCTGAACTTTAGAGAACTTTTTGAAAAAGAAAATAGCATGGAATTGCATGTATAGTTTTGTGGCATTTCTCTTAATGATTTCTGTATGCAATTTTACTTTCTATGCATATTTTTGCAAGCAAGTTTAGATCAGAGATAGGCAACCTCTTGCTATCCAGATGTTTTGAACTACAACTCGCATCATCTCCAGCTAGCATGGCTAATGGTTAATAATGATGGGAGTTCCAGTCCCAAACATCTGGAGGACACAGGATTGCCTTCCTCTATTATAGAGGGCAGATGTTTCCTCAGTCATAGCAGCTGCAATGCAAAAGGCAGGGAACACTGTGCTTCCTTTTCACTGAGGCGTGGCATTTATCACCTGCTACAACATGTCAGATTGAGCAGCCAAACATAAAAGTATCTTAAAACTAGATGTTTTAACATATAATGGCAACCTTCCTCCTGCCCCCCCCCCCCCAAAATGAGGGGTTAAAATAAGGCAAACTGTGTGGCAGTCTTTTATCTTCTCTTTTGAAAAGACACACCTTATATATTAATTTGTAAACATACATTTAACATTCCTGGAATTTTTTATATGCATCACTGTCCTTACCTGGGTAGGGCAGCCTGGTTAGGACTGAAACTGTGGCACACAGGGAGGGAGGATAAGGCTTTCTCCTCCCTCCATGGTCCCGACAAAAGTACCCCTCTAAGGCTGTGATTTGCCCCTGGAGGAAAGCTGTGGCAGGTGCAATCTGAATGGGCTCTCACCCTCCAGCTGCCTGTAGGCTAAACCCGCGGCAGGTTTGATCATGGATTTCCTCTTGTTTCATCCAGTTGCACTCTTTAGGGCGAAGAAAGGCAGAGTGGAAATGCTCTGACAGCACATTCACAGGCATTTGTTTTCAGGAAGGAGATTTTATATTCATACCACTACAATGACAGTATATGTCTGTCAGCCATAATAGTTCAAAGGCAAATGGGGACATACAAAGTTTTGTAGGTGTTGGGAGTGTGTGTGATTTTGTTCTGAACAGATTTTTTTATCCATTTTTTCTACTTTGGCTGGAAAAACGGGAGAGAGTTGCTGAATGTAAATTATCAGATCATCAGATGCAAATCAGAGTTACTGTTGCATCTGCCGAAGCACTATTTGAAGAGGAGTAGTGGCTCAGGGACAATTTGCTCAAAGCGCAACAATAGAACAAATGGCAGGCTTTAGGAGGCATTAACCCATGGGGGAGAAATATCTATGCAAAGACTCTAGATTTTCTTGATGTTGGTGTGCTGTAGACCCTGCAATTTTGACTATTTGCTTTCACAATTAGTTTATTATGGATTTCAAAACATAAGAATATTAGCTTATGTAATATTTTCTTTAGATTTTTGTAAAGTCATAGTTTGTCATCTGCCTTGTGAAGGCTGTTTTGTGTGTTGGCAGCCATTCCTTGACCCTTGCTAGGGCTTCTGTTTGAGCTTTTCAGCTATAGCCAGGCATTGTTTTAAGAAAATTATGGGTCAGTGAAAAAATCAGTATCAGATATATTGAGATGTTGGAGCCACAAAGTGAGGGTGACTAGTCTCCACTAATTTTAATCAAAGAAATACAATATTGTAAAAATAGTCCCCCATACCCACGCACAATTTCAACCAAGTACCACAATTTTTTTTGTAGCTGAAACCTAAAATTTGCTGAGTAAGTGTGCTAGTGTTTCGCATGAGATTTCCAGCTCATTTGTACAGCTAATATATTAGAAACATGTATTTATTGCTACTCTACTGTCTCCACAAAGACACAGAATAGATAATTTCCAATTAGACACTATAATTCACTTAAAGACAGCTGTGGATAGTTAGAACAGAGAAATCAAAAATATAACCAAGCCAGCACCAGTTTATAAAAATCGACTCAAGTAGCATCAGTACATTTCTGGGAAGTTAAGTTCTTCACTGTGGTTCTAAATAAATATTGATACACAATGCTGGTGGGAGCGAGTTCAAGTACATTGGTGTCATCATCATGAGGTCCGGTATCTTGTTCTCACCATTTCAAACTCATTTGCAAAACTCAGTTGCAGCTCAGAAAACACAAGGATGTAATAATTCCACATGCAGTGCTGTTTGAGCAAATGTTTAGGATTATTCTCTGAGGCAATCATTTAACTACTTTTAGCTGGTCTGGTATCTTATCACTTGGTGTATAACTAGTTTGCTTTTTGTCCATGTTCCATTAGATTTCTCCTCGTAGTTCCAATTAAAGGGAGATCTGATAATCATCAAAGCAAAAATATTTGTTCCAAAACTAACACATGCAATGTTTCAATAAAATATGGATCTAGAGTTGAGCATATAGTTCAAATTCATTCCAGACTTCCATCTTTGCATGGGTCAGCTTATTTTTGCAATGCGTTTATACCCTGTCTTTCGTCTGTCTGACCATTTTATCCTCACAACATCAACTGTGTAAAGTAGGTTATACCAGGGGTCCTCAAATTTTTTCAATAGGGGGTCAGTTGAAAGGCGGCAGCTACACACCCGGGCTGGTGAGGGGGGGGGTTGGGCATGAGGGCTGGTGAGGCGTCGTTGGGTGCGTGCGAGGTGGCGTTGGGTGCGTGCGGCGACTCGCTTGCTTGGGGCTCTCCCAGCAAATTCAAAACCATCTCCAAGCAAGCAAGCCACCACCTCCAGCCTGCGCTGCAAGGCAGCGGCAAGTGCGCGCACGAGGGGGAGGCAGGTGACAGCGGCTTGCTCACTCAGAGATGGCTTTGAACTCGCTGGGAGATCTCCCAACAAGTTCAAAACCATCTCTGAGTGAGCAAGCCACTGGCTCCTGCCTGCATGGCAAGCGCGGCGGTGTGGGCTGGATGAAAGGGCATGGCCGGCCAGATCCGTCCTGCGGGCCGTAGTTTGAGGACCCATAGGTTAAACTGAGAGTCCATGACTTGCCCAAAGTCACCCAGTGAGGTTCATTGCTGGGTGGGGACCAGAACACATATCTTCCAGGTCCCAGTCCAGCACTCCCATGACTATGCTGCACTGGCTAATTTAGGAATAGAAACATTGCTGTGAGATTCTATATTTCAATGTGATGCTGCTGTTTGTTTTCTGGTCTGTTTTTTCACATATGAAAAAGGGAGTATTTAATATAAGTCAGTCTTACAAGAAAATGGGAATCCATAGCAGGATCATCTGGCACACTAGCATGTTGGTTTTTGGATGGCACAGAAAGAAAATGACTGATGGGCAAAGTTCCAGATGGAGCAAATATATTAAGCTTTGGACTAGCTAATGAGATGGCACAATTTGTCTACCGATTGTAGACAAGTGAAAAGTACTATAAAGCACTTTTTTGGTTATGCCTGGCTTTAAAGTTACACAAGAGAGCAAAGTTTGCCGTGAATTCTTATTTCTTTTTTCCTCTTTTGTTTCTCCAGTATTCATATTTTGAGAGATTGTTAGTGATTTCTTGGTGAAATTGCAGTAACCAGCCAGACTGTAGTTATAAATTGAAGTTAAAATAAAAAGCAGTCAGCACTTTCATGATTGCTCTTAAGCACTATGCCTGCTGAGTTAAGGGAGACATGCATCTTACTAAGTTTGGGTATAATGATAGCCACTGCAATATCTTTAACTAATAAAGAAGCACGTGATAAGATTTCTGAAGAAAGACAGTTGTCATTGAGTTTCTTGTACCCTCATCTCTTTCAATGGTTGCTCTTTGAGTTTACGCAAATGGTTCACCAACCCCTTTCTTAAAGATTTATCTAGATGGCAATGTTGTTTGCTCACATTATGCAGAAAACACAGCAGATCTACCTACTGCCTGGCTCTGATACAAAAGAGCTATCGAGGAGGCACCTGGCTGTTCTTAGGATATTCTCTGTGATTCTGGTTGTACACTACAGTGCTGCACCAGGAGTGTGGCAGCTGCTGTATAGCTGTGCCTTTGAAATGGTGATAAGGCTTTCTGAAGCTATGTTTGCAAATGAGGCTGTGTTAAAATTCCTTCTCTTTCTGGCTAATGGCTTTTCAGCACAGCTTCACACTTTCTTTTTTTAATCCTGGCACTGAAGAGCAAAATTCCAGCACAGCTTTAGTTAGTGAGAATTGTGTTAATGCTATCCCAGAAAGAAGCTGCTATATGATATGCTCCCCACTCCCTTTTTCAAACATTTGCATCAGGAGCCGAAATAATTATTCTCCCACCCAAGTAAAGTTGCCAGAGAGAAATATCAGACTGTTTTCCTCCTTTATTGACAACAGGGGAATGCAAATGTTACACAAAACAATGTTCTATAACTAACATTACTTCTGGCTGCTTTTAACAGTGGGAGCCTTTCAAGGCGGTATACAAGATAAAACCAAACAGAGTAGATACAATTAAATAAATCCATAAAAACAGGTTTCTATATATTCTATAAAAACTGAGGTCACCAATTAGAATTAACAGGAACAAACTTTACCAGAAAGAACCAACCATCCAGATTAAAGGGAGGGACAGTGAGAAAAGGTGGCCTTTCTGAGCTTTCCCGAAGACAAGCAAAGAAAGGTCCTTATGAACCCCAATGGAAGTTGATACCAGCGGTGCAGGGCCAGTGTTGAACAGACCCTCTTCCCTGTACTTGCCAGCTGAACCACCCTTGATGGCATGATCAAAAAGGCCTCTTGTGATTATCCCAGTGTGGATAGTCTGATATGGAAGAAGGTGGCCCATTTAAATTTAAACAATTTAGATTGGGCTTGGAAATGCACCAGGAACCTGTGCAGCCAGCACAGTATTGGTGTCATATAAATCAACTATCTATCTCTGCTAATATTCAGCCAGCCATATTGTGTACCATTTTCAAAGGCAAGCAGTGCATTATAGGTGGTCCTGCCTGGATGTTGCCAGAACATGTGTAATTGAGGCAAGAACATTCCTCTCCAAATAGACTCACAACTGGAATACCAGCCTAAGATGTTAAAAAGTACTCCTGGCTACTGGTGTGATCTGTGCTTCTCCAGTTACAATCTGTACACTTAGTATACTTAGAGGTTATAATGTCCATGACCAGTTGTAATCCTGTAACCGGAAGACCTGGATTCCCTATCCATAGCACTTCCATCTTTTCTCGATTAAGTTTTGGCCTGTTTTGTATCTGTTTTAGCAATACTTGCAGAGATTATCAATCTAGGATGCAAATTGCACAGGAGTAAGTTAAAATGCTTGAATTCAAATGGAGCTTCAAAAGACTTATGCTGACTTGTGGCTTCCTGGGAAAAGACTGGTTAGTAGAAATAATGAGTAAAAGCTTATAGAAAGAGGACTGTGTGAGTTCATCATTCATATGTTGAAAAACCCAGTTTCCAACATAGCATTATATTAAATGTTATTATATAAAAATGTTTTAATTAATAATAATAAATATTACTCTCTAGCCACAACTTTTGGTATGATGGCCTTGTGTTCATGGGATAATGACATTTTTAAAAAGTGGTCTGGCGCTGCATTTCCATCACCATATATAATTTTGTGATCCACAGCTAGGGAAATCGTACTTTCATATATGTGTAAAGCAGTATTCCTTCTTACTTTGCCTGCCCATCAGACAAATGGCTGTTTTCAGGATATTCATCTTTAGGCTTTCTGTTTGGGTTCATCTCTTTACATGGGCCTTTCCTTTAGGAACCATCAGGAACCATCAGGAAACTAAAACTTGTCTAAAACGTTGTGGGACAGTTGTCAAGTAGAGTCACTAATGGAGACCTTATTATGCTAGTTTTAAGATTGCATTGCTGGCTAGTGATCCATTACTGGACTGAATTTAGGAAGTTTCATAAACCCTTAGCCCCAGGATACCCTTGAGAGTACTTTTCCTCATATGAAGCTCCTTGTGCATCTAGATAATCAGAGGCAGTCCTGCTGTAGTATCTATTGTCTCTGTACTGAAGTTGGCATTACTTAGGAATTAAGCTTTTTCAGTTTTCCCTTGACTTGTGTAAATACGTTTTATTGCTATAAGTTGGCGTTTCTCCTTTTTAAAATTTTGATTGTTGTACACATTGTGATTGCGTTATTACCATAAACCAGCTTGAGAACTTCTTGTGGCCAGAAAGAAGAAATAAAAGTGATTAAAATTTTTATAAATTCACCTACTGCAGACCGATGGAGGAGTAGCTCGATACAGCTAAACTCAAGCTAATGCAACAGCACCATTTGAAATGGTTGGCAGTTCAGTTCATCTCTGCATTCCTGCTTAAAACTTCCAAAGAAATACAGTTATTGGAATCCACTGAGATTTAGAACAAGATTTGGTAAGAAAGACAAACTTAAGAATGCAAATCTTTTCTGAATGGCTGTGAGATTTATTCAAGGTAGAGTGAAGAGCTCAATAAAACCTTATGAATTAAGTCTTCAAAAGGAGCTTGATGGACAATTGGAAATCAGGAATGAGAGAAGGTGTTCTAATACTGAAAAAGAGATAGGCAAGCAGAGACCTAGTTTATAGCCATCATTTATTATTTGTAGAATGATTCCAGAGATTTTGTGGCACAGAACCAAGTACAGAGGAGAGTTCATAAGGGCCATATTTTAAATTTGTGTTTCTACAAACCTAAAATACAGAAGGTGGAAACAACACACACACTCACTCACTCACTCTGCTTTCCAGTTCTGTGATTATGTTGTAGAAGGATTGCCAGGAATTTTTCGTTGGCTCTCACTTTCCCCTCTGTGGTTATAGGCATTAGCCAAATGCATCCCAGAGCTCAAAGGCAAACATTCTGGTTTATAATACATTCTGCCTAGCCAAGGATATTATACAAGCCCTTTTATTTCCCTACCATTCCAGAGTGTTATTTGAGTTTCCTTTGAACTGCACTGTTGCAGGACCCACTCTCCTGGTACAGCAAGGTGGGCAGTGTCACTCTGTGGATTGCATCGCCAAGGGATTCTGCTAAGTCAGGAGTCTCAAACTCAACTTACCTGGGGGCTGCTGGAAGTAGAGTCTGGGTGAGGCTGGGCCGCATCAAGTATCCCACCACCGCGGTGATGGTGGGCCGCTCATCCCGCGGCCGGACCAGGCGCCGCCGGCACTTTGAAGGCTGCAGGGCCCCTCCCCTGTGCCCCACCCGTCCCGGCAATTGGCCTGCGGGCCGCGAGTTTGAGACCCCTGTGCTAAGTAATGTGACGTTTCATGTTCCCACTTCTTTCTGTTACATGAAAGATAGTGATGATGGGTTGGGTAGAAAAACGGTGGTTCTCAAACTCTTTGCTTTCTCTTTCATCTATGCATATATAGAGTCAAACACATTTTATATGGGGAGAAGGCCTAGTTATCAATTTATTCTGTATTTCGCAGTTTGTTTGTTTGTTTGTTTTATTGAATTTCTACACCACCCATTAGCCAATATGGCTGTCTGGGTGGTTTGCAAAGCATGTTATCAACATATACGATGAAACAGTAGTATTAAATCTACATACATATTGAACTATAAAATAACAGCAGTTGTTGTTGTTAGTCGTGAAGTTGTGTCCAACCCATTGCGACCCCATGGACAACATTCCTCCAGGCCTTCCTGTCCTCCACCATCCTCCGGAGTCCACTCAAGCTCACACCAACTGCTTCAGTGACTCCATCTAGCCACCTCATCCTCTGCCGTCCCCTTCTTCTTTTGCCATCTATTGTTCCCAGCATTAGACTCTTCTCCAGGGAGTCCTTCCTTCTCATTAGGTGGCCAAAGCATTTGAGTTTCATCTTCAGGATCTGGCCTTCTAAAGAGCAGTCAGGGTTGATCTCCTCTAGGATTGACTGGTTTGTTTGCCTTGCGGTCCAAGGGACTCGCAGGAGTCTCCGCCAGCACCACAGTTGAAAGGCCTCAGTTCTTCGGCACTCAGTCTTGCTTATGGTCCAGCTTTCACAGCCATACATTGCAACTGGGAAAACCCTAGCCTTGACTATATGCACTTTTGTTGGCAGGGTGATGTCTCTGCTTTTTAGTATGCTATCTAGATTTGCCATAGCTCTCCTCCCCAGGAGCAAGCGTCTTTTAATTTCTTGGCTGCATTCCCCATCTGCAGTGATCTTGGAGCCCAGGAAAATAAAATCTGTCACTACCTCCATTTCTTCCCCATCTATTTGCCAGGAAGTGAGAGGACCGGATACCAAGTAGCACACAGTAAAAACCCCACAATGACAACTCCACAGCAGCCACAATTCAGATTAATCCAAAGGTACAGTAGCACTAAAATACAATAAATAACATATAAAAATTATCTTAAAATTACTTTGACTATTAAAAGATTGGACAAATAAAAATGTTTTTGCCTGGTGCTTAAAGGAATAGAGAGAGGGCACCAGGATAACCTTTTTGGGGAGCTGATTCCAAAATTGGAATGCCATCACTGAGAAGGCCCTTCTCCTTGTAGCCACCCTCTTTGTTTCCTTAAGAGGGGGCTTGATGAGAAGGAGTTCAGATGATGATCTTAGGATCTGAGCAGGTACATATGAGAGGAGGTAGTCCTTTAGATAAACTGGTCCCAAGCCATTTAGGACCTTGAATGTTAATGTTAACACTTTGAAACAGGTCCAGACTTCAACTGGTAGGTAACCAGTGAAGTTGATAGAGAACTGGCATTATATGTTCATACCAGCCAGTCCTTGTCAGCAGCCTTGCTGCCCTATCCTGGACCAACTGGAGTGTTTGGACCATCTTAAAAGCCAGTTGCATGTAGAATGCATTGCAATAATATGAATGAGAGGTTACCAGAGCATGGATTACCATTGCTAGGTTCTTTCTGTCCAGATAGGGTCATAGCTGAATGAATCAAAGAAGGTGCCCCAGGCCACTGAATCAACCCAAAATTCTACTGGCAACTCAGGATTCAGGATCACGCCCAGACTACAAACCATGTACCTTAGGACTGCAACCCCATCTGGGACAGGTGTAATAGCACCCACCTGGACAGAAGATACCCCCATCAACAGCATTTCTGGCTTATCTGGGTTAAATTTCAGTTTATTGGTTCTCATCCAATCCATGACCCAGCCCAAGCACTGATTCAGAATGGCCACTGCCTCACCTGGGTTAGATGGAAGAGAGAGGTAGAGCTGAGTGTCATATAGCCGGCACCTCTGAACAACCTCTTCCAGCCCTTTCATGTAGATGTTCAGCGGCATGGGGGATAAAATAGAGCCCTGCACTACTCCATGGCATAAATGCTACGGCACAGAGCAATAATCCTTCAGTACCACCTTCTTGAATTGGCCGGTTAAGTACAAGTGGAACCACTGCAAAGCAGTGCTTCTTCCTCCCAACCCAGTCAGCCTGCCCAGAAGTATACCATGGTCAATGGTATTGAAAGCAGCTGAGAGATCCAGGAGAATCAATAGGGTTGCACTCACCCTGTCTTTCTCTTGCAAAGGTCATCCCACAGGGCAAGCAAGATAATCTCCTTTCCAAAATCAGGCCTGAAGCCCTATTGAAATGGATCAAGATGGTTGGTTTCATTCAAGAGTGCCTGGAGCTGTTCACATGTTACATTCTGGGACCAATTCTAGTATTGACTAAATGGTTTGGAGTGTATATTCTACATGCCCAGAAATACCAGATTAGTGCCTTAGTTTTTTTTTTTTTTTACTTGCCTATTAGTAGCACATGTTCTCTAGGATTTATGAACTGTAGAATGCACACAGAAAGCTTTCTAATATTTTAAATACTACTACCATCCTGTCTAAAACTTAATAGAAAACTCTGTCATGAAAAGCCCCTTCAGCTGTATGTGTGGTTTTTGTTCTTTGCCTTCTATTGCTGTTTATTAATCAGGGAATTTGCATGAAAACAGACTCTGCTCTTTAAGTGATCAGCTTCTCTTGTTGTTCAGTCTTTTTTGAAATCATAGCCTTGGGTTTGTGATACCACAAACAACTGGCCATTGTGTAAAATGTCTTTCATGTCACATGAAAGGATTATAGTTCCAGAGAGGCAAAAGGAACAGGAGCAGATGAGCTCTTTGAAAATTTAGATAACATTATAATAAAATTTATATGGTGGAAAATGTGTAATGAACTTGTTCGCAATGTGGTATAGAAGAAGTATCTCTAAAGTTTTATTTCTAAATAAAATATGGTTCAAGGCTTTATGCTAACTCTCTCTTTGAAGTAGTAAGATTTCCCCATTTAATGATACCAGAGACAAGACATATCATGTTAATTATTTGTGATAACTAACACAAAACTAACTTTTTAGAGATGAAATGGGATACAATAAAGAGATGCCAAAAATTTGAGAAATAATTACATTTAGTGGCTTGTTTTTGTGATATGTTCAACTTGATGGGTGGATTTGCACAGTGGAAGATTTATATGCAAGTAAATGCTTGACCCAGCCTTTTCCAGCCTAGCAGTTGCCACATGTTTGGGATCAACTATCATACCCAGGCAGCTTGGACAGTGGTCAGAAATGCTGTGAATTGTACTCAAAAGCACTCGCTGGGCAACTAGTTGGAGAAGACTGCTGTAATCCTAAATAAGAAGGTCTTACAATGCTTCCAGAAAAATCTGCAGAGGTGAAGAGATCTCAGCCCCTGAGGATGAGCTTGCTGAATAAATTTTGCATTTTGTAGTCGAGTTTTGTCAGAACTGATTAATGACAAACAAATATGGGATTATACTTATGTGGTCACATAGCCTGCTATTACTTTAGATGCGTTTGTGTTACAAGGACAATGTGGTTCTTCAATATGATATTTTGGTCACAAATGTTAGGCTGTTGTAAATGCTGGATAGTGATGGATGTTTTAAAACTAATAGGGAATAACATGGCAGGAATTACAGCCCCAAGCAGAAAATAATAAATTAGGGAAGTGAAGGATTAAGAGGAGATAAAAGGGCAAGTCAAATAGCAAATCAGAGGAATGGAGAAGATATTAGCAGGACAAGAGTATGAAAACAGCTGAGACTGACTGTTAAGATGACTGTTTAGGGCAGGGGAGGGCAACCACTTTTGGTCTGAGGGCTGGAATGCTCCTGAGCCAAACCAACAATTCGCATGACATCAGGGGAAGAGAGGGCCTCACACGAAGCTTCTCTTCCCTGATATCATGGGTCCTATCCTGCTCGCTCGTAGAAAATCCTTAAATTCTCCATGTAGAGAGACACTGAGCTCCATGTCTTTCTCTGCATGAAGAAAGTAGCCAGTTCCATCAGACCTCAGCTGATTAGAGCTGCCTGATCCCTAGGTTATCTCAAACCTCTTATTGGAGATAACAAAGAGGTTTCTTTTTGTGCCCCAAAGGAGCTTTCTTAGAGAAAGAGAGGGCAGAGACAGAGGCTTTAGGGCTTTGTGAGCCAGAGTTTCCCCTTGCCTGTCTCAAGTTAAAGAATAGCAGAAAAAGATGGTTCCTGTCAGTGGTGCTGCCCTCCAGCACCTCCCTCACATTGTTCTGATTTCTCTGCTGCCACCCCACTTTCCCCCTTGTTGTTAACCATGGTTGTTTTCCAAAACCCAACCCAGATTGTGGGGACAGAGCCAACTAGTCAGTCCTCTGTTCTTCCTTTCTTCCATTTATTTAACTTTTTATAGAGATTGTGCTGCTTCAAAGTCATCCTTGTCTTTAGGTGGAGTGAGACAGTTGCCTCAGTCAGCAGATGCCTGGAGGTGGAAAACTGCTGCAAGGTGCTGGAGAAAAAGCTGTGTGCACCATGGAGCCTGCCCTGTGCTCCCTAACTATCCTGCAGCCTTCATGTACTCTTGACAGAGCTGTCTCCCACTGTCAGCATTGAAATAGGCTTCAACTGCCTATCTGCTCGGCTTCTGCAAAAGGAACGTGGTGGACTTTTCCCTCCCCCACGCAGTAAAATGCTATTGGCTGGCCCTCTCTGGCTTGCTCATTGATTAGTATTTAAAAGAAAGGAAAGGACACATTCCTTACCCATTGACTGGTCACTCTCCCAGTCCATTCCTCCTGACTTACTATCCTTTCCAGATGGGAACAACAGTAATGATACCATATTACTTCTAAAAAGAACACAGAAATGATTTGGTGTGCTGCAGAGCAAAGCTATGGTCATCCAGTCACAGCTGCCTTCTTCCCTGGCCTAGAGAGTGCCAGTGAAGATGGCGGGTTTGATGGGAACTTTACCTTCTAGCATGCCCATTCCCTTCTTGTTTAGTTTTTTTTTTTAAAGGTGTTCCTTACCACTGCTACTGGGATGTCATTTGGGGACAGAGAGTACTTTGCTTACTTTGCTGTGGACTGTGGGTTCCTTGTACTATGCCCTGCAGCCTGGCCCAAACTGATTGTGCTAATATTTATGCACTGAGAGCCAAACTGGATGTGATGTCTTCTCACTTGACAGGTTTGGTGTAAGTGGGAGATTTGCCAGTTTCATTTTTTAAAATGTGCAGGCTAAATGCAAATGTCACACCTAGTTCGACCCTGCGTCTTCTGCCCAGAATCCAGTTTTGCCCAGCTTTAGATGAAGATGATCACCAAATTCTCATCATTCAGTCTCACATTAATGTGATGAGTATACTTTTTTTTAAAGTAAAATGTTATAGAATTGCTCAATAATCCTACCCTGTTGGCTATAAGTTATGTTGGAACAATCAATATTATTCTGGACAAATCTTGGCACACTGTCTTTCAAAATATTGTTCTAGGCTTTGTTTAAAGAAAAACAAAAAAGTGAAATCTTCCTGAGTCCAAGCAACTCTGATTCTAGAGAGAGATTCTGTTTGCCAAGCCAATTACTCTACAAGACAAGCAAAACATCTCCGGGAATTAAATCCTATCTTGGGGAAATGGCTTTCTGTGGTATGGGTATTCAGACATCTAGGAATCCCGAAACTTCTTAGAACTGAGTAGGAAGATCTAATTCTTGTCAGGTGTATAGCAATATGTTTATGACACTGGGTATATACAGTGGTACCTCAGCTCACAAATGCCTCAGTTCACGACCAAATCAGGTCACAACCAGAAATTTCACAAAAATTTTGCCTCAGGTCATGAACTCTGCATTGGGTGGCGATTGCAGGTGTGCCCGTCTCCCCCCTGAGCACACCCACAATTGTGCCTGTCCCTTCCCCCACCAAGCGCATCCGCGATCGTGCCCATCTGTGGCCATGATTGTGGTCGCGCTCATTCAGGGAAGACGGGCGCAATCGCGGTTGTGCTGTGGGGGGAGATGGCCACGATCTTTGTTGTTGTTTGTCACTTTATTTCAAATTTTTGTGATTAAAAAAAAAGGTTACAGAATGGATTAACCTTATTTTCATTGAACCTTATGGGGAAATTTGACTTGCTCACAACCAATCTAAGTCGTGACCAGAATCTTGGAACAGATTAAGTTTGTGAGCCAAGGTACCACTGTATTCACAACTCAGCTGGTTGTAAACCAGCTTAATAGTCATTACTTATCCCAAGGAATCCTGAGAATTTTGTTACTAACCCCTTGCCATCATGGAAGCAGAATTCCCAGGTTTCCTTAGAGTAAGGATGGAGCCCTATGACACACTTGAACTTGGAGGCTTATTTATATCCAGTGCACTAAAGAGGCTCAGTGGCAGTGATCTCTGTCATCACTGTGTTTTGCATCTGTTTTTTTAATTCAGGTGGCTGTTTTTATCCTTCTAGAACAGGGATCCTCAAACGTTTTCAACAGGGGGCCAGTTGAAATGTGGTGGTGGCAGGCGCGGGCCAGCGAGGTGGCAGCAGCGAACACGGGCATGGCGGCGGCGGCGGGTGTGGGTGCTGTGAGGCAGCGGCAGTGGCGGTGGGCACGGTCCTGGCCACCCCTGGCCTGGCCATCCCCGGGCTCTCAGAATTAAAAATAGATTTAAAAAGTTATATTTTTGTTACCTTCAGTCCTTTCTTCGTCTTCATCTCTCTTTCTCTTCCCTCCGCCTCTCTTCTGTTTCCCACTCTGTATTCCTGCTCTGTATATGCGTGCAATGGGTTGTGGGGGGGGGCAGTGCACGCGCAGTTGAGCTGTTGCAATTTGAGCATATGCCAGCTCTCTCTCTGCTCAGTTTTAAAGAATGCCTGCGCCAGCTCAGAGCTTTTGGACTCAGATCGTTTTTTCTGAGCAAGTCCAAAACCTCTGAGGTGGACCAGATAAATAGGCATGGCGGGCTGGATCCGACCCGCGGGCCATAGTTTGAGGACCCATGTTCTAGATCAAGTATTTGTATTCTTATCCATATTTTATTAACATTGTATTTTTAATACGCTGAAATTAGTTTTTTATTGTGTTTTATGACTGTGAGCCACCCAGTGGTACTGTGGCACAATTGGGCAGCATACAAATGTTTCAAATAAATAAATAATTGGGAAGGAGGAAGGGAAGAAATCTGGGATGTAGATAGGAATGGGTAGAAGTTCTTGACCTGTTGTCTAAAGCATATTTGCATCCTCTGAGAGGCAGGGCCAGTGGTGAGGGGTGAGGCCAGGGCTTGGCCTTTGGAGTACCAACTCTGAGGTAGCAGGATGTTGGAGCTGGGACTCCAGATAATCCCTTCGCCTCCCAGACAACATTGTGAGGCCCTAAGATTGTGCTTTAAATGAGGTCATTCTTATATCAGATGCTCAAAATACATTAAGATGTTATAGTGGGTATGTGCTTTCCAAAATGGAGGCAATAAGTTTCATGTTAAAAAATGCATCCTTAACGGTAAGGAATAGCTTTGCAGTGACAGGAACTTTAGAATATTAATAATTGCTATCAGTCAGTTGTAGGAAAAGCCTTCTTATACATTTTTTTTTAAAGAACACACATCTGTTTTATTTACCTAACTTCTTGAGACTAGCGTTGCAGAACCTTGAAGCAGGCCACTTGTTGGTTCCTTATGCTTTGAACTTAAAAAATGGTGGCAGTAAACCACATATTTTGTGGATTTCTCCCCTTTTCAGTTAAATTATATAAGAATAGATCAGGAGGGTGTTTTTACGTTATGCCCTTGGTATTTGAGGCCTGGGAAAAGTTTAGGTTTAGGATGAAGCCTGAGCCACAGGTGCAGAAGAATTTCATTTTGAGTTTGCTTGAGTATCTGCTCCAGAGTTATGTGTAAAACATTTTATGAAACCCAGCAGAGAAATTTTTGAAAATCCAATCCTATTTTGTGTCTGCTGAGACCCATATGAAAATTCTAATGTAGCTTTCTTTGGTCACTTTATAAGCTGTAAAACCAACCTGCTTTTGCCTAGGTTTTCTGTCAGTTGTGAAATAGGGTGCCTTAAAGGTTACTGCTGGAGAAGAAATTCCCTTCTTCAGTACAGAACTGGAGAAAAGTTAAGCTTGCAGCAAAGCGTTTTCAGGAAATCGTTGACAAGAGGAATGTATTCCCTGCCCCCCTCCTCCTGACCACTCATCATAGCAACATAGCCTAGTCTATTTGGAGCACTATCAACTACTTCCTTTAAAAACTAACTGCTTTTAATGTTGTTTTCTCCATTAAAAGATGATATATTTTGGGGGATGTTACCAATACTTTTTTATACAAAAGGTTTGTAGGGAAAGGGTGCAGGGAGGGATGCACTTAGCATCAATAGTGTGCAGCAGAATCTCTTGGAGACCCCAGCTTCTGCATTCCCCTGTCAAGATTGTGAGTGGAAAAATCACGTAATGTTCATTCATGGCCCGGAAAAGACAAAATGCATTTAAAGGAGTTCCTGTGCCATACCTTCTTCACAATCATTGGTGTTCCACTGAATAATATTCACGTTGCTTCTGATGTTGTGAAGAAGCAACACAGAAAGTTGTCCCATGGGAGAATATGCAAAACGGGTCCCCCCCAAAGGTATTCCTCACTGTGCAGGCTATAGAGGAAAGAAGGATGTTCTTTTCCATGAAATAGCCTTCACTATGCAGTTCCTTCCATTCATTCATTCATTCATTCATTCATAAAATTTGTATGCTGTCCAATTACTTGTGTCTCTGGACAGCTTACAGCAAAAATAAATTGACAACCCACTCTGGTTGCAAGTTAATAAAATACAATAATAACATTCAATATTAAAACATATTAAAATATTGATTAAATAAAAAGGTCTTGACCTGGCGCCGAAAAACATATAATGACGGCACCAGGCGGACACCTCTGGGGAGCGCATTTCATAGTCGGGGCGCCACCGCAGAGAAGGCCCTCCTCCGGGTACTCTGTCTCCTAACATCTTTCACAGAGGGTTCCTGGAGGAGGGCTTCTGTTGCCGATCTCAGCAAATTTATATCTATGATATTTGCAAAGTCTTGCCTTTGATTTTGACTTATATTTAGGGCATTAATTATGTTCCTAGATGTAATGGAGCAACTTTCCACAATCCAGTTCCCTCCAGATCTCTTGGACTCCAGCTCTCATCATCCCTTATCCAGCATGGTCAGTGGCTGAGGATTAAGGGAGTTGTAATTGAATACATTTCAGGGCACCAGATTGGGGAAGACTGTCATAGAGAAACTGAGAAACACTTAAGAGGGAGGATAAGGCTATTAATGGCTATCCGTCATGATGGCTATATAAATTTCCTGTATCAGAGAAAGTATGGCTGATACTTCCTCATATCTGACCAAGAAGAACAAGTCTTGAGTATTTCCCACTATGTGCTTTAGGCCAACAGCATGTTGCATCAGGCGACCCGAAGACCGGCTGACATAGCAATCGTCAAATGCATGGTGGAAGGAGGACCAGAACATGGCACAACCATTAACTGTCTGAGCCACGTTCCCCTTATTCCCAGCACCATATCTCCCTGCACGCATCACTACAATAATTGGGACCTCCTCCATCCACCCACTTGGCCCCATACCCTCCCTCCCTCCCTCCCTCCCTCCCTCCCAGGCACAGTTCCATGCACAAGCAATCAGGTGAAGGAGAGGTGGAGACATACCATTATCCTTGTGGCATCCCACAGGAGCAAACCAGAGGGGTGCCCCTGGCCTGCCACTCAGCAGCAGACCTGCACTTATGCTGAGGAGCTTGCTGGATCGCCAGGCCAGATGCAGGCATTCCACACTGATGGGCTGTGCTGGGGCTATGGAGAATGCTGGGAGGTGGAGCAGGGGGGCCGTTGCAGCAGCAGCAGCTCTTAAAGTGCGGGGCAGCAGTGCTCTTTTCCACCAGTCTAAGTGGCTGCCGTTGGATACACTGCTAAGGTGTTACAGAATGGCTCTTCAGACCTCGCGGATGTTTATGAAACTGCCAGTGCGCAAGCTGTTGGGACTGAAGCTGCAGGAGCAAAGTTTGCCAACTGTTCAACTGAGGGCTTCTCTACAGGAGGGGGTTTCACTTGCTGCTTTATGGAGGCTTCTTTTGTTTTTATTGTGAGAGGAAAAATGCATCCTTTACATGCGTTTTCTCCTAAGGTTTGTATTTTTCTGTCTTTCTATTTAGTCTGTTAACCAAGTATATGGTGGTGCTGTGGTAGAGCTGCAGTATAGTAGAACTGTGACTGCTCATGAGGCTTTTGTTTTGGTTTGTTCCCATCTGAATGTTAATACCAGACTTTCTGGTTAAAGAACAAAGCAACGCAAATGACTGGAAAACTTGAAAGAGGCCCTGGAAGAAAATAGTGTCTTGAAAAGGCCTTGCAGACTTCTGTGAGTGCAACACCAGTGCACAGTAAATGCCACATGGAGAAAAAGGCTGTACTCAGGAGTGAGAGACTAGTGAGAATAGTGGTATATGAGCAGTTGGATGCAGGAGTGTGAAGGAAGAAGGAAGACATTTTACATACAGATTCGGCCCCTCATACCTGTAAATCAGTGTTGGTTTCCAGTTGTGGTCTCCGATGTGAATGTGCAGCGTAATCCACCAGACCACAGACATCATTTTCTTTCTTATTAGGTTGAGTTTAAAGTAGACACATGGTCAGGTATTTTCATCCCACTTTCTGTGTAGCTAATTCGCAATTGTTATACTTTCTTTAGTCCCCCTCCCTGTCCGAAATCCTATATATGCATTATTACCCGTTGTGATAGTGAAGAAATACTCATCAGTTATTGAAATATTTTGGCTATTTATTTATTTAAAGTTTTTATATGCCGTCCCATTACTAAAAGTCTTTGGACAGCTTACCGAACAAACAAAAAAACTCAAAACCACAAAGAACAAAGTAAACCATAACAACAACACACAACACACTGCATCCAATAAATAAATAAATTTTATTTAACTGTTTTTAACTGTTAAATTATTGGTGAACTAAAAAGGTCTTCACCTGATGTTGAAAGGAGTAAAGTGACAGTGTCAGGCAAACCTCCCTGGGGAATGTGTTCCATAGTTGGGGCACCCCCACTGAAAAGGCCCTTCTCTGAGTAGCTACCCTCCTAATTTCCTTCAGAGGACATCTGCCTCTGATCTCAAGGGGCGGGCTGGCACATAGGAAGAAGGCAGGTATCCATGACCCAAGCCATTTAGGCCCTTATAAGTCATTACCAACACCTTAAATTGGGCCCAAATTTCAATTGGCAGCCAGTCTTTTTAGATATAGGACTGGCATGATATGGGAGCTATACAGGTAAACCAATCATACTTCTGGAGAAGCTAAGTCAAAATGATGCAGGCATCTTGGCTTTCTCCTCCTCCCCCTCTCCCTCCTCCTACGTCTCTGACATTTGTCTAGTTTCTAAACTGAGATCAATGTATCATGGCTGCTATTATTACAATCTATTAATCTGTTTACAATCTGTTATTGTAAACTATTAAAAGACACATTCAATGAGGTGAGGAGATGGGGATCTCCTTTGGAGTCCTCCATTTTCTCATTCCATTCTCCTGCATTCCATACACACACCTTTTAACTTTTCATCATTCCCCAGCACCCTTCTTAAAATAGTTACTAAAAGACTTTGATGCCACAAAGTAGGTAAACTTGGTCTTAAATTAAAATTGGCAGTTGCATACTGCCAGAGAGCCAGTGTGGTGTAGTGGTTAAGAGCATGGGACTGGGACTCAGACAATCTGGGTTCGAGTCCCCGCTCAGCCATGGAGCCAACTGGGTGTCTTTGGGCCAGTCACAGACTCTCAGCCCAACCTACCTCACAGGGTTGTTGTTGTGGGGATAAGATGGAGAAGGAGAATGATGTAAGCTGCCTTGAGCCCTTTGTAGGAAAAAGGCAGGATATAAATTGAAAAATAAATAAATAAATAAAATACATGTTTAGAGTGCAATATGCTGAACATCGTGGATTATATTCACTGACACCACTCAGTTGGAATCAGATGGCAAAAAATATTATTGAAAGTGAAATCACTGAAATAATTTATCCCTGGTGGTTTTTTAGTGAGTATTCACCATGAGGATGACATTTCACTTGAGATTGCCAAGGGTATTCCAATACAGTGGTACCTCAGCTCACGAATGCCTCAGTTCACGACCAAATTGGGTCGCAAACAAAAATTTCATAAAAATTTCATAAAAATTCATTAAAAAGTGGGGAGAGGACCATGATTGCGGTCACGCTTGTGCAGGAAAGACAGGCGTGATCGCGGTTGTGCTTGGGGGTGGGGTGAGGAGATGGCCACGATCATGCTGGGGGGGGAGATGGCCGAGATTGCGCTTGTCTTTCCTGCATGAGCGCGTCCGTGATCTCAGTCATCTCCCCCCTCAGCACAATCACGCCCGTCTCCCCCCCCCGAGTGTGCCTGCGATTGTGCCTGTCTGTCCCCCAAGCGCACCTGTGATTGCGCCCATCTCCCCCCCACCCCCATCTATGGCCATGATCATGATCATACACGTGCAGGGATGACAGGCGCGATTGCGGTCGTGCTGGGGGCGGGGAGATGGCCACAATCTTTGTTGTTCTTTGTCACTTTGCTTCAAATTTATCTGATTGAAAAAATAGTTATAGAACTTTAACTTTAATGGGGAAATTTAACTTGGGTCACGACCAGAGTCCTGGAAAAGATTAAGTTCGTGAGCCAAGGTACCACTGTATATCTAATTTGCATTGAAACAGTGTTTCCCCCATCTTTCCCTCATAAAGATGCCCAAGTTGGTAAATTCTGGGTAGAAAGCTAGAGAGGGAATCAAATAAACAAAGCCCCCAAGTGGCAAACATGCCTCATAACAAAATAGGAAGGCAGGGAGGCTGGTTCATCCAAGTTTTGGCTTTAGTAGAGACCCAAAAATTTCAAGCACATTTTTCATTGAAAAGTTTGGATACCTTTTGATGGAACTACTTTGGTGAGGCTGTGTTCATTTGTTATATCTAGAATCGAAGCCAGCCAGAACTTGGAAGCTGCAGCTGGAGTTTTTCTGGGGCTGTGCTTTTTGGAATTTATTTGCATTTGTGCAAAAACAAGCTCATGGGGGATAAAAAGCCCCAGCCCCTGTATAATGCTTCTTTTAACCCCAGAATGCAGCTGTGCATTCCAAGCCTTGGGTTAGAGTTATAAAATAATTCACAGGAAAGTGCTGTTGTAACACTGGCATTGTATTTTCAATTGGGCAAACCTGAGATCAACATTTCTGTGCATTTCTCAAAATTTGCTGCCCTAGATTTTTATTTAAAACCAGTTTATACAATAAAAACTGACCATCTGAGATTCTGTAGAGGCACTGAGAAACAATCACACTTCAATGAAAAAAATAGTATCATCATAAAATTTGATGATTGAAAGTATTCTTGAAGCAGCATTTTGCATTAGCCTCTCTATGTTGTGTACTCCTCTATTTCTCCCTGTGAAGTCATCCCAAATGCTCCCAATCTTCTTTCAAAAAAGAGGGAGGAAAGAATCTAAAATGAAGTGTAATGTGTTACAATTTATATGGCATTTTTTATTTCGGTTGATGGAAAATAAGAAAAATGTACATAATACGTTTTTTCACAGTGAAACCTGCAAGCTGGAAAATAATTCATTAGTGTTAGAGCAGTGAATCTCAAAACCTTTCATGAAGATGTACTATATTGTGAATTTTTGAACCTTATATGTCTACATCCATCAGTAGCATTTATTAATCTGGAATAACTGGCCTATGTTACACCATTTATTCAGACTAGAGGCAGCCTGATGTTTTTCCTTTAGTGTACACAAGGTGTATTTTAAAAGTACTGCTTTAGGCTATAACCCCATGTGGCACTTTCTCATGGATTGGTTTAACATTTCCAGCGTGATGATGCATCATCAGCCTGAGTGATCCAGACTTTGTTAATTTCTGTGCATGTGGCAGCGTAGTAACCAATGTGGAATATCTTGAATATCTTGCTTTGAGGTTTTTGTGTCAGTAACTATTAAAATACAATGTCCAGACTTGTGAAAAGCAGCGTTTCACCACTGTATGGAGACTTTGCATGAAACAATAACCAGGGTACTGTTATATGATTTGCCTTCTTTTGTTTTAGACAATGATAAAACATTCTGCATGGCAAGCATGCCATTGTGAGTGGAGCATTGGGTGTGGATTAAAGATACTGCGCTTATTCATAAAAAAGGAGTTCCCCTTTTAAGTACTTGCAAATAGGATAAAGGTAACCAGGGCTGTGCTTCTAGTTTCCTGCTCTCTTCTCTCCTTTGTGTGCCATGGTCACCTTCCCCTCCTGTCTGCCTGAGTGAGTTACTTAAAGGCTTGGCATAAAAATACAGTGTTCCTCTGGCCCCAACAGATCATATTCTGCTGCTGAGAGTTCTCAGTAGCAGTTATGTCTGTGGCATCTATTTCTCACCAGGGTTTCTGGAATTGCATCTTAGTCCCATCCCTGGTGGAAAGAGCTGTTGGGAGTCTGGGTAGCATCTGTCATCACTGCTTTCCCATGCCTTGCCCCAAGAGGAGCAAGTTTTTAAAAAAAAATCTTGTGGGGAGGCAGCAAAAGTAGAAGCAGTGACAGGTGGCAATTTGTGAGCACCCTCTGAGCTTTCTCCAGGTACTTGAAAGTCTCTTGACTTGCATTTGAGTGGAAGTGCTCTGAACATGGCTGAGTAAGGCAGGCTGGAATTGCAGAATGTCAGATAACTAAGTCCAAGTGAGGAATGTCTTCCAACATGGATTAAAATATAAATGAGGGCTTTTATACTACTCAGTCCAAACTGCCATTCTCAAGTCTGTCTCTTGCCTGAGTGGTGGTGAGTCTAAAGGGCCTGTCTCCTCACCTGAAGTATAGGTTTCCACCCACTTTTCTTTACCTCCTGTCTGGTTTATTCCTTGCACTGGTGATCTGCAGGCGGAGAACCTGGGGCCCAAGGTGAGCAGATGGTTGATGTCTAGTGGTTATGATCTCTGGAGTTCCCTGTTCTTGCCTCTTTTCAGGAACAAGTGATGGGCTAAGGCCCACTTTCAGAGTCTGTGCAGTTTTCTACACAAGGCTGTTAATCAATTGTATCTGCTTCGGTTTTGTCACAGAATTAAGATCCCAGCACCCGACAAACCCCATTTCCTTTTCTGTTATATAAACTCTAGATGGCACTGTGATATAGTGCAGTAGCTTAATTACAAGTAGAAAAAGTGCTTTTACATTTTTACAAATAATATTGCACCTTACCTGCTCTGAAAAAAAATCCCTTATTGAAAGTCCTCTTTAAAAACTGACTAATTGGAAAAAAAAAAAAAAAAAACCAGGGTCAAACACTCAGTAAATACCTTGTGTAGAAAAATTCCCCATGGCTGCACCTGCTGGTCCTTCTGGTCTGGCTGGCTCCTCTTCATTGAGCTCCTGTCAGAATGGGGGTAATGCTTGCAAAATGGCTTGATCCTGTTCAGCTGCAGCTGTGAAAGTGGATTAACTTGATCATTAATATATGTATTATGTGGCATAGCCAGAATTTCTCCACTTCCAGTCAGTGAAATTTATTGTCTTGCATGAATGGCAGCCATCCCTACCATGGCTATCACTGCTGCTCCTACTGTATACTTGGGCTAGATCTCCTTATGGTGCCCTCTCCCCAGTTCAGCCACCAGGGCTGGTGGGCTGTGGCTTTGCAGTGGATCTGTATTCTTTGCCTTGTTGCTCCAGAGATTTCTTCTTGGCCTGAGTGGCACTGCTACATGCAACATTCCCTGTCAGGCATGGTTACCTCTCCTCCTGTCCCACAACACACACACGTTGCCCCTTTTTGCAGAGGTCCCATTGAACTGAATCATGACCAGTGAAAATTTGTTCACTTTTGAGATGCACAGCATATAATTGCTGGAACCAAAAAGATCACTCCTTAATCCCAAATTAATTAACAAAGGATTAAAATACCAGCTTTTTACTCTATGTGCATCAGGCAGATAATTTCTTTCTTTCTTTTTTCTTTAGTAATCATAATCTGGGAATAGCCCTTGAAAGTATCTGAAACAGTAAGTAATTTGTTCTTAAGTTAAATAATGAACAGCTCAGTCCTGTGCAAGTTTAGACAGGAAAATGTTTTTTCCTGTTTCTTTTTCAAGTTTTTTTCTGTTTAAACTATTTCCAAATACAAGTTATAGTGAAGGAGGATAAATAAACTAAACACTTGTTGATTAGTTATCGGTCATATTCTTTCCCTCTCAGATCTCTCACGCTTTCCAGACAGAGAACATTGTTTTGCTTCTTCTTTGACTAAGTCTTATTTTCACTCATCTTGTGTAGGTGTGTCTATTTATTTATTTATTAGATATGTGTGTTATCTTTTAGCTAGTGCCTCCCATCATGATGTAATTTATGCATTGTTGTTGATGATGGCAGTATTTGGGCTTCCTTCCGTACAAGCAATGCACATTCGTATACTCACATGAGCTGCAGCAACCAACACCTGGATGTTCATGGAGGACCCACACTGGTAGGGTCTAAAGTATTTATATCATTTGAATAATTGATATGACTAACATGTCTATATGTGATAGGGAATGTGACAATAGGGAAATGAGTTTCAGTGCTTCCATACTGCTTTGCTCACAGATGAATTGGGGCTTACTTGGGGATTGAATGTGCTTAAATAGCACATCTGATCCTAATGACTGAACAAGAGAAGCACATTTCTTTTCCAAGGATGCTTCTCAAACATTTTATTGTGTGCTCATGCAAAGAACCCTGAGCAAGGGCATTGCCTTGATACTCAGTGGGAAATGTGAGAATCATCATGTGGGGGGATGGGCAGGTTTCCCCTTGGATGGATATGCTGAAAGGATCTGTAGATACATAGGAATATATTAAACCTTTTTTTTTCTTTTTTGAACTGTTGTGAGCAAAATCTTCTTTCTGCCATCCCCATGGAGGCTAGGTTACAGTAAACTGTTATTCTTGGTTACTCCTGAGAATACGGTGGAACATTTGCCTATTTTCAAAAGCATTTTAGTTGCTTGTTTAAGCTGACATTAGTTTTTTATCCTCAGGGTATCTGTCACCACCAACACCTGATTGGTATCTTTTTAGATGATGCCGTATCTATTTGTCTATCCATACATTCACCCACCACCCCGGTAATGGAAACAATAAGACTTGCAGTGGAACTCCCAGGTTTGAATCCCAGTTCAATTACAAAGCTGATTGGGTGGTCTTGGGCCTCTCTCCTCCTCTCACCCTGGCCTATTTCATGGGCATGTTTTGAATTAAAAGTGGGTAACTTCCATCTAAGCTGCCTGAGTTCCTTGGAGGAAGCACAGGATGCAAACACGCTAAAACAGTATTGCAATGTATATGTATGACTTCCAATTTATAGCACTCTGACTAAACACATGGTGTCTAGCTGGCAGGTAGCGCCTAGTTGTGTGCTGCTTTTCAAAGAAAAACAAGAAGAATCATATATAAGACAGATATAAATGTCTGGATTCAGCTTTTTATAAGGCAGGGGTGGGTAACTTGTGGCCCTCCAAATGTTTTGGTCTTTAATGGCCAAACTCTCACCTTTGGCTATGCTGGCTGGGGCTGGTAAAAGTTGTAGACCAAAACATCTAGAGGGCCACCACTTGCCAATCCCCGACTTAAAGAATACAACTTTTCATCAAGCACACTATTATGGGAAACCTGAGGGCTCCAGTAATAGTCTGGTTCCTATGTATTACATAGTATAAAGACAACCAACCAAGCTCGGGCAGAGTTTCCACCCCAAACAACTTACAATGTGAAAGAGGGCAAGGAGAGATACTGAAATATTTGTAAGCATAATAATATTCAAGTTATAATAGCCTTGTGACACCAGAGCAGCAAGTTGCAGGAGGAAAAGGAAAAGGTGTCAGCAGCAGAAAACTTTATTTAATATAAGAAATTCACCATCCCAGATCTGCAAGCGTCTGTATTGTCTATATTTTTCCTTGCAGGCTATTCTGCTCAGGCAAGGGAGCAGTCAAAATTCCTACTCTCCTTCCTAGGCTAGGCAAGTAAAAATTCCTATTTAGCCTTTCTAAGAGAGTGACTAGCTAATCCCATGCTGGATAAAAGGAGGGAGGATGGGAGCTGTGAGGAAAGAGTCTAGAACTAGGGGGTGGAGCAGAGTGATAAAATCCACAGTTCTGCCCCATCACCCCATTTTCATGGCATGGTCTCCTTCTTGCCTCCCTATTAGCTGTAAATACTGTTCCTCACCAAGGTGTCCTGGCAGGACATGGTGGGAACAGGTTTGTGACTTAGAGTGCCCATGTGTTCTTTATTACAGAAGACACTTTTTGGTTTGAAAGTCCACCCTGCTTGATTCTGATAGATAAAGAACCGTAAGAATTTTTGGCCATCAGCAGTTAGCTCCAGAACAGCAAGGTACACAGGCTGCCTACCTGGTCACAGTTTTCTGTATTAGGCTTTGAGATGTTCTGTACTCCTATTTATAATGTAAGCATTATTTCTAATTTGCCTCTATCCATATATATTAGCCGGTGCAAATTTTATGCACATCACTGCCCTGCTTTTCCTTGATGCATTTCCTCTTTTTTGGCCATTCATAAGTGGCTACATACATTGTTTTGAAAAGTGATCCCAAATAAGTTCTAGATAGATAAGTGTAGATATCTGTGGAAGATTTTGTGTTCTGTAGTCAGCATGGGAAAAATACAAAGCACTTCATTCATAAGAAAAGCTTATTTTGGTAGCAGAACATTCTATAATGCCTTTGGGTTGTTTGGTGCCGTAGTGATAGTAAGCAGATATGCTTCAGGACAGAGTTGTATATGATTTAATAAACTGCATCATGCTAGGGATTTGTGTAGTATGTGGGTTTTGCTGGCAATAATTTGTGATTATTACTGCCACAAATTTTCCTTGTATATTGTCAAAAATATAAGTACCATAATTAGATCAGTTCTAATTTAAAGAGAGAAAACTAGATCAATGGTATTGTTTATTGCATTACTGTAGTTGTTTAAAAAGACTCAAGGTGTCTTGCAGTGCAGTTATTAAAACATACAAAATATCAAATAGCTAAAAATAATTTCAATTAACATAGCAAAATATAATAAAACAATTAAAACATCCTTGAGAGGCGGCACTCTGAGAACTTCAGCTATTGATTGTAGTGTACAGGTAGATTCAAACCAAGAGAAGCACTTGGAAATGGAAGCACTTGGGCTTGGGAACGTATTGGCAGCCAGTGTGTACATTATCTGGTCACTGCCTTTAAACAAACAAGCAGTATCTGAATGGCCTTCAAAGGGAGCCCAGTATAAAAGTATGTTATAATAATTTAAGAATCTTTTTATCTGCCCTGGGACCACATTCACATGCACAGACAAGCAAGACTTTGACAGACAATGGGCCCATTCTTATATGCTTTGCTAAATTTGCATGCAACAATAAGCTAGAAATACAAAATTCTTATTATTTCATTCTTGCATGGCTCATCCTACCAATAGGAGTTGCTAAACTAGCTGGGAATTTGAAGGTTATAGAGCTGTCTGAATCAGCTGTTGCTCCACATGCCAGCTAACACTACAACCAGGGTTTGTTCTTAGCTTATAATTCATGGTTTGTTTCAAAGTGTCTTGGCTAAATGTGACTCATGCCTGAATTTTACCGGATATGTTGTTTACCTCCTATAGAAATGGAAAATGTAGTTTGCATAAACAAAAAACTGCTTTTGACAGTCCTTTCCTTGTGCTGGCAGTGTTTGTTTAACTATGTTGGAAAACATCTTAGGTTCAGTTACAAATAAATTTAATTGGTTTGCATTGGTTTTATTTCCCCCATCTCAGGTTTTCAGATTTAGAGAGAGCAGAAATGACCATGACTGCCAACAAGAATACCGGTGTCACCAGGAGAGCTGGAGGAAGTAAGGTCCCTCAGGATACTCTAGACCGGTAAGCCCAGTGCATGTTTTTCCTTATCTGATGTGGAATTGCTTCAATCTTTCAAAGAGAAATTAATTTGTGATCACTAAACACTGGAAAGTTGTATGTCACTATCCAAGTCCTACAGATGTATTAGATGTATACAGATTGCATGTTTCATAATTTATCACTGATTGATTATTTGATTGTTAAACCCATTGACTTGACATATTCTGTGCTATTTTACTGTTGTAATGGACTATATTCATAATAAACAAATTTGTAAAAAGAGGTCAGTTTGTGGTCATGTTCTGCCATTTTGTCTTCCCCATACCATGAACATGAAAGAATGTACGATGAGCTGAATGTGGTGTTACGAAAGATCCAAGTAGGGTTGGTATTAGATGCTGTCATTATTGGGCACATGCAGAGGCCCACATTCAGCAGAAGGCCCCAGCTAATATCCTGGTGCTGCTCCTCCAGCCTGTTGTTGTAAGCAGTGACAGATGGGTAAGGAGAAGGAGTAACAGCTGCTGAATGCTTTGGTCTCTTTTTCTGGGTTGATTGGGCTCAGAGGGTAAGTGAATGGGCAACTGTGACAGTAGTAAGCGGATAGACCAACTCAAGGAGGGAACTACCTCTTGTTTGCCGGTCTCTTTCCTTTTCTTTCCCCTTCCAAGCAGATGAAGAGGAGAGGCTTCTAACTATAGTATTGATTATGTTAAAGTAACCAGGCTGGCCTTATGATTCAAAAGGAGCATTGCAGAGGTTGTCAGCAAAAGGCATCCTTCATATTAATGAACCAGCTAATTACGGAAGGTACTACAGAAGGTGATTCCAAACTGGATCCCTCTCTTTCCTTCCCAACCAAATGGAGTTAGCTTCACCCTCACTGAGGTTCCGACTGATTGTAGGCCAGACAGCAGGAATGCCAGGCACTACTTAATTCGTCTGTTCTCTTGAGCTGGCATCAGATGATGGAACTTATAAGGTTACATCCCTCTTTCTCAGGATATCCCTGCTCAACAGTGTTTCCCACTGCACCAGAGGTGGTCTGGCCCTCACCAGGTACTTGGCATATTTGGGGCTTGTTGGCCTTGGTATTTCAGCCAAGCATTCCAACCTTACCCATTCTTCCAGTTCAGATTCAGAGTCTGAGGTAATAACCTTGGAATAATATAATTGGGAGATGCAGGCCTAGTCTTCACATTACCAAAAGTATCTTGCTCAGTGCCCCCCCCCCCCCCCCGCCCCTGGGAATATGGAGCTGACACCACATCCAGAGGTGAGAATATGGAAAGCTTTGGCATGTATGTTGTTCTGAGTTTCTTCACTAATTACTCCTTTGCCATGCTGAGGCATGATGAACATAGAACTTCTGTGCCCTGATTTAGTGACACTGGAATAAGTTGTCCAGGGTGGTGGAATGAAGTGTCAGTAAGCAACATGCTGGTGAAGTTCTTCTGTTTTTTCCATTCAGCTGAACTAAATGAGGCAGTAGAAGTCTGAACAGATGTCCAAAGTTATTGGTGGACTGGATACGTTTAAATTGAAGCTACATCCAGTGACAATATTAGCAGTGGTCTGTTTAAATGATTTAGCGGTTAGTAGTTCTCTTGTTCTGGTTAGTGTCACACTTGCCTTGAAAGACAAAGTGCAGTTTGGGTATCTACTGATCTGGCACTACTCTTGGAAGCTTAACTGGCATATTTTTATCAGTTCTGACTGGCTCATCAGATGTGGCTACTGAAAAAAGGGGTCAGCTCCAGTGTTGTGGGGGACAAAGCAAAGTGCCATCTCATTGCTGACAGCTGTCCCCATCATTTAATGGGGAAAAATGGCCACTATTAAAACAAAACAAAACAAAATCCCCACAACAATGCAGCCACTCCTTACTACCTAAATGCTTTGGTATTACTTCCTTTCCAAGGCACTAGGGGAAATCCAAGATGGCACCTTGAAAAAGTAAATTCAGAAATATGAGGTTCAGGTTAGGCATTAGTGGTAGGTACTTTTCCAGGTGATTTAGACCCTGGCACCTGCCCAAGTTTGCTTCATTGTGACTGTATATCTTCCAATGTTTTCTTCTGCATATGTCTCTTAGGGCTTTTCTACACACTGCATTTATTGTGTGTTCAACATTCCTTACTCACAGTTTACAGGTTCTTTAGATTATATTGTGATTGTTCACTTTTCCTTCTCTGTCTAGCTTTTAATGAGCTTTTTAAAGTGGAAAAATGCAGTTTGATTGTGAAAATGAAAAAAGTGTGATTTCTTCTTGTGTGTTTGTGCTATTTCAATTTGTCATTGTGCCACCTAGAGGTTATGTAGTGTAAAAACAGGAAACATTCATTATAATGCTTGGATTTCAAGTCAGCCATGAAACTTAAATGAAACTTGGGTGACTTAAGTGTTGTGAAGTGCCCAGAGAGCTTTAGCTATGGGTACTAAAGAAATGTAATATAACAACAACAACAACAACAACAGAAAGTAGATACAGCAGTTGAACAACTTTGTGTAGAAAAGCACTTAGTCATCAGATAAGGCCATCTTTCAAGTTCCTACATCACCTGGTAGAATTCCTTGCCTAGGGAAGTTCAGCCCTGGTTTTTTTTTTTTTTTTTTTTTGCTTTATTTTTTAATTTAGGTCAGTTAATTTATATATTACGTTTCACATCTCTGTTTTCGAAAATATAAATAGCAGCCCTCTGAAGGAGTGGGAGACAATCATGTTTAGGACTATGCTGTATGTGAAGTGTATTTTTAACCCTTCCTTCCATGTGGTGGCTTTGATACTGAGCATTCACTGTTGCTAGTTTTAAAACAGACTTTGAAACCAGCTTCTAACTTCTGGTTTAAACCAAGGCATGGCTCCTGTTGCTCTGTATGAATCTAATGCTAACTATATGTATTTCTGAAAAGAAGTGGTAGGACAGATTTTAGCAATAGATGTGGTGGCTGGTGGGCAAGTGGGGGAAAATGGGTGAGCCCAAGGATCAAGCCCAAAGGAAACTTCTTGTCTTTTAGCCATGTGAAGAGACCGGGAAGAGCGCATTTTTAGTTGAGCCAGTATCTGAAAATAAAATTCCCCTATAGAATTCTGGTACATTTGAAGCAAAATACAATTCAATTCATCCAAAATTAAATACTTTTAAGCCTTACTTACAACAACAGAACCCCAATGAAGATCATCTAGTAGTAGTTTCATGACATGCAGGATATATCCAAATTTTGTGCCATATTAACACACTTTATTTATACTGGACCACCAGTATATATGGCATGCCACAGAGGGATTTGTCTATGCTATCTCCTCCTTAAGAATTTGTATGGAATTCACTGCCACATAATTTGTTAATTGTTGGAAACTTCGATGACCTTAAATTTATTAGATAAAATTCTTTGAAGAAATATCTGTTTGTAGTTATTAACCATGATAACCAAACAGAACTGCCATGTTTGGAGATAATATATCATTGTCTAACAAACACCTGTGCAGATGAATATCATGCTTGAAAGTTGGGCTGCCGCTGTGGGAAATAACATTGTCCAAGATGGACCTTTTATCTGTCCCAGCAGGACTCTTTTTATGTACTTACTGATCAACATGGAACTTACTAGATGGAATAAGCTACCTGGTAACACAGGCTAAATCCGTACATTTAGAATAGTCTCTGGCAACTTGAAACTCCACTGTGCTTCACTGAGAGCCATTGAAGTTATTCTTAAATTCTCAGGGCAGGTTATAGAACAGGGGTGGCCAGACTTGCTCACTGGAAAAGCCATATATGGTAAATGTCAGATCCTTGACAGCCACAAGACATAAACAAGTATTTATTTATTTATTATGACCAAATAGACATTTCTACAATTATTAGGCTAGTTACTGACAGTAGAGGTCTTGTGGGTCTGCATCTTGGCTGTGAGTCATTGAAAATTTCTGACAGAATCGCTTGACTAATCGATTAACACGTATTTCCACTAATGCAACCCTACTCACGCTTACCTATGAGTAAGATCTGCCGAATATAATAGAAATTGCTGAGTAAGCTGCTGTTAAGGCACGCTATGCTTTCAAACCAAAATGACTAAACCCCTTTTGGAGTAGGGCCTTTCTGTTTCCTTTTTGGCTCCAAATATCGGAGGAAAATGAGTGGTCGTGCACTGCTGCTTTGGGAGTTCAGGTGCAAGATAGCACCTGGCAGCAGAAGCAACTGGAAATTCCATCACCAGCTGCCATGCCAGAAACTTTGGCAAGGGTCCAGTCCTCCCCGGGAGTGCAGCTGTTGTGTGGTCCCCTCAGCTCTAGCAGGGCCCATGGAGGAAGCAGCCTGATTTCACATGCCAACCTTGGCCTCAATTCCGTGCCTTGTTGGATCAGGCATGTCCCATCCTATCCCTTCCCTGCTCTATGCCAGAAGCAAATAGGGAACTACTATACTATTGGCTTTTTCAGCCTCCCTGCTAGCCGAAAAATAAACTGCATACAGCTCTTTGGCCACCCCTGTTAAAGAACATGTGCAGATGCACAAGAGTTCATGTCAGGAAGGAAGAACAGCAAAGAGTCTTGTGGCATAGTAAAAACTAAGAATTCTGGTCTGGTCTGACATAAGGTTATGTGAACTACGGTACACTTAATTAGCTGCATGAAGTACAAGGCCTGTGTAAGGGAGGAGCCCAACCCCCCCCCCCCCATTGCTGATGCAGCTCTGTTTCGCTGACTTCTCTTTGGGAGGCCAGGTAAATCAGAATGATGCTTCCTGAATCATCAGAGAATTCCTTCCTTCCTTCTAATAAGACTGAAGTCAGCAGGATCCTAAGAACGTATATGTTCAAGGCTTGATGGCGTTTATTCTAAACACCTTTATGATAAAATAAACTGAAAAATTTTCTTACTTGTTTAACATGGGATTTGAGCAGATGTACTACAAACAAAACATGGTTCTGGTCAGTGTCTTATGATTTTACAATTGGTGTAACAGATTGTAATTGTATTACTGTAAATTGCGAAGCTGCCAGAATAACTCCATTTCCTTAGGCAAAGTTATTTGAATATGATCCGATAGCACAAATCTGGAGATCACCATGAATGCAATTTGTGCAAATCAATTTTTATCTGCTAGCAAGTAACCAGGTGTTCCTCTAGATCTGGACATACTTGAGGGATTAAGAAAAAAACCATGCAGTCATATTACAGTGGCAGAAATATCTATACTTTGATGTTGGATAGAAGGAAGATTGCAACTGGGGAATGGCTCCCACCAAACTACATTATCAGAATATTTTCCTGTTCACAGTCAGCAGAAATGGAGGCAAAAGCTGGCAAAAAATCCAGACATCAAAATGTTACGAAATATGCCCATCTGCAGTTACTGGTGGTTATAATAGTAAACCTCAGTCAAAGTTGGCTTTGCGCCTACTAAACCCTAAGCAAGAGTAAATTATAGGAGCCAGACATGGAGAGTCTGTTGAAAGAAATGTAATATTAACGTTAGAGTTTTAGGAATTCAGTACATTTAATCCAGTATGAAAGGCATTCACTGAAACTGTTCCCTACAGCTTAATTAGAGGAGCAAGCAAAGGGCAGTGTTGGACAAAAAGTTCACATAATGTATCTGACAACAGCAGGCACAGTTATGTAATGTCCTAACTAACATATGCAGTGATGGCAAACACCCATGCTGGTATTCAGATAGATTGAGGGAGCATCTGCAAAATGTTGGTGTTTTTGAAAAAAAAAGTATGTCTATATTATTTTGCCCCTTTCATAGTTTGTTTACCATGTGCGGCATGCTTGAGTTGAAGTTATAGCCAACCTTGGGTCTCTGATAATTGGATAACTGGATCTCTTTGATGCCTGTATAGATTCCTACTTTACAGGTTGAGCTACATACTTTAAAAAAATCTGAGGAGTACACCTAAAACATGAAATGTGAAGTGATTCTGTATATGGTAAGTAGGAGGTGTATTACCTTCATACAAAGTGATGGAGCTTGGATGTCTGGTTTTGACCATGTCTCACCAAGGACTGAGCTATTCTTAGGAACCAGACATGTCAAAGTCAGATGCCATTTCAGTAGTTGAACTAGATACATTAGATAGGGTGAGGCAGCTGTGGGATTGGTGGGCAGAAATATAATATGCAAATAAACTTAGACAAGAGTGAAAACAAGTTATGGAACCATAGAGCAACATGCACCCCCCCCCCTTCTGATTCTCACCGTTGAATTTAAATTTGGGTTTTCAGGAGGGTTCTCCTAATAAAGAATAATAAAGTACATCAAAAATAGTAATCATAGAACAACTGCTGGCTAAAAGGAGAAAACATTGGCCTTTTTTTCCATAAAAGCAGGTAAACGACCTATATTAGGGGTATAGAAGTGTTGAGCATCTGGGAGCAGAACTGCAGTGCCCCTACAGATGCCCTCCACTCTCCACAGTATCGCCTCTGCCACTATCCCTTTCTACATGTAGAAGTAGGAAATTAATTTGTGTCTCTATGCACAGTGAAACAAGTAGTTCCTTTCTTCAGGGAGAGGAACCGTGATCTCTTGTCTTTCCCTGCATGGAGAAAATGCATACAGAGAGACACAGGAGCAGAAGAGTCAGTCTGATGGGCCAAAATTGGCCCATGGGCTTAAGGGTTTCTCATCTCAGGTTGAATCAATAAAGAAAATATTTGAAAAGACAAAGAAAAACCCCTGAAAAGACAATGACTCAGTGTTGTGTGTCTTTTTTATGGATGAAAATTGCACCAGTGAGGAGCACCAGCAAACTGGCTCTTTCCAAACATCTTCGTTGCCCTCATCTCAGAAGATGAGGGCCCCCAGAGAAGGGTGTCCGAAGATGATCTCAGACTTGGGGCATCTCCATGTTGTGGTATGTGGTCCATGCAATACCAAGGTTTCAAGTAGTGAAAGATTAATATTGGCACTTTGAAATGTGCCTGGAAATGGACTTGTAACCGGTGCAGCTCTTTAAGAAGTGGTGTGATTTGTTCTCTTCAGCTGGTCCCAATCCATGGTTTTGCTGCAGAGTCCTGTACCAGATCCTGTACTCCACAGCTTGTATGAGACTGTCGTCTCCACAGTCATTTCCTGCATTATGCAGATGCTGATGGAAGACCCAAGAGGAAAGATGCAACCCTATCAGATCAAAGATATCTCTGAAGAAGATCTGAGTATTAATGGACACCAGTGTCTCTTTTTCAAAAAGACTACAGGCAAGAATAACAAATTCTTTAAAAGGACATCAGGCTTTGTGCCATCAACGCTGATTCTGTTTTGTACTGTTTTTCCAAACATGATCTCATTTAATTTGAAAGCCAAAACTGAAGTGTTAGAGAGAAAGAAATGTGAACACTGCTGGCTCTTTCCATTTCAAAAGGGGCTTTGCAAAGGAGCTGCAAATGATCTTGTATTTGCTCACACAGCCTTCAGACAAGCACATCCCACACCAAAGGCCAGGTAATCATCTGTCAGGTTGACTGAGCAAGTAGTGCCTGACCTTTGATTTTGAGCCGTAGGAAAGGAATCTTCCCCATTTGACCACAGACAAAGCTTCCAGGCCTCATGAGTCCTATTGCCTCCTGTTGTTGATTCTGCCGGTATATAAGCAGCCAGTTGGCTAATTGGATTGAGCACCTTGCTGTTGCGTGAAGCCCTTTGACCACTCCCTGCCATCTTGGCTGCTTTGCTGCCTTGCTGTCCCCCACCCCACCATCACCCTGATCAATTTGTCAATTGATCTCTTGCTCCCTCCTTTCATGCGGCAGCAGGAAGAGAACAAATGGCTCCTTTAAAACAAACCAACCAACGAAGTTGGAGCAAAGCTCTAGCATGTCTAATGACTTATTTATAAAGATGAGGGGCAGGGGCGAGCTGGATAAAAACCATTTGGAATAGAAAATCATTTGTTTCCTTTCCCCAAGTCTTCTGCCCACAAGATTTCTGTCCTTTTATCAGCAGGGGAAACACATATTGGCAGCTGTAGTGTCAGAGGCTTCTGGGTGCCCCACAGGGAGGCAGCAACAGTAACTATGCAAAGATAGTAAAAGAAAGCCCTGCATCAGCTACTTCAGGCTGCAGCTGTGGACTATTTTAAATCACAGTACTGCTCCTAGTGTAAGTGGCAGTGAACTGAACAGATCAGACACTGCTCTGGAGATACTTTATCCAGTAAGGGTCCTGGAGCAGTGAGGAGGCAGGACTTTAGCTTGCTCCAATACCTTCATTGTCTGGGCAAAGATAGAAAAATGATTGGTTCAGCTTTCTGCCTTTTAGACTAGAAAAAAATAACTGAATTAAAATGGTACATGGTTGGACTAGTCAATGCAGTCCTTTCCTTGCCTAGTCAGTATTGCAGCAACACTGGTCTCTTGGAGCTCCAAGTGACCATCCACTTGGTTTCAGTGCCCTCAAAGTAAACCAATATTTGGTGCGTGTGTTGGCGGGGGGGAGGTGTTATGCTGAATATTCAGAGTCAGGCAGTCTGTTCACAGGGGAGGTATAAGGAGCCGTCAAATACCTGGGTCATGGCATAACAGGTGGGAGCCATGGTGCCATAACAGGCTGCCACGTGTAACTGGAGGACCCAGAGCCGCTTTGGAGGCCCCAGTGCCCATCGTAGGGTGGTTGAACTAGTGCAGGAGGTACAGGCAAAGAGGTGGGGGACAGAACAGAAAGAGGAAGAAGGGACTCTTGCATCCTGTGCTACCTTCTTCTTGTTTTACCTGGAGAAGATTAATAGAAAGGTTAGGCAGGAGAAAGGAGATGATCACTTCTGTTTTGGCAAATACAGAATGTAGCACATTCTTTTTTTCAGAAGGCAAGCAACTCACTGGTTCTGATGTATTCTACCATAGTTATGTTGACTAATTAGAAAACTCAGGGTTTTTTTTGCCACTGGGTCAACTGTTTGTTTCAAGATGTCTCTTCTTCATCACATCACTAATAAGCATGTTCTTCTGCCTGAAATACCAAATGCCTGCAGGCTATTAACCGGATGTCTTAAAATTAATAGAGGGGAAAACCTACAGTTTGGGATGAGTAACTAATGGCTCAACCCAGGACAAGTTCACACAGAAAAAAAGGCCCATAACTCCTAGCATGTCCCAGAATTGCAGGCCTTTTTACTGTCTAACTTTGGATAGGTTTGCACTGTTTCTTATTTTAAGAAAGATCTTTACGATCAAAAACCAACTGAATTGTTGGACACAGTAGGAGGTTTTAAAGTAAACAGCTTGTCATTTGACAGGAAATCCCAATTTCGTGTGAACTTTATAAAGCATTTGCAGTCTAAAAAACCCCAACTCCATTTAAATTATCTTTAGCATGAATGTTATAAAAGAGTACATACAGATTTACCAACACTGTATTCTTCAGATGACACATCTATCCCCCTCACAACAAATGTTGGTATTTTTTCTGGTATACTTTCCCCTTCACCCCATAAAAGCGGTCTGCCTCTCTGTATGATTATGCAACATTATTTTGTACATTTTATGCAGTTCTAAATTATGCTTTGAGACCATCATATGGTGCATGAAATATTTTGAAAGCACTGCTTTTAAATTGGAAAACTGCTCCCTTGGGAGGGTGTTCCTGTTGTCACAAAGTCCTGCCAGTCAGTATTTTGCACAGCCACTTCTACTTTAAACTGGCCGAAGTCACCCAACCCTGACTGTGAGGATCCTCGGGAGAAGATGGAACATGTGACAATAAACTGGTGAGTGTACTGGCAAAGCATAGTGGCTTCATACATGTGTTGTCCAGCCTTTGAAGTTGAGGATGGTTCAGGGGCAGAGTGTATGCATTGCGTGCGGGAGGCCCCAGGTGCCATCTCTGGGGAGGAGGGAATCCTGCCTGAAAGCCTGGTGAGCCGCTGTCAGCAGCACTGCTAGATGGACCAGTGGTCTGACTCAGCACCAGGCAGGTTTTGATTCTCCAAACTGGAATTTGGAGTCCCTTTTTGAACTTAATGCTCATGCCCACCAGGAATCCTCACATTATGTTAAAAGCAAAAACCGCTTCAGATATGTTGTCCAGAAATTTTAAGACAGCTCTCGGCAGAATTACTGTACACATTCATAAAAGCACAGCCAGACCTCCATTCGTCTCATGTAGAATACAAGTTTACACTGCATGGTGTAAAAATGTGTATTTCCATAATTTTTGTCATGGATGACATTCATCTCATACTTCTGTTTAGCATTAAGATTAAAAGCAACAGCCAGAAAACAAGCCCCCTGTTCGTTCATTCTCTTTGCAAAGCTCATGGAGGAATACTCAAGTCTAGCACGACAGTGAAATATTGGTCTCTGCTCTTCCCAAATATGTGTTAACCAATCTTGGGAAATATCCTTCAATTTGTTCCACCCAGTTGATTTTTATCAGCACGCTGCAGTGTATGTCAGGATGAGAATTCATACCTGTGATCCAACGGACAAGCTTAAGGAAAGAGTTGATTTCCTTAAGTGAGCTTAGGGGACTCCATATAAAGTCCCAGTCATGTATATGGTGAATTACAGCCTCTGCTTTTTTGGTGAGGTTGTGGGCAAGGCACACATATTCTTTGTGACAGCCAGTGCAAAAGGTCTGAGGAGGCTGTGCATGGATATAATATTGGGTTCTGCCAGGTTCTCTGAATAGGCTGAGAGCCCAAATACCATTCCACTTCTAACACACCACAGTAAAACCATATGTATGTTTTATATTGAAGAACTGTATAAAGTATTTGAAGCAAGCTTGTCTCTTTTACTATAAGCTTATGTACTGACAAAAGTCATTACCTGCAATGTCAAAAAGAGAGAGAATAATAGTTCTAAATTCCAGCCTTCCTCATAGTCGAGCCCTGCCAGTGCTGCGTCATCATAACTATCTCTGACTTAGGTTCCAAGACACTGACTGACGTGGAAACAAGTGGGGGATGGCTGATGGCTAAAGATTAACCTGTTCAGCTACTGCTGCTAGTCCCTTTTTCCTACCAGATTTCTCAGCCACTTCCTTTCCTGTAAGAAAAACAGATTTGTGAAGATAGTCTAGTCATGTTCACCCCAGAGGAAAACGGGAGGAGGCAGGCACAGGAAATAGTAATTGCATCATTCATTGTTCTATGTGGCTGGTTTCTGTCACAACCTTGGCTTGACTCATAAGTATGGAGGAACTTTCTTGGAAAAGCATTTATCCTTTGATGGGGAAGATGAGGGTAGGTGGAGAAGGCTTACTGACAACTTTCATTTTTGTCAACATTTGCGGTTGCAGCAACAGGAACAGCCTCTATTTTGCAATTAACTCAAACATTGTCTGGATTTCATTTTTATGAAGGTTGCAAATATTTATAGAAACACTTAGTCTCTACCAGCAAAATGAACACCCAGCTGTATCCTTGGCTATTTCCCAAAGTTGGCAAATGGTAGAACATCTTTTTAGACTGAAAGTTGTGGGGTTGCCATGGAAAGCAGGAGTCACAAATCTGTTTCTACCAGTATTTTTAATATCTTGTGATCCAAAGCATATCCACTAAGTGTCTGATTGCCCTCATAAGTAGCCAGTGAAGTAGAGCTAGGATGGGAAAATGTGGCAGCATCTTATCAGGCATTTTGAATTTACTGTAACATTCTTCTAAAGCCTGGTAGCCTGCAGGTATTAGATTGCAACTCCCATAATTCCCAGCCTGCATACCCATTTGAAGAGGAGCTTTATGCTAAGTTCAGCTTTTAAAAAACAGGTTACCTATATAGTCCTGAAAATTGTTTTCAGCTTTATCTGAATGTTTCCACAGAGACCTTCTGAAAGATTTAATGACAGCACTGGTTTTACTTCTTATAAGCTGTTTTTTCCCATGAATCATTAAGACCTATTGCTTTCCTTTCAAGATAAAAAAGTACATTTGATAGTTATAGCCAGGGCACATTTAACTTGATGTTTAAGAAGTGGAGAAGTATAGTTACAAGAACGGCTCCAGAAAATAAGACTGGATATATCATTCCAGGGGTGCAGTCATGACAATGCATAAACCTGCATTTTCATGCTGTATTGATGACTTTGGTGCAAGACAAGGATGGCCAACCTGTAGTCTACAGGATTCATTCAACTTACATCCAAATGAATTTTTGTGGCCGCCATCCTGCAGCAGATTGGAAGCTGGTCTCTTCTCATATGGTAGACAGGTCTATACTATTACAAAATAGACACATGTCTGTTTTGCTGCATTAACAAACCATAGGAAGTTTTGATAAGCTTGTGTGTTCTTTACATCTCTATAATCTGGGCTAAACAGCTGTATTCTTAACAGTCCATGACATTTCCAGTGCTCACAGAAACATGAGTTTTGAGAAAAACTCAACCAGTCCAGAAATTACGTCAAAGTGGGAGCATGGGAGAACGAATGACCCTGATTCTGCTTTTGCCACCTCATGTAGAAATGGGGAATTATGCCTCTCATTTGTGGTGAGATTTTGAGCCCCAACAACTCCCCAGGGCTCATGGAACATTCTGCAGGCAAGCTCAACGAGCTGGATTTTAAGCATTACAGTAAAAGTGGGGAAAGGTGACTCATCACTGCAAGTGACTCATCCTTCAGCTTACACCTGCTTCAGTGTACTATGTGAACCTCCAAATTGTATGTTAGCTTAATTAGGTAGTTTTGGTAATGTTATGGCTACAGCTACATCTGACATGTGACAACTTGCTTACTCTGGAGATGTAATTGGCACACAATGCTACAGTCAGTACTCCAGAATGATTCACAGTCCTGGAATAGGAACTGTTTCTGATAGATTTTGCTGATGCCACTTCTGGCCTATTGCTATTCAGTTTTAAAATCTGGGTTAGGTTCTCATGGAGGTTCAGAACTGAGGTCAGCTTTTGGTCTTCAACCTATTTCTTCAAACCTACTGCACAATGTAAATGAATTTGTTTCTCTTTTGTTTGCTCACATCAGACAAAACCTTCTGTACTTAAAACACCTGGTCAGCTGTACAATTGCAAGTTCCTGCTAATGTTTATTCATAAAATTACTATTTAGCTTTTTTTTTCTTGCTAGTATACATTTTCTGTTAGCAGAGATCTGCCAAGTTGTAGATCTGTCTGGAGGCAATTGTGTACTGGATCTACATCACTCTCTTCCCTATTCTAGCATATGCTGGTATTTGGAAGAACATTCAGAAAGATTGCTAGACCTCCAGGTGCTCTGGACAAAATCTAGCAAGGCAGTTGGAAAAATGAGAGACTGCTATGCACACCTTTATTAAGCTTGTGCTGTGTCCAGATTTAATGTGTCCAGGGCTCCCATATGCAGAACTGAATGACCAAGGGGCTGGAGCAGCAGTGCCAGCAGCTGCTTTGTCTAGAACAGGGTTGGGGATTTTTTCCTTGTTTGGGCAACATTCCCTTGGGGCAGATTTTCAGGGCCGCACACAGACAATGAACAGGGCTGAAGCTACTGTTGGGTGAGGTCAGAGTCAGAAATGGCCAGACCCATACCCATTTTTCTCTTCCTTTCTAACACGCCATTCTCGCTTTCTCACCTTCATCCTCCCTACACATTGGGCTGCCAGGGGAAGGACAAATCACTCTCATCAGAGGTCTGAACTGTTCTCTTATGGAAAGGTCTTTTGAAATTAAGCCAAAGGCTGTTCTTGGCCCTGAGGTCTCAGGTTGCCCACTTCAGGTCTAGGATTAGGAGCTCTGCTGCCCCTTGTTGTTTGCTAGTTGGGTCAGTAGCGTGAGAGTTTCTGTGGAGTACAATTTTCTCCAAGGATCTGAGGTGACTTCTACTCACTTGGGCAGTCCTTTGGCTGAACTCTGGCTGGGCAGCAGTTGGCACTCACCTTGTCTACCTGTTTGTCTTTGTGGTTGCTTGATTGCTGTCCGTCTGCTATTTGTGCCTTTAGTTCCCCACACTGTTAGTTCTCCAAGCAGCTTGTGACTTAGAAGCACAGTAGGCAGACACTATTTTCATTAAATATTTGTACTGTTCTCTTCCCTGCCCCACACTTTTGAAGAAACAAAACTTATAGCTACTGATGATGGCTTGGTGACCTTGTAGCAGTGACTGGATAGCAGGCATGTGTGAATGTCTCTTTCTCTATACTGCCTTTGTTTGGAAGCAAGGAACATGTGAAAAACTTTTCTCTTTGTCTTTTCACAGCTGGTGAATAGAGTAGGACACATCACCCTGCTGTACATTCTTGGCATTTGAAGAAATTGTATTTTCAGTACATTCCCTTCATCCTCCCCTCTGCTCCATCTGTATTCATCTGTACACATAAATCCCACACAGTTCTTGCAAAGATTTTCCCCCTAAAATCTAAGTCTTAAAAGGTGCTTAAACAACTTGGCTTTTGCTAATGGGAACTGTTTATAAAGGCATTATTATTTCCTCAAATTCATCACTCCGTTTCCCCACCTACTAATAACAACCACTGCATTTGTAAAGAATTGTGGCATTGCTTAGAAGAACTCTTTCTCAAGAGGCTGTGAATGATAGAGAATTATAGACAGCAATCATTAGCTCAGGAGGAGTGTGAAAATAATATTGTTTTGGATATGGGGGTTAAGGAAAAGAGTGCCCAAAATGTTCAAGAACAAGTAGGCAAAGGTTTCTTCTCCTGTCACAGAAAAGGGGTAAGGATGTAACCATATGCATGTGTAAACTTGCATAGGATTGTGCTTTCAGTGAAGCAACACAATTTTATAACTCCAAATCAAGTTTTTGACATGCAGTAGCCTTTTCCATCCAGTTGCCTTCCAGATATGTGGACTACAGCTTCCATAATCCCTAGCCAGCATGGGCTATGTTGACCAGGGTGGTGGGAGTTGTAGTCTAGCACAGGTAAAGGAACAGGTTGGGAAAGGCTTTCCCACATAACAAAGCTATCTTTCATTGGATCAAATGTTCGTAGATTACATAAATATGAATAAGAGAAATAGATTTAGAATGGGGAAATGGTCCCTTTTGTGTGTCGGTAAACCCACTAATACAGTGCTTATTTGCTGTGTGCGTATTTGCTGGGTTGTTTCAAAGTGCTTTGAGTGGACAAAGATAATCATCTTTTGTAAAGTTGAACTGTTGTTTACAGAAAAGGTGTCTGTACACATAATGAGATGATTCAGTGGAAATATGGGCATCTATGTCTAGCCACAATAATAATATAGTTTAAAATCACTTTCCTGTTTCCTTCTTGGCATTAGTGACATGCCTTAAGACAGCTAAGTGACTATTAGTTCAATCATGTTGCAGTCATAACAGAACAATTCTTAATAGTGAGTGAGAGGAGTAAAGTATACTGAATTTAGACAGGCACATATTCCCTGGATTTACAGATTCCCTGGTTGTACCCTTTGAATGGATTGTAGCAATTAACCCAAAAGACAGGATCTGTATTTGCAGTGTAAAAATATAAAGAGAAAATTATCACTCATGTTTGTTTGCATAGTAGATGTGTCAGAAGAGCTTGCTACAGCCTTTCATCATGATGCTTGCCCCCAGGAACTACATGGTGGGGCACTTTGTTTATGCAGCCCAAGCTGCATTTCGTCCCCATTTATAGCTCCCTTGCTATCCAGTTTATTGTGGCCTCCTTCCCCCTTATTGTGGGAAGAAGAGAAGGGCAACAGGTACCATTAGTAGAGGTCCTTCCTGTCCCATCACTGCATAGAGTGGAGTCAGGAATGTGTCCCTTGTGCTTCTTTTAGAACCACTGGCTCTGATGGGATTAAAAGAAATGTAACTGAACTGCTGATCTGCTTTTTCCAGTCTTTCTCCTGTTAGGAAATGGGAGGCAGTCCTGGCCTTGCTGGGCTGTCATTATGCCCATTTTCCAATGGGAGGAGTCAGCAGGATGTACTGCCTTGCCCTATAAAGTGAGGAGCAATGAGTGTGACAGAGACTTGTGTGCTGCGTCCTCCAGGGAGCCCTTTGCCAGGAATCCAGAGGGATCTGCAATCACACAAGTGCCTGAAACCGAGAACAAAGCAGAGCTCTTTTATACTGTGTTTTCCCACCTGCTTTGCAGATATTTGTCCTGCTGGAGATTGCCCCAGTGTTCCTGGTAGGTGGTGGGCCCTTTGCTAAGTCACCTTATGATGGTGACTGCTGATGCCAGCCTGAGGGGATGCTGCTGCATGTCTCTGCTTTCTTTACTCTGTGATATCAATACCCGTAACCCTGTTCCCCACTCTTTTCTCAGACCTATTTGTGACAAACATCACACTCATGAAAAGGGCAAAGGCTATCATGGGTAAGAGGCCTGGACAAAAAGAGTAAAAAATGGATGTGGGTATTTAGAGATGAGCAGCAATCCACAGAGTCATTCAGTATACCTTCTTCCTGTTTGAAGGGCATTTTGCTAAATAGCAGTGGTTGATTTAAAACAATGACAGCTGTTTTCATTAAGGCACATTAACTTAGAAACAACAACCACCTACCCTAAATGAGGGAAGAAAGATCACATACACCCTGAAAAAGATTATTTTCAAGAACAATTACCTCTAATAACAAACTTGAGTGGTTGAATGCTGACCAGTTTGGAAGCAAAAAAACACAACACAACACAAAACAAAAGGACACCCCAACATAAGGTGATTTTTACATACTTGGGGGACTCTACATATATAGAAGTAAGAGTTGCATTCTCAGAATTGGTATATTTGGTATACTTCCTTAACATAGATGTTATCATTAATTTTGGATTGAGTTATAGTCTTTGGTTATTCTAATTGCCAGAGGTACTGGAGATAATATAGAAATGGCTGTACTTGTTGGGGATGTTGGGAATTGTAGCCTAGCACCTGTGCAGGGAGAAGAGCTGGCCATCCCGGAGCGAGACTGATAGGTGTATAGTCTAGTACATCTGGGAAGGGCTGGATAGAAAGGCATGCATGGATCCTTGATGCTAACCCTTACCTTAACTACTATGCTTATACTTAGGTAGCTGCGTGTTTATATAGTAAGACTAGAAGGAAAGTAGGAAGGTTAACTTCATCTTTCTTCTGTCTTAATATTGGCAAATGGCTGCCATTTTGTGATAAAACCAAAGTTGTCTGGAAACAAAGTAAACATTCCTCCAAATTCTGGGTTTTTAAAAAATTTATTGCTTGTTGCAGATGTAGCATGCATCATGAGTGTCTTTACAAAGGGACTTTAGGCTGCAATCCTACATGTGTGTAGCTGGGAGTAAGTTGCATTAAACTCAGTGGGGCTGAGTATAGATGCAGAGGATTGTACTGTTAGTCACATACAACTATAATTCCCTGCCCATTTTCGTGGGAGAAAGCCCCACTGTGAATTCACTTCTGAGAAAGATTGTGCTATGTTCTGAAAGACCTTGCTAATCTCTTTTGAACTGCATGTGCTGCTCCTGAAGTACATGAACTTAGAAAAGTACACATTATGAAAGCAAGGACAAGCACATACCTCTGGTTTAAGTTACCAGGTGACAGGACTGAAATAAAGGTGGGAAATACCAATAAAACACCACATAAACAAAAGTAAAGCTCAGTGAACTGAAATAAGACTATCAAGAGGGCTTTAGGCGTTTCCATTTACCAGGTCATTCCTTGCTTCCATTTCCAGCAAATGCTTGACTTCAAGTAACAAGGAAATTCCCTTCTTTAATGAGATCTAAAAGCAAGATAGTGATATATTACATAAATAAATTTGCAAAAAGTAGATTTTTTACAGAATATCTGTGCTCATTTTGCCCACCTCACCCCTCCCCCAGTTACCATTAACTTTTCCCTTAGACTTGGAACATGTTTGATACTGTTCAAAAATAAGAGTAGAGTATTTTATTACAACCAACTAAGATACTACCAAATGATGAGCGAGCTCTCCAGTTTACCATAACTCTTCTTCAGGTTGGATGTTAAGCAAACAAAAGTTAACAACATAGGATAGAGCCTTTGTGGGTTGGACCAAAGGATGGTCCGGTCCTCCATTCTGTTCCTACAGTGGCAGCCAGATGTCAGTGGGAAGGTGAAAACCAGGACGTGAATGCCGCACACCCAGTGACAGCCTCTGAGAGGCGTATTGCCTCTGATACACGAGCTTTATAGCTTGAAGGACTAGCAGGTGCTGAAAGTATTCACACACTAGTGACTTGTAAGGCAGAGAGAACCCCCCCCCCCCAAGTAATCTATATTCACAGAACTGCAGAATTAACAGTACTGGTTAACTGGTTAACAGTATCTAGATTTGGAAGGCATAGAATCCAACCACTAAGCAGAGTAAATAGGTTTTGTGAAGTGCCACCTTCCTCCAAATTTAGGGTATTACAGCTTCGTGGCTAAACCTGATCATGCACAAACTCCAACACAAATTTTTAAAAAAGCCAAACAAGCCCCAAATTATAGTAGGATATTTCTTTATTGAGATCATCTGATGTTCCCAGAGTAGTAGCACTGGATAAAGGTGTGTGCCTTCATCTAAATGTTGGCTTTGTATTGTCTTGTGAAATAACTATAACTTGGGAAATAGTTTGGCATTTCATGGGAGAAGTAAAATGGTGGATGAGGTTTTAAACATAGTTGACTGTAAAACGCAAAACCAGCAAAAAGTCACATCAGCTCTGAAAATGTGTTGTCAATATGACTTGAAGTGTTTTTGCTGCATTCAATGGACTTGAGGTGTTGGATGGATTTGATTATTGTGGTCAGTTGCTTCCATTTAAGTGATTTTTTAAAATGTACCACTAGCAGAGATTAATTTTCAGTACCAATTGTAATGTTCAGCACCCATTTCTGGGCAGAGTGCCTCAGCTATGAATTTATTAGGTAGCCTTAGGCAAGATACTATCTGCTGTGTGGAGCTACTGCTGCAAGGAGATTGCTGTAGGGGACTGCAATCTAGCATAGAAACAGCTCTCTGATGCTTTTCTGCTAGTCCCCAACAGGCAAGTATACTTTGTGGTCTTATTTACAAGGCTGGATTAGAATGCAAGAACAGGTTCATTTATGTTTATTACCGATGCTGACTAAATTGAGCTTCCACGTTCAGAAAAAAGTATGCCTCTTAAGATCAGCAGTGGGGATATGACCACTGAATGTCATGGCCTGTTAGCGTCTAGAGATATCCAGCTGGTTCTTCTGTTGGAATAAAAATGCTATAATCCATGAAAGCTGGCCATTCCTGGCAATGCAATCTGAATGTACTTCAGAAGGTTTGAAAACTACATGAGCTGTGCACTATGGTCCATTTACTAACAGAAAAAAGGAAAGTACCAAAGTTCTAGTACCCAAATTTTGCACTTTTAGAAACTATGTTAGGAAGTCATCAGTTTGTTTTGGGGGTAAAAGTTTTGAGCAAATGATAGGTAGCCAGGTAGCTAATTAATGCTTTTCTTTCCTTTTCAGGTGTCAGTCGGTCTCTCCCCCACCTCTTCTGTACCAACCCAGAAGCCCAACGACATACCCTTTCAGTGACAGTGAAGATTCTTGCCGCTCCAGTAGTTTCACCAAAATTTCTGGTTCCAGGCTCCTCCTCAAAGATCGGACTCCCTGGGGAGTTACCTTGAGGAGCACCTCTGCTTCCCCATCAGACACCGAGTCTCCAAATCAGTCACTAAAAGCTGTCAGTATTGGCTGCTTGGACAAAAGGCTCTCTATTTTCCAGACTGAAGACTCCAAGGAGGAGCAAGATGGTGAAGCCATAGGCAGCCATTCACTTACTCGGAGCACACTCTCCTTGGGGACTGCAGCAAACCTGCGGAACCTCTCTCTCAGCAGGGTGAGCATCCATTCCCAAGCACTTGATATCAAGCAGAAGATATCGGAATGGGAGTGCCGCAAAGAACCTTCTCCTAGGATGAGCGTATGCTTGGACAAGAGGGATGTTGGGGACCGCTCGGGCAGTGAGAGCTGCCCTAGTATGTTGCCTTCTCCCTGCAGTGAGAAGACTTTTGAATACAAAAGCTACCAGAGGATGAGCAGAACATTTTCTGAATGCTCCTACCCAGAAACAGAGGAGGAGGAATTCCTGGACAGGGATTCCTGCCACAGGTTTGAGAAGAGGCCGAGCAGGAGTGAGTCTTCAAATGCTTTCCACAAGGGGACTGCTAGAAAAGAGAGCTCTGCTGTGCTGAACAGAATACAGAAGATTGAACAGGCTTTAAAAGAACAGCCTGGCAGGGGTCTTCCCCAGTTGCCAAGTAGCTGCTACAGTGTCGATAGAGGGAGAAAGAAGTCTGTGACTTTGGGTGCTGTGGAGGGCTTGATTGAGAATGCAAATGATGGCAAGGCTGGGAATGTCCCTGGGGGAAGCAATCTGGAGGCACCCACTGAGACTGAGAAAACTGGCAAAACACTGCAAGGACATAATAGTACAGTTAGTTCTGTTGGTCCAAAGCTGCTCCCTGAGAGCCTGGGAAACACAGCCATCAACCCTGTGCCCAAGCCCAAACGCACCTTTGAGTATGAAGCTGACAAGAATCACAAAAGTAAACCAAGCAACGGCCTACCTCCTTCACCTTTGGCTGCTGTTCCTCCTCCTCTCCCATCCACTCCTGCTCCCCCTGTCACCCGGAGGCAGAAAAAAGAGTCACGCTTTCACAGAAAATCCCAAAATAGGTAAAGATGGAAAGCTATTGTCGTATAACTTTAAATTTTACTGCATAACAAGATACTTCTCCTTTTATGGTAATACTCTTCAGATAAAAATGAAAGGAAGCCTAATTAGCCCACACTGCTTCTGTGCTGTAGAATCAATGCCTTGCAAGTCCTGCTAATCAGGATTTTGCATGTGCGGTATGTTCCCAAAGGATATAAGAATCTATTAACAGTTACAGCTGCCAGAGGAGCTTTTATTTTCACAGCAATAACAAGGATAAATGAAGACTGTAGTCTGTGTGCTGTGCGACTGGAGAGCACCGCATCTCCATTCATACTTTCATATAGCAGGTGCGCACTGTAGAAATTAGCTTACTGCTTTTATTTTTCTTCACACTGATCCCATGAAGTTGGTAAAGCCCAAGGTCTTTCACTGGTTCTGTGGCTGTGGGGATTTGGTGGGCCTTCTGTATCCAAACCCCCAAATCACCCGTAGCTTCTCTTTATTACGTGTTTCATCTATGGAATGTAATCAGAGATATTAATGTGAAGACTATCTTTTCAAGAAAGGGACATTTGTTAGCATTAAACACACAGCTTTCCTATATAGCACTTGGCTTCAGTCTCTGTAGTTTAGCTGTATTGGCATCAATTATGCTGAGTGAACCTTCCCCCAAGATTTCTTTCTCATGAACAGATGAGGTAGAAATACTTCTAGCATTATAACTAGGACCATGTTTGCTCTGTAGTTAAAAACAAACAGCCAAAATAACAGATTGTTCAGTAATGTAACTCGGTTTCTGCAGTCTGTAAAAATTATGAAAAGTTATTGAATGCATTTCCTTATTTTTGCAGAATTTGTTACTTGTTTATTTCTTTGCTACAATTTTACCCTCTTTCCATAAAATACACTCATGGCACCTTATGCTTGTTGTAATAAGTCTACTAGATTTCCTCTAGTTTCCAAAAAGGGCAGATACACTCAAATTCTTATAGTACTCTTCGAAAGAGTTGGTTGTTCATGCGAAGCATGAAGAGGTATGCAGAGTACCAAAGCAATGTCCCCTGGACCACTGGAAATCATACCTGGTGCCTGCCTTGGTTTATTTAGGCAGAACTGAATGTGCATGGACTATTTTCAACAACCTTGAGGGTTAGATTTGTAAAAAATTGTGAAAGTTTTGAAGATTTTCTTTTTTCTGATTTTCTGATTCATTGTATTTTTATTGTCTGCTTTATGGACTCTTGTAAGGTTTTCAGAAATGCTTGGCTCTGGGGCAGTATAGAAATGATGGAGGAGGAGGAGGAGGAGGAGGGAGTTTCTTTGAATACTGAATTGTAAACCAATTAATTCTATGCTTGCACAAATGCACAGAATAGATTCATCTCTGATTATCACTTTTATCATAGAGCAATAAGTGAGCAAAAGCAATAATGTCTAAAGTAGCCAAAAATGTACCTGTTTAAATATGCAGAATATGCAGGAGGGGTATGTGTGTGACAGAGTTCCATGTCTGTAAATACTTATTCCTGTATTCTGCTGTAAAATTAATTTCATTGCCCTTTTAAATGCAGAAATGCATGCATGCATTGTTCTGTATTGACATTTAGCTCCTTAAGGGTATCCACAAGAGATACAGAAGGAGCAGAATGTATGACAGCTTTCCAGGTTGCTACTGAGTTAATTGTTCTCTGCTTTTAAAAATCTGAAGTATATTTGCAATGGTTAAAAGCTGGTCTTTCAGCTTTTTCAATAACTCCAAGGTGGGAATTCAGTGGTATAGTAAGACCTGAAGTGGTCACATATCTGAAGAATTTCTAGCTCAGCTACACTGCATTGAATTTTGTGCATAGTGGGTGAAACTGCTTGAGGAAACCTGAGGCAAAATCCAAGAGAAAGCTGCATTGCTACTGAATTTTATACTTGTTGGTGAGATGGTAACCATGATACTGATGACATCAATTGAAAATATATTCATGTGTCCAGATACTGGCTTGGAACCAAGGAGTTTGTTGTATGGGAAGAAGGGATTTCTAATTACGCAAGAAATGCCCTCTGTTTTTTGTCATTCCCTCCCTTCCTCTTTACCTTACAGTCCCCTGCACTACATCATTTGCTGAGTCTTTAAAAAGTCTTGCTAACTGCCACATTGGTGTGTGTGGGGTGGTGAAGGAATTTTGTGTCATGTAGATGCAGCCCGGAAGGGAAGAATTAAAGTCCCCTGCCATTATGCAGTCCTGATCCAGTTCAGGAGTCCTGCATTCAGTTTTAAATAAAGGAAAAGACTGTATGGAGCTACTGTGTACATATTAAATATAAAATGAGGTTTGAACCTGGGGGGTGATTCTTGATGGATGTGTAGAAGGGCGTGAGGGAAGGAAGGGAGTGAGGGAAGCCCATTGTGTATGTGAATTCTGCTTGTAATTTGGATTCAAGCCTCTGAGATGTTCTTGGATGTGCACACAGCCTTACAAACAATTTTACAGCAGAAAGATGGCTAAGTAATATTTATATGCCTTATATATGAAATGTTCCTGGGTACTATTTTTAATTACTGGATTACTGGTGTCATTTCATGGGAGCTTGACCAGATAAAATATTCTGGTGGGTGAAAGCATGTAAGAGACAAGATTTTTTAGATTTCTAATTGTGTTCCGACAAGAACCTCTCTCTGCTTGTCCTGACCTTGATAATTATTGCTTTTGCTTTTCAAATGGAAAGTAAATAGATGAGTAAAGTATATGTGTATATCCTTGAATGTTGATCACAACTTCAGCAAAGGCAATCAGTTTCTTTTGCATGTCTTTTGTTTGGGGCTAAACCTTGTTATTTTGGGGGTTAATGGCGAACCATAGAGCATAATGCCCATGTGTTTTAGAAACCTTGCCTGAAGTGTATCTATATTCTACAATGGTAATCTCTTGTGTCCTTGCATAATGTATAGACTATAGGGAATTAGTTGAAACTTAACTGTAGAGTTCAGTGCCACTATGTGACTAATGTAGATGGATAGCAACTAATGTCCTCATACTGCGCTGAATTAGGACTGTGGAATGTTGGGTGAGGCTTGGTGTGATGAGCTGAGAGCAGAAACCGGACCAACAGGAGGTGGGCAACAGCTGGCAAGTACCAAGACCACAACATCTGCAGGAGGACACTGACATTACTCTTGTAGAAACCACGAGGCCTTAAGTAATCCTATTGTATTCTCTGGGTTTTGTTTCTTCATTTTAAGTTTTGCTTTCCCTAAGGATTTCCCAAGCCCTGTCTCTGGAAGGCTCTCAGAGGGGTAGGACCCCTTTGCTTGAGTGCCAGTGAATAGTGATCTGTGTCATAGGCTTCCATAGAAGTATGCGGCTTCAGTTACCTGGTGTTTTAATAAGAAAGGAGACGCATGCTCCAAGTTAAAGGTTCAAGTCACTGACTTCAGTTGCAAAGTTGGCAATAGAGTCTTCTTTTTTAAGGCAACCCATACATTGTTATTTCTTGGATTGTGCTTTGGAAAGGCTTGAAGAATATCTGACCTTTGAGGCAAACTCCTCAGCATCAAAGTTACAGTCTGAGGTGACTGGAGCACTTAATAACTGGGTATTGTCAGGTAAACAAGGTGAATGCAATCAAGCTTTGATACGTGCCTATAGTCAAGTATACTTGGCTTCAGTGAAAGCAGCCAAGAAACAATATCTTATTACTTCTTTCTCTGCCACCTGTCAGAGCTCTCTAAGGTCATCTGCTACAAGCTGGCCCAGTGGATATCTTGGAGCCATCAGATGCCTGTTGTAATATATGTGTTCGGTGTTTCCACAATGAAATATTTTGCATCCATCATAACTTAGACTCCAATGTTATCACAGTGGAATCAGGTGAGATATCCAGAGCACAACCTGGTCAAGTTCTCTTGGATGAGCTGTGTTAGGTTCAGTTTGAAGGTGCTAACAAGGTGCTCCGACAGGGTTAATGCAACCATGCCCATAGTTAATCTTTGTCCCTCTTGGGTAGTAAAATCTAGCAAGGAGGGAATAGCCTGCTGGGCCAGGGAAGTGATTAATGCCTCTAATTGGTCCCATACCACTTAAAACAGGCAGTGGTAAGGCCACTCCTGAAGTAACAATTTCTGGACTCAGAAGATCTTGATAATTTTAGGCCAGTGGCAAAGATCCCTTTCCTTCAGCAAGTGGTGGCCAATCAACTCCAGGCACTTTTGGATGAGATTGATTATCTGGCTCTATTTCAGTTGGTTTTGGCATGGAAGCAGTTTTGGCTGCCCTGTAGAGTGACCTATGCCAGAAGAGAAAAAGGAGTGTGACACAATTGGTATTTCTGAATCTCTCAGCATCTTTTGGTATCAGCAGCCATGGTATCCTTCTGGGGAAGCTGCTTCATTTGGAAGTAGGGGGCATGGACAGCTGGCTTCAGAAGGTGGTGCTTGGGCCTCTTGGACTCGACATTATGGGATCCCTCAGAGCTCAGTCTTGTCCCACATGTTGTTTAATGAAAGTTTAAATGAAACTTCTGGATAGGGTCATTTGGGGTTTTGAGTTCCTTGTCTTCAGTATGCTGATGACACACAGCTTTATTCCTCCTCTGAGGGAGGAATCTGGGGCTGGGGTCTGCTAAATTGTTGCCTGGTTATGACAATGGATTGGATGAGGGCTAGCAAATTGAAGCTCAATCCAGACAAAACTGAGAGGCTGTTGGTGGGCAGCATCTCTGACCAAAGGAGGGTGCTTAATCTGTTCTGGATTGGATTGCACTTCCCTTGAAGGAGCAGGTTTGTAGATTGGGGATGCTTTTTGAGTTATCCTGGTCCCTTGAGGCTCAGGTGGCTTCAGTGACATTGAGTGCCTTCTACCAGCTTCTATCTGGACAGGGTATTTAATTAGGTAGTATAGGGCATTGCGTCAGTCGCTCCCAGGTTTTGTGACTTTGTGTAAGCTGTTGTCGTTTTAAAATATGTCTTAAAATGTGGCTTTAAATTTTATATTGTATTTTTATGATATCTTTTTTGCTATTTTGTATCGTATTTTATTGCATTTTATCAGCTATTGTGATATGCTCAGAGCGCTTTGGCTATTTGGCAATATATAAATATAATTATTAATAATTCATTTAACCATTTCCTCATCCTCATCCCACCTATCAGTAAGTTTTATTTTATTTGGGTATTTTTACCCCATCCTAGATGGTGCAGGTACTCATCTTGTGAAGGATATTCTTGATCATCATGACATGCAATTGAGTTTGATGCATATTCAGCTCATGAGCTAGCGCAAATTCTGCAAAATTAGACAAGAAAAAGTGGTCTGTTTGATCAATGTGGGCTTAAACAAAATCACATTGTGGTGATGTTTTGAGTATTTTCAGTGTATTCCAGTAACTTGTCTATTCTCTAAATGTGGCAAATGAATGTGAGTATATGTTTCTTTAGGTTGACAAGGAAATAATATCACTAGTCTTTTCAGTGGGCAGGTTGCCATATGCATAGTAAAACAAATTTATCTTAGAATCAGCTTTAAATGAAGCGCCCTGCTCCTGTGTAACATGAGAGAGGGAGAGGTTCTGAAAGGGAGAGGATGAAATGTTGATACCATAACCCAGTATTCACTAGGCCATGAAAGTATTGTGGATTAGGCTATCAGAAAATTAATATGTTAACTTTCTTCTATTCTAGAAAATCCTTTGAATTTGAAGATGCTTCAAGCCTCCAGTCATTATATCCCACCTCCCCGAGTGAGAACGGTACAGAAAGCCAGCATAAGTCTGGATCTAAGAGCACTTTAGAAGAGAATGCCTATGAAGACATTGTAGGTAAGGACCTGTTGCAGCAGACAAAATGGCTACCTGGTGCTGAGCAATTATTTTATTTATCTAGTTGATTTACAGCCCAACTTTCTGCCAAAAAATAACACTTAACACAGTAAATGTTAGACAGTGACATGCTGAATACATGCCCTGCTATAACTGAACTCTTGGCTGTTGCCTGCAAGAAGCAGTTAAGTGAGGGGGAATAGGACTGAGGCATCGGAGCAAATGTATTATTCACAGACTACAAGCAGGAGGCTCTGATTCCTTTCAAGCCTCACTGAATAGCCTTATTGGAAACAGATTACTTGGTCAGCCATCACTATGTTTTTCGTAGACCCAGTCACTATTTTAAAGGTTTTGGCTGGAAATCCACAATGGGGTGAGACTGTAGAGGAAAAAATGGTGTAGAATTTACAGAACTATGTTTAGATCTCTGTGTAAACTAACCTGTAGCAACTGCCTTTGGATCCCTGGTTATGTTCCTTTTCCAGCTACATGTGTTTCTTTTGGAGAAAAAGTCCAACTTAGAAATACTGGAGCCCATAAGTTTTTGTAAGATGGGTAAAAGTTCCAGGTTATGAGAAGGAGGCTGAGTCCACATGTTGACAATAAGCTATGCTGGAAACTTCACTCAATTGTGTGAAGCCAGCATTCATGCTGAAGTGTAACATATTTGTATTTCATTAAACCAGCCTTCCCCAACCTTGTACATTCCAAACATGCTTGAATTGCAGCACCCAGAATTCCCAGTCAATGTCCCTGCTAGATGGGAATTCTGGGGGTTGTAGTCCAACTGCCTCTGAAGGCCACCAGATGGAAGAAGGCTGCATTAAACCATGCAGAGAAACAGTGGTTCATTGTAAGGTTGCTGCACTTCAGTGTAGTTCGTTGTTATGTGTGTTCCCAGTTACAATTGTTCTACACAGTTTCCACAGTTCTGCCATAGAGTTTGGTGGCAAGAGTGGTTGTGACTGCAGAAGAATCTCCAGCCTGCATTTTCCTCTGCCCTGTTCTGCCTAGCAACTGCAGAGTTAGAGCTTGCCGCACTCTGATTGGCTGCCTCACCCTGCTTTTTACCTCTGTCCCCTCTGCTGCAGCTTCAGAATCTCAGCAGCAGTGCGGCATCACAGTGTGTTGCCTTCAGCGGCAGTGACCTTGGGGACATGTTTGGCACTTCTGTCTGGTTGCTGCCCTTTGCTGGAGTGATCCTTTGAAACAGCTTTGTGTTTGTCCTACTCAGGGAACCAGTGTTCTCCTGATATGAAGACTGCCTTACACATGAGGAATACCCAGAGTTTGTGTACACTTCAACATCAGTGCAGTCATCCTGAAAAGCTCCCCTTCCTCTCTTGTCTTCTTCCTGACAAGTGAGCAGACCAGTTAAGAAGTGTCTGGTGTCCCTACTATCTAGCCCACGAACAGCAGAGTCTGAAGTGTTACTGAAAGAGCAAAAGAACGGACATTTGGGTTTGGATTCAACTCTTTAAATGGGCAGGTGCTTCACCCACATCTCTAGGAGACATTACTCTGATATATACTGTTCTGCAACCATTTAGGTTGTAATAAAAGAATTGTGCTTCTAAGGTTTTCATCTGAGTCTGCTGGAGAGAGAAGGAAAGAAGTGACCTTGCTCATGACACTTCTCTTTAGTTTATCAGCTGTTAACATGATTCTGAAATGTTGTGCATTAGCTTTTCTTTACAGATGGAAACACTACTCTTCTATCAACTGTTGTACACAATATTAAACTGTATAAGTGTTAATATAAATTATTTTCCTAAGCACAACACATTTGACAGTTTCTTTTGCCAACATGCTGATAGTACTGATCTAAACTGCGACTGAATATTCAGTAATAAAAATAGATTAGTAACTCATTTAGCTTCAATACCAAGAACCTGCCCATCCATGAAGTTTTCAGTTGAGCCCATCTAGCTCTATCTTAGCTTATTTCTTTGAGAGGAATGTGCTTAATTAAAATTCCTTCTTTCTCTTCAGAGGTCTATTAATGGTAGACCTGTAATTAGAAACCCAGTGCTTTCTCATTGGTCTATAACTTAGGAAACCATGGAGCCCTATTAAGCAATGGTGCCTGCATGTTCTTCTCATAGGAGTAGCTTCTTTTTTGGATGTTTGTGTAGAAGTTTATTATTGCAATGTGCATTTGTGCTCAGAGGTCTTCTTTCTTCCTTAAATACAAAATTATGATATATTATGACAACCTCTCACATGAGGGTCATTCTGTGCTTTATTCTGATTTTTTAGAATTCTATCTTGTCAAGTTGCACAGTAGTGTTATGATATCTTTTGGGCTAAGGAACCGTTATTTGACTCCATTTTTGCAATTGTCTTTTTACAGAATTCCTAGGGGTAAATTGCCAATGTAAAATAAAAGGTACCAAAGTTCTTTATTAATGTAAAACCTGCAAAACAGTATTAACATTTGTAAGTGCTGTATACTAGCTCAAAGGAAAAAAAACTGTAAAAATGATTTTCATCTTCTTCTGAGAGATTCATAGTGAACAGGCTAGTTTGTGGCAATAGTTCATGATTCTTCTCTCTCTCATATCTTGGACCATTTATTTTAAAGGAGACAGAATACTCAGACTTGGTAGGATGCTTCTTGAAGCCCTATATTTACTCATTGACCAGGTCTACATGGGCTGTTGTAGGGTTCTAGGGTGGTTTGTTTATCATGGTAACAAGACAGACTCATTGGGTTCGCATGATATGGCAAGCTGCACCAGCAAGGGTAATTATGTAAATTATCTTGACTTGTGCAATTGGGATTAATTATCAGCCACTCTGTAAGCATGCAAACAGGAATTATATCTCTGTGCTGTGATAGAAACTGATCCTGTACCCAAGTTCCTCTCAGGCTGGGGTATCAGTTATCTTGCTAACTCTAGAGTTATCGATTACAGGATGTGACATCACCAATCTCACTGTAGCTTTTTGATTTGTAGTTGTGAAAAGTCATTGAAATATTTGTATTGTCAGTGCTAGTTTTATGAAATAGAATACATTATAGTTGGTGCTAAATGGTTTAATTCTACTGAAATTTCACAGTTTAACACTTAGCACACATTTCTAGCATAGTTTCCCACCCCCTTCCCATGATGTGTCATAAGGAAATTTCATTGAAATCAATTACTATATCAAAGGGAAATGGGAGAGTCTTCATAGTTGGTTCCAAACTCTTTTCTATACATACTTAAGCAAAACTCATTAGACTAAACAAGGGTATGTGTGCATACGCATTTGTATATGGAGGTGTGTGTGTGAAATTTGTTTTATTGCTACATCAAGCATGAACTCAACACTAGATGCTGAAGTTGTTTTCATTTGGGCAACTTAAGCTGCAATCCTATGTATGTTTAGACCAAAAGAAGGTGTGAAATTCCAGCATGATGTGGCCAGCCTGGCTGTTTGGAGTATATGGGAATTGTAGGACTGTTATCTGCTTAAGCTGGAAGGCAGATGAAGAAAAGGAAGACCAGATGTGAGATGGATATATTCCATCCAGGAAGCCACAGGCTTGAATTTACAAGAGCTAGGCAGGGCTGTCATGGATAAGACATTTTGGAGGGCATTAATTCATCGGGTCACCATAACAGAGACAACTTGACAGCACATAACAAAAACAATGTCTAGGATTGCATCTTGTGGTCTGGTGTCAGAGGCAGACTTGACATCATTCAGCCCTTTCCAAGCTCTCCTCCATTTAAAGTTTTTAGTTGGCCCCATTCTACATGCTGAAGATGAAACTCGAATACTTTGGCCAACTAATGAGAAGGAAGGACTCACTGGAGAAGAGCCTAATGCTGGGAACGATTGACAGCAAAAGAAGAAGAGAATGGCTGAGAAAGAGGTGGCTAGATGGAGTCACTGAAGCAGTCAGTGTGAGCTTAAGTGGACTCCGGAGGATGGTGGAGGACAGGAAGGCCTGGAGGAAAGTTGTCCATGGGGTCGCGATGGGTCAGACGCGACTTCACAACTAATAACAAAATTCTACATGCTAGAGACAGTCATAACTGCTTGAGTTGAATCCAGACTTTCTCAATGTTCACAGAATGCTCAGAGCAAGGATTTTAGTTGGGTCTACCTTTTATTCTCCCTCCTTTGTTTTAAAAATGTTTCTATTAGAAGTAATGTATGAGGTTAACTGGAGGTTTTCCCTGGAGGGTGTGAAGAGGTTGAATGATAAGCTAAATAAATTGGAAAGTCTTTACTGTTTTGTGTTTGAAATAAAAGTTGATAGCCACATACGATAACTTCCTGAAAAATTCAAAAAGTGATCAGAAGAAATGGAACAACCTAAAATCATTCAACTGTTAGCTGAAAGCAAATGTAGGGGGAGAAAAGGAGAAAATGTTCTTTTCTTTTTGCAGTATTTATTTATTAACACATATATGCATGCAGCTTTAATTGATTAATCAATCTAACGCTCATATGGTTAACAAAATTGGGTTGTAGCTCTTTATGCAGTGCAAAGAGAGATTTCATGAAGGACTGTTGTAGAGATCAGTAGAGCTCACATGACAAGTAATTAATTTGAATGTTATCTTGAAAGTAACTCAGTGAATGCAAACAGCAGACTGAAAATATTTTACTTTCAGCTTTTAATCTATAATGATCAAGAGTCAGTTTGCATTTGCTAAGCATGGGCATCCTCAAATACTGAATTATTCTAGAGGAATGCGCAAAAAGCCCAGCTGTGAGCCCTATTCAGGCAACACATCCATGTTCAGTGATTGTACATGTGGTGGGCATGTGGGATCATACCTGCTTGGCCTGGCTCTGTCACCTGCACATTCAGCTGAACTCCCGAAAAGAATTATGTCTTCAACCGAACCTATGGGAACTCTTGCACATGCAACTTTTTGCAGGATTTCAGCTAAATACAGAGAGATGCTTATGCATGTACCATGTGTGAATATGTATAAGTTCTACTGAGATCTTTGCCTGAATCTGTGGAGGCTTGGCACAGAGACAGTGATATAATTCTTGATGTGTTCTGGATATAATTTTTGATGCATTTCACTGGAATAAATAGATATTGTGGAAAGGATACTCCCCTTCCACTGTAATGTTAACTTGCAGGTTTTTCTTTATATCCTTGAATGTAATAAGAATGACATCTCATGGAAGACTTCTGTATAATGCATGCTTGGGTACAAAAGGAGCGCCAGTATTTCCCCAAAGATGTTCCCCGAAGATGTTTCTTCTGCTACTTTTTTATTATGACAGGAAGAAGCAAAGAGAAAATGCTTACTTTCTAGAAAGGGGCTACTACAGTTTACTGGTAGTGCACAACATTTTACTGTATGTATGAGATCCCAGACTCAACATGTGCCCTTTTTTAAGTTAAAAGAATTGTGTGTAAGAAGGAAGGCTGGTATGCAGAGTTGTGCGCCTCACAGATAATTTGGTCACAAACTCTTGTTGCTGTTCACTGAATGAACTCTGTAGCATTTCTAAAAATACGCACACATTATTTGAAGAATTAGCAAATTCTGCCAAGTGCTTGTCTTCCATGCATCACCGTGTATTTAAGAACTGCGGACAGAGATCCAGTTGGAAGAGACTGGAGTTGGCATGGCTTGCATGTTAGAGCAGATGTAGAGATCCTCTGCAAGTAAGCCAGGGACTGGCTCAGGAGATGGGCCACTTGAGAGAGGTCAACACTTGCTTATTCCAATAAAACCCTCAAGCTCTGTCTCATCCCATCCCATCTCATGCTATAATGTTACACAAAGGGAGGGTTTGAAATCTGACAGAATTTAGGATGACTAACTTGTATTGAAACAGGTGTGCCCTGAAACTTGAAATACGTTGCTTCATATTATCTGCCATGCTTATAATTCTTGAATCTGGCATGCTTATAATTCTTCGGTCTATAATGACCCCTGACTTGGATCCAGCAAACTTCACAATTTTTGATCATTCAAATAAAGTCATTTTTTCTGCATCTACCCTAAATATCCTGCACGATGGGATGGGCTTGTCTTCAGTAAACTTACAACAATATAGGGTGTTCCAGGGGCTTTTAATTATCCATTTTCTTTATTTCTGTTGACTTATTTAAACATAAGAGCCAGTCTGAGAGACCAGGAAGCACACTTTCAAAATGTGGCAGTTGTTATTTCTTGAAGTGGCACTATGTGGGCCCATGGACACAGTTCTCAGAGAAAAAATTCTAAGCATGTAGCACCATTTCCAAGACAATTCCAATCTTTTTTCTTAAGTATGTGGCAGGAGCTATGTTTCTTAGTCTCTCAGAGAAACTTTTACCTTGACAAAAAAGGGAAATGACGAAAATATTTAAAAGCTCTCAAGACACTTCTAAATATAAAGTTTAAATTCCAAGATACATCAAAATTTTGTATGGCAGAGTACTTTAATCCAAACTTAAACCATAGGATGTGTAATTTGAGGAACAAACTATAAATTCTTATGACATTCATTTGTATGTTACTAATTCCAATGAAAACATATTCTTTAGATCAGCTTGTGAGGTTGCAACTTCTCTTCCCAAAATAAGGGGATTGGCTTTGCAGAACATTTCAACTGATGCAAAAGTACTTCGGCATTCTATTACTTCTCTGGCAAAACTGTAGAATGTAAACTTTTATTCTGGGATTGCTAGGGCTGTATCCTGTTGTTAGGAATGCAATTCCTGGCTTAGCTTAATTGAGAAAATGGGAAATCAGTGATTGCTCACCAGCTGCAAACGTGCATTAATTCCTTCTGTTTCCAATCTCCATGTCACAGTTAGTCGCATATCTGGTACTTTGTGATTTTGAAGAAGCTACAGATTGCTCAAACAGCTTCACTTTGGTATTGGGAAACCCTCTTTGTGTTGTTAAGAAAATGCCTTCAAATACTGATTTGGTGGCAAATCTGTTCTCTTAACAGCAGGCTAACCGAGAGAAATTCTTTTACAGCTACATGAAATTCCTTTTGATAAATTCCTGCTCCCAAATTGGAAAGGAATCTGCTATTCCATATACATTTGTGAGGAATGCAGCTTTTCTTTTTCTTGGTCCCATTTTTCATTCCTGCCTCATTTCATTGTTGGCTTGCTTGGCTCTGCCTAGAGTTGGCTCCTCATCTGCCACGCTCGACAGCCAGGCTGATGGGACACTCTGTGCTACATCATTGTGCTGAGGGCTGGCTGCATTTCTCAGCATTGCGTATTGAAAGAGTGCAGCCATCACAAACAACTCATCAATGCTTTGACCTCCCCAGTGTCCTATTATTCATGATTTTTCCAAAGCATGCTGATTATTTTACCATAGCTTTCATTTGCGCTTGCTTCAGATGAATTGTTGCACCACGTTGCCTGGAAAACTGTTCTGCAGATAAATGTATCAAAAGGTACACTTTTCATGAATGCCTTAGTGTTGTATTCAAAAGTACAGGACTCAAAAAGGCCCAAATATTTTTTAAAATAGGTGAACTCCACCGAAGGGGTGGGGTCTGTGATTAGAGTGTTTCCCATATCATAAACTTCTGAATTCAAGAAAAAATAGTCTTACAAAATTTAAGCTAAAAGAAAGTCCATGCTTTCCCTTCACTGTCCGTGAGGGAATAATTCCAGCCCTAGGCACCCAACTATGATAAAATTAATTATAATAGATAATGTGTTATAAATATTACTCAGAAGACTCGTCAGTGCCTATGTTATCTCCTCTTGATGTTATCAAGGCAGTAAGTAGAATGGGACAGGTTCCTACAGTTTCTAGCACTTAGAGCAAACAGGTGCAGGAGGTAGTGGGAAAAGCTCATTTACATTTCAGTGGAGGGTGCCCCTCACTTTCATGTTATGTATTCTGTTGTGGGTCAGTCAAAAGGAACACTTTCAGGAGCGAGAGTATGATCTTTAAAACTCAGTAAGAGAAGATAACATGGTGATCAGGTAATGGACAGCTAAATTTACACTGGAAATCTGTGAGTCACCCAGCTATTTAACACTTCAACTTGCCCATCACCTGGTTTTCCAAATGTTAATTGAACAGTGAGTTCCAGTGTTTATTATATTTCACGGTGTCCTTGCAGCAGACATCTTTCAGTTTTGCCAAAATTCGGTTAATGTACAAGTAGAACATTTTGCATGATTTTTACCCATTTACCTGACCTCAGGACAGAGGAAGACTGACTGATCTATCACTCAAACAGCAACTGCACAATATTCTTCATATTTGTTTGGTTCAAGTCTTGAATGTCATTGGCGAGGTTGACACATCAACAAGCAACCCCATGTGTTTACCATGGCTTGTGATTTTTTTACCTTTATGGGGTTGACAAGCATGGCTTGTCCGACCAACATAGGCTCGTGGTAGCAGCCCTCCTCCCTCCCACCATTTCCTTCCTTCTCAGTCCTCCGGGCAGTATCTCTGGAGACACCATAGGATGAAATGAGACTCCTCCACAATTATGAGCCAAGTTTGGCTCAGCATGACTGTCAAGGAGCTTCTGTGGTGCAAACTGGGCTGATGGCAGGGAGCAGTTGTGACTGTTAGAGGAGGAGGAGGAGAAGGGGGTGGAGGAGGAGTCTGATCCATCTCAGGCAAAAGGGGAGGAGGAAATCAGCTGGGTGGTCCTGTGGAAAGGAGAAATGATGTCCAGCCGATTCTCTCTCTGACCAGCCGCTTGTTCCTGCAATAGTGTGAGAAACAGCTGGGCAACAGTGTCTGGTTGGGGGCTGCACTGCACTGTTTTGCCTGCCACCCCCTCTGCATATGCCAGAGGGAAGCCCTCCATGCATGAGGGGGAAGAGGGGCAAGATCAGAGGGGCGATCGTGTCTAGTTGCGGGCTACATTGCTTAGTTGATTCTGCCACCCACACTTGCTCCTGCTTGGGGATGCATCTCTTGCAAGCAGGAGGGAGAATGTGGTCGCCTTCCCCTTTGTTTCTGCTGATTTCCAGATAGGTGCTTGGGTGGGTGCTGGGTTAGGGTTAGGGAGGGGGATGAGCAGGACAGTCAAATGAGCAATGCTCCCACCAGCTGGACAATGCTGCAGAGCTAATTCCCACACCTCCTGCTTGCATGAGGGACTTCTCTCTAGCATGCATGGAGAGGGAGACGCAGCTGAGCACTGCAGCCTTGAATTGGGCATTGGTGCCCATCTGAATTTTGCCTTGCCTGCTCATGCAAGTGATGGGATTCCCTTTGGTGTACACAGAAAGGTACAGGGGGGAAATCCAATTGAACTGCTCTTTCCAATCCACTCTCAGGTTCTGGCCTTGGTACTACAATGAGTTTTCTGGGTCAGACAACAGAACAAGCCATCATGGTACCAAGAAACCATAAAACAGACCAGTGTTTCTGTTTGTGGTTTCCAAAACCCAAACGTACCAGGCTGAAATACCACATCGGGTTTGGATGACATGACAGACCAGCAATGGTAAAAAATCACTATGATTTGTCATGTTGTGTGAACCCTAAACAGAAACAGAGCGAGTCAGAAGGGGTCTCCTGGGCCATCTGGTCTGACCTCCAGCTCTAGCCGGCTCTGCTCACGACATGCCCACCATGTGCATGTCTAGCCTATCTTTGAACACCCATAAACACTTTGAGATAAACCTTTATGTCCTTTGCTACTGTAACTATTCCTGGAGGACTATTCAAAAAACATAGAAAAGTTAAACATGTTCTTATGTTAATAATTTCCATAGCATTCCTAAGCTTTGTGATGTTGCATTTGCAGCCATTAATTTTTGTATCTAAAGTATTCAATAGTTTAAATGGGTATCATTCCTTTACAGCAGGCATTCATATGCTATGATCCACCAGTCCAAAACCTTTAAACCAGGCACTGTGTTGGGGCCTCTGAGGGCCTATATAGCACTTCTGTTTTGACAACTTGTTTCCTACAGTAAATGTCCCTGCAGTGCCAAGGTAAAAGTCTGCTGAGCTTCTCTGAGTCTGGTGTATCATAAGCTGAGTAGGTCTGCTATCCCCTCTTCATGCCAAACCAGAGATAACATACAAAGTCTTTTTAAAATGTACATAGCATCCGCTATGGGGCGTGGCTGATAATTATCTGGAAGGCAGCATGTGGGAAGGGAAATTTAACCTTTCCTCCATTGCTGCAAAGTGCTGAAAGTGTCAATTACATTTAAAGGAAATCACTGACACCAGTAGGGAATTTCTACCTATGCAAATAGCACCTTGAGAGGAGGGATTTGCCAGCAAAGGAGGAAGGGGCTAAATTTACCTTCCATGTCTGCTGTGATCTTAGTAAATATCAGCAGCCCTTCATAGCTGATGCTATTTGCATTTTTTTTTAAAAGCTACATGTTAAATGCAACGATGCATTTAATGTCCTGCTCAACTGAGCTTCTTTATGATTGTATCCATTTAACTCCTCCTGCTGTTTAAATACTTTGGTCAGTTATTCTTATACTTCCTGCAGCCTGTTACACATTTGAATCCTCAAAATATATTCCAGAGAGTTGGGGACCCTCAGGAACCTATTTAGAAGGGCATGATATGCAGTGGAGGGATAGGAGAGCAGAAAAGGTAGAAGTCATCTTGTGTAACATTGGATTTCTATCAGTTTGGCAAATTGCTATAATCTTCTTTTAGTCACTCTTCTTTGCACCTGTTACATTTTGAATTTGCCCTTCTTCAGAACTGACTTGTGCAACCTTAGATTGTCATTCTTCTTTTCGATGCAGAGACTTTTCAAAGTATCCCTGTAGAATTCATAGCTTCAGATTTATAGCTTACAAAGAATGCTTTTCATTAAAACTTAAATGCGGAATAGGCAAATAAGTTTCTAAACCATACTTCATCTGAGCTGGGAGGTGTCTTGTCTCCAGAGTCTGTGAGTTCCAGTACATTCTATACAATTGCATTCCATGCTTCTGAGATAATGATCGAAGATTGCCAATGGAAACATTTTCTAGTGCAGCAGCAGCTGTCCAAGCCTTGTAATTAAAATAATCCTAAAATTGTGGTTTATTGGGATGAGTGATATTTAACATATATACATCATCTGGAATTAGCAGTAAAGTGACCAAATTTTGTGCAGGTGACACCAGATTAATTAGGATGGTGAAAGCCAAGCTTCAAAAGGGTATCTCCAAACTAGGTTGAATAGGCAAGATTCCATGGCCAAGGAAATTCAGAATTACACTTAACATAGGCACTGATGGATCTTAACTAGAAGACCTTCAGAGGAGGCCTGGATGGCCATTCCATGACCAACAGAATGTTGCCACTTTACTTCCTGAACGTGGGCTTTCTCAAGTGGCACACCCCTCCCCTGCATCACTGGGGAAGCAGAAAATCTAGTGTGTTTTAAAAGACTCCTGACAAAGTACTTGTTCATACAAACTTTCCTTGACTTATGATTTTCATGGCACTGCTCCATTTTTGTTTTTCTCTTATATTTGTTGTTGGCAGTGAAGTGTGTTCATATTGTATTATGTGTTTTTAACTGTGATTTTTAATGCAAATTGCCCAGCAATTTTACTATATTAGGGCCACTATCCCACTTTGCCCCTCCCTTCTGTTGGCTCTTGTACAAGTGGAAATGACCACTCATGCAACTGGGACTGTTGTTGTTGTTAGTCGCGAAGTCGTGTCCGACCCATCGCGACCCCATGGACAACATTCCTCCAGGCCTTCCTGTCCTCCACTGTCCCCCGGAGTCCACTCAAGCTCACACCAACTGCTTCAGTGACTCCATCTAGCCACCTCATCCTCTGCCGTCCCCTTCTTCTTTTGCCATCTGTTGTTCCCAGCATTAGACTCTTCTCCAGGGAGTCCTTCCTTCTCATTAGGTGGCCAAAGCATTTGAGTTTCATCTTCAGGATCTGGCCTTCTAAAGAGCAGTCAGGGTTGATCTCCTCTAGGACTGACCGGTTTGAGCGTCTTGCGGTCTGAGGGACTCACAGGAGTCTCCTCCAGCACCACAATGCAAGGGCCTCAGTTCTTCGGTGCTCCACCTTCCTTATGATCCAGCTTTCACAGCCATACATTACAACTAGGAAAACCATAGCTTTGACTATGCGCACTTTTGTTGGCAGGGTGATGTCTCTGCTTTTTAGTATGCTGTCTAGATTTGCCATAGCTTTCCTCCCCAGGAGCAAGCGTCTTTTAATTTCTTGGCTGCAGTCCCCATCTGCGGTGATCTTGGAGCCCAGGAAAATAAAATCTGTCACTTCCTCCATTTCTTCCCCATCTATTTGCCAGGAAGGAGAGGACCGGATGCCATGATCTTAGTTTTCTTAATGTTGAGTTTCAAGCCAACTTTTGCGCTCTCCTCCTTCACCCGCATCAATAGGCTCTTTGGTTCCTGTTCACTTTCTGCCATGAGAGTGGTATCATCTGCATATCTGAGGTTGTTGATATTTCTCCCAGCAATCTTAATTCCAACTGGTGATTCATCTAGCCCTGCCTTTCTCATGATGTGCTCTGCATATAAGTTAAATAGGCACGGCGACAGTATATAGCCTTGCCGAACTCCTTTCTCAATTTTGAACCAATCAGTGGTACTCCCATCTCTTTAAGAACTTGCCACAGTTTGTTGTGATCCACACAATCAAAGGCTTTAGCATAGTCAATGAAGCAGAAGTCGATGTTTTTCTGGAACTCCCTAGCTTTCTCCATGATCCAGTGTATGTTGGCAATTTGATCTCTAGTTCCTCTTCCTCTTCGAAATCCTGCCTGTACTTCTGGTAGTTCTCAGTCCACATACTGCTGGAGCCTAGCTTGTAGGATTTTGAACATAACTTTGCTAGCATGTGAAATGAGTGCAATGGTGCTGTAGTTTGAACATTCTTTCGCATTGCCCTTCTTTGGGATTGGAATGTTAAACTGACCTTTTCCAATCCTGTGGCCACTGTTGAGATTTCCAAATTTGCTGGCATATTGAGTGTAGCACTTTTACTGCATCCTCTTTTAGGATTTTGAATAGCTCAACTGGAATACTGTCGCCTCCACTAGCTTTGTTGTTGCTCAGACTTCCTAAGGCCCATTTGACTTCACATTCCAGGATGTCTGGCTCGAGGTCAGTGACCACCCCATTGTGGTTATCAGGGACATTAAGCTCTTTCTTATATAGTTCTTCTGTGTAATCTTGCCACCTCTTCTTAATCTCGTCTGCCTGTTAGGTCCCTGCCATTTTGGTCCTTTATCATGCCCATCTTTGCGTGAAATGTTCCCTTCATATCTCCAATTTTCTTGAAGAGATCTCTGGTCCTCCCTATTCTATTGTTTTCTTTTATTTCTTTGCACTGTTCAGTTAAGAAGGCATTCTTATCTCTTCTAGCTATTCTCTGGAATTCTGCATTCAATTGTTTGTATCTTTCTCTTTCTTCCTTGCCTTTCGCTTCCCTTCTTTCCTCAGCTATTTGTAAAGCTTCCTCAGACAGCCATTTTGCTTTCTTGCATTTCTTTTTTTTTGGGGGGGGGATGGTTTTAGTTGCTGCCTCTTGTACAATGTTGCGAACCTCCGTTCATAGTTCTTCAGGCACTCTGTCTGTCAGATCTAATTCCTTAAATCTATTTGTCACCTCTACTGTATATTCATCAGGGATATGATTTAGGTCATACCTGAGTGGCCTAGTGCTTTTCCCTACTTTCTTCAACTTAAGCCTAAATTTTGCAACCAGAGGCTCATGATCTGAGCCACAGTCAGTCCTGGTCTAGTTTTTACTGACTGTATAGAGCTTCTCCATCTTTGGCTGCACAGTACATAGTCAGTCTGATTTCTGTGTTGACCGTCTGGTGATGTTCATGTGTAGAGTCATCTGTAGGGTTGTTGGAAAAGAGTGTTTGCTATGACCATTGTATTCTCTTGACAAAATTCTACCAGCCTGTGCCCTGCTTCATTTTGTACTCCAAGGCCAAACTTGCCTGTTATTCCGGTTATCTTTTGGCTTCCTACTTTAGCATTCCAATCCCGCATGATGATCAGGACATCATTTTTTGGAGTTAATTCTAGAAGGTGTTGTAGGCCTTCATAGAACTGGTCAACTTCAGTCTCTTCAGCACCAGTGGTTGGGGCATAGACTTGGACTACTGTGATGTTGAATGGTTTGCCTTGGATTTGAACTGAGATCATTCTGTCATTTTGGAGATTGTATCCCAGTACTGCTTTTCCTACTCTTTTATTGACTATGAAGGCTACTCCATTTCTTCTGAGGGATTCTTGCCCACAGTAGTATGCCTGATGGTCATCTGAATTAAATTCACCCATTCCTGTCCATTTTAGTTCACTGATTCCTAAGATGTCAATGTTCAGTCTTGTCATCTCTTGCTTGACCACATCCAACTTGCCTTGATTCATGGATCTTACATTCCAGGTTCCTATGGAGTATAGATCTTTGCAGCATCGGACTCTCCTTTCACCACCAGATACATCAGCAACTGAGTGTCCTTTCAGCTTTGACTCAGTCACTTCATTCTTTCTGGCGCTACTAATACTAGCCCTCTGCTCTTCCCCAGTAGCATATTGGACACCTTCCGACCTGAGGGGCTCATCTTCTGGCGTCATATCTTTTTGCCTTCTGGTGCTGTCCATGGGGTTTTCATGGCAAAGATACTGGAGTGGGTTGCCATTTCCTTCTCCAGTGGGTCACGTTTTGTCAGAGCTCTCTGCTGTGACCTGTCCGTCTTGGGTGACCCTGCATGGCATAGCTCATAGCTTCATTGAGCTACGCAAGCCCCTTCACCACGACAAGGCAGTGATCCATGAAGGAGCAACTGGGACTAGTGGTTCCAAAAATAACCCCAGAAATGAGTGGCAACATTTCTCTCTGGAACAGGGCAGTTAGCAGAGCTTTCTCCTGTGAGCTTCACTGACCTATGGCCTTTCCAGAGTTCATGTAAATCTGCTTGTTGCAGGAACCACTGGTCGCCACTATGTTAGTGGTAGATCATTCTGATGTATAGCCATATTAGATATTGTGGCGTACAGGCATTCTTCTTTGTGGTCCCTGTGCATCATACACGTATGGACTTTGCCACTGAACACAAGGCCTAGATCAGAAAGAAACTGGCTATGATCCTGGTGTTCCAATGGAAGCATGGAGGCAGCATGCAGCAACAGATGCAAATCCAGTTATCAGGAAAGGGACTGAAATTAAAATGGCTAATACGCTTTTATATAAATTAAGGTGGTGGGTCACATTTGGATCACACTGCAGACAGTTCTGATCACTCCATCTCAAAAAGGATATTGTAGAGCTGGAAAAAATGCACAAAAAGGTAGCAAAAGTGATCAAGACTTAAGAGTATTTACCCTATAAGGGAAAGCTTCTTTTCCTTAGGAAAAAAAGTAGCTGAAAGGAGAACACAGGGGGGGAAAGCATGGTGTGGAGAAAGTGAAGATGTGGCACACTTTTTTCATCTTTCTTTCTGATAGTCCTCGGTCTTGGAGCTTTCCAGTTAAATTTTCAGTAGATTCGGGAAAGAGATGAAAGTACTTTGTTGCACAAGACAACACAATTGGAACTGGCTGTCACAAAATGTGATAGTGGTCATTGACTTAGATTACTTTTAAAAAGGGAATTAGAGAGAATTCTGGAGGAGAAGAGGATATAACTAGCATAGTTAAGTCATATGCCTTTGATATTTTTTTAGGGAGGTGGATTCCCTTCATACCTTGCTTGTCCACTTCCTAGAAATATTTTGGAGGTTACTTTTGGAAACAAGATTCTAACCATTTGTTTGATCTATTTTTCATTGTGATGTTTGTGGGGAGATGCATAGCAAAATGAAGGTGCTCACACGTATCCTGTATCATTTGAGCCCAAACAGATGAGTTTTAAAAAATGATTAAAGTGAAGAATATACAAATATGCTTTAAAAAGTGATTTCTTTTTAAAAAGTGAAAAGAGTTTTAAAAAGTGATTTCTGAAGCATATACGAATTTAGTTAGGGCAGCATTCTCCAACCTGGTGGTGATCAGATATCTTGAACTTCACAGACTGGTGGAGAGGCATCAGTGCACAGTCCTACTTGTTCTATCCATCATCATCGTGGGGGGAGGTTTTGCAGTAAGGATGTAGTAAATGGTTTTAACACATGTGATAGGACAATCCTTTTCATATATTTACTCATGGGCCGGTTACTGGTTAAAGAACAGAAAGCCTGGGAGTAGGAATACACAGTAGATTCTTCTGAAGGAGGGGTACAAGTGCAGTCCCACAGGGATCTGTATTGAGACCTATATTTTTCTGTTAGTTTACAAATGATCTGGAAATGGGAGTGAGCAATGAAGTGGCCAAATTTGTAGCTAAATACACATTATTTGGAGTGCAATCCAATGGGGATGCCTGTAGCCCTCCAAACTCAGAGGATTACAGGCATCCTGTGCAGAATTGGAGAAACATGAAGGCAAATGTCACCTCTGTGATCCTCCCACTCTGCAAAACAACTAGACTACTGACTGTGTCCATCTGATTGTGGTGCTTTGGAGTGGGAGAGAAGGAGGCAAAGGCACCATGAGGATATGTAGCATGATGGCAGTGTCAGGGTCCTTTCCTCCATGCCCTCTAAATTCCTTCTTGGAAGTCATTCTAACCTTGGAGATGCTGCTTCAGGGAGGAGTATCTGACTACAGATCCCATATCTAATTTTTGGAGCTCTTTTGGATTCCATCTGAGAATCGAAAAATCCTTTGGTCCTTTAGACATTGTTTTGGGGACATAGGAGTGTCCTGGTTGTGTGGTTACAACAAAAGGGATTGTGAGGATCTTTGAAAAGATCTCTTCAGACTGGGAGAATGGGTATCGAAATGGCGAATGAGACTCTACACAAGTGTAAAGTGATGTTCATTGGGGCAAAAGAAACCCAACTTCAAGTATAAACTGATGGGATCTGAGCTAGGGGTGACTGACCAAGAAAGAGATCGTGGAGTTTTGGTGGACGGGTTGCTAAAAATGTCAGCCCAGTGCTTGGCTGCTGTGAAAAAGGCAAAGTGCATGTTACACATAATTAGAAATGGAACTGGAAATAAAACTGTCAGTATCATACTGCCCTTACTCAAATTTGTGGTAGAAGAGCACTTGAAATACTCTGTTCATTTATTCTCACTGCAGATAAAAGGGGATATTATAGACTTGGAAAACATACAGAAAAGAGCAGCTAGAATGATAAAAGGGCTGGAGAAATTCCCCTAGGAGGAAAAGTTACAATATCCAGGATTGTTTAGTTTAGCAAAAAAGCAAGTTAGGGGAGACATGGTGGAGGTGTGCAGAAGCGTGATTTTTTTCTGTTCTTTCATAAGACTAGTACCTAGGGTCCTCTAATGAAGCTCTTTAGTGTGACATTCTGGCCAGAAAAAAGGGAAATACTTCTTCACATGGTTTATAGTTTCACTGTGGAGTTCACTTCTGCAGTACGTGGTGATGGCCACCAGTTTGGATGACTTTAATAGAGAATTGGACGAATTCATGGAGGAGAAGGCTTTCGGGGACTACTGTCCTGATGGTCACATGCTGCCACTGGTATCAGAGGCAGCATGCTCGCTAGACCCATCACTGGAGAACTTGGGCAGGCGTGTGCTGTTACATGCAAGTCCTGTTTGTGGCTTTCCCATGGACTGTTGATTGGCCCCTGTGTGAACAGAACACTTCATTAGATATACTTGGTCTAATCCTCTTTCTCTCTCTTTATTTCCTTATGTATTATTTCTTCTTTATTATTTATATCCTGTCTTTCTGCACTGAGTGAACTTTAGCCAACTGCAACGCAAAACAAAATTTCTGTTCATTTTATTGTGGAATAGATGGCAAACTCTGGTTTACGATCCTGTGCTCACTTACAAGGGAGTGAAGTCCCACTGAACTCAGTACATAGACATGCAAAAGACCGGCATGTTAGTAAACTGTCTGGTTCTCCTTAACATAGTTGTGTATTTAGTGTGTGTGTTTTAATTCATGAATACAGCTGAGCTGTAGGGGCTCAGAAGGCCGTCTTGTGAAATCTCTGCTTTAAAAAACACACATTGTCTTTCATAGCCAAAAACTACACCAAGTACTTCCAGCTGCAGTTGGAAGGATGAGTCATGCTGGAAGCTAAGGAGGTTTTCTGCAAGCCTTTCACTTGGTTCACATGGTGGTTGTTGGTTCTTTTTCTTTTTTAACATTCCTATCTGTTTTTCTTTTCTTAAAAAAAAATCGTAAAGGAGATTCACCCAAGGAAAACCCATATGAGGATGTGGAGCTGAAAGCCCGAAATGCAGGCCGAAAATCCCAGCACATCTCTGAAAGTTCCCTAGATTCTTTGCACAGGATGTGGACTCCTCAGGACAGGAAGTACACAACACCTTCACAGGTAACACAGCATGTCTTAAGGGGTCTGGGCTTTGTTTGGGACTATGCATTAAGATGGGAAAGTATTTTATTTGTTTGTCTAGTGCAAAATAACCAGCCCCAGGAGCATGGCTAGAAAATAGCTGTAAACTGAATGTATTAAACTGAGAAAGAGTATAAACAAAGATGTACAATCCATTTAATTATTTCCTTCACAACTTCACAATTAACTGTTAATTTGCTTTACATGCACATTCTTTCTTAAATTCTCTTACTATTAGATGCAATATATTTGCATTCTTTAGAATTGTTTGTTAACCTTGCTCAACTTTCCTAGAACCAGACACTGAATTTTCTGTTACTCCTGCTTTTTGCATTATTGAAGAAAATTGTTATGCTGTCCCCTGATAGCTGTGTTGATCCTATGAAGAGCAAATTGCTGAGCTGAGCAGATTGTCAGACACACAGAAAAAGCTACTTTACCTTTTATCTCCAAAAGCTATTTTTCTACTTATATGACAGCTAGCCTGATCTTCAATATATCTATATGACAATTTTCAGGTGATTTCATTGTAATTTATTTCCAGGTAAATGTCACTGAAATCAGGGATCTGTTTACAAATTAATGTCTTCAGTAAAATTATTTAAGCATCTGAAATATTTATAACCTAATGATCCACTGCAAAACCCTTGACATCTGAATCAGAGAGAACTTACTTTGTGAATTTATCCATCTTGATTAAAAATGAAGTTGCTTTCATTTTTACATTTCAAAGAAATCTTTTTGGATTTCCTCCCCTTAAAGTGGACAAATTTCTCTTGGGAATCAGGGTTACATTGTTAAATGTATTCTACTTTAGAGTGCATGTGTATATAGTGCACAATAGAGTACATGTCTGGGGCAGCATTACATCACACACAAATACCCATGATTTCTAATATATTTAGTCTTGTTTCTTTTATATGAAAAAATGGGCATTAGCTTATTTATTCTAAAATTCTGCTTATCTGCTAGCCCATAAAGAATCTCTTTCTACATGTTATAGATTATTAAAACATAATATGTAATATACATTATAGCAAACTGAAATAAAAGCAAATAAGAAAAAAGAGAAAAGCCAGCTTCAGCACTGCATAAAATAGTAGCCTTTAATCAGTTGCAAATGATTTCTTAAACAGGAAAGTTGTTTAAGAAATCAAAACTGTAGTTCCCCAAAACTCCACTTTTTCGGTTAGTCAATTTCCTAGGGAATGTCATAAGGAGGGTATCATATCAGAAAAGCCCTGCTCAGTCAAACCAAACACCTGTCTAGTCTGGAATACTGTTTCCAGAGGGGCAAACCAGATGCCTGCAGGAAGTCTACAGGTAAGACATACGTGGATGTTTGTAACATGCTGGATCTTGCCAAGCATCCATCTGCCCTAGCATTCTGTTTACACAGTGATCAATCAGCTACTCTTGGGAAATGCACAAGTGGGACATGAGTTCAGTAGCACTGCCTGTGTTTCCTAGCAACTGGTCTGTATAGGTATACTGCCTCTGAGTGGAGGTAACATTTAGCCATCAGGACTAATAGCTGTGGTCATAATAGCTACTAATAGCTTTTGTGCCGTGCATTTGCCCAATTGGTTTTTAAAGCCCTTCAAATGGGTGGCCATCATGGCATTTTGCAGAAGAGAATGTCATAGCTTGACCCTGTGCTGTGTGAAGAAGTACTTCCTTTGGTTTGTCCTGGCTCTCCTACCCTTCAGCTTCATTGGATGATTCTGTTTCTAATATTTATTTGTTTATTTCATTCCACTTCTATGCTACCCAATAACCTGAAGTTTCTCTGGGAGCCTTACAAATACGGAAAACAGCATATAAATACAATCAATAAAATGGATAAAACAGATAAAATTAGTGAATAAACCATCTTACATAATAAAATTATAAAACACTGCACACAACATGACAAAATCCAATTAATAAATTAAAAGCAAATATTAAATAATCCACAACAAAGTATAAATTAAATTAACCTAAAGCTTGTTTTGACAAAAACATTTATACCTGGCATCTAAAGGAAAGTAATGTTGACATCAGTCATATGTCCCTTGGGAGCAAATTCCAGAGCTTGGACACCGCTGCAGAAAATGCCCCCCTCTTAGCCCTTTCCCCTTTGATCTCACTGGGTGGGGGTTTTCAGAGGAGGATCTAAGTGGGCAGGTAGCAATATATGGAGGGAGGCTCTCCCTCAGGTACTGGTCCCAGACAGTGTATAAATTGGGAGATTATCAGGGTTTATCAGAGACAACACTTTGAACTGGGTCTGGAGTGGAACAGGGAGCCAATGCAGCTGACAGAGGACCAGCACAGTATGTTCTCAGTCTCCGTACCATGCCTAATTCTATACTTCTCTATCATGATTTATAAAGATATTATGATATTAGCAGTTTGATATTCAGTTCTCTTTCTAACAATCCTCAAGTGGAATTTAAACATCATTTCAATTGTTAAAACATATGATCTGGCCTGGGCAACTTCTTCTTCCTTCTCTTTCTCATCCTATATTTTTATTTTATACTGATAATTTTAATTTTGTATTTGTAAAGCAATGTATTTTTTGTATTTTTATATTTAATGGTAATTTATTATGTACTATTGTATTTCAATGTATTTTATCATGTTGTAAGCCGCCCCGAGGTTTCGGCAAGGGGCGGCATAGAAATGTAATAATAATAATAATAATAATAATAATGATAATGATAATGATAATGATAATGATAATGATAATGATAATGATGTGTGTTTTTCGTGGCAGCCACACTGGGTTGACATTTTCATTAAGCTCTGTACTCTCAAGATCCACTTCCTGGTCAACCACTACCAGTTTAGCCCCATCAGCAGATACACAAAATTAGCATGTTTTTAGCTGTAATGTAACCAGTGATGAGTATAGTTTATTTCCTCATATGTATATGTGCCATGTCTGACTTTGTTTTATCACTTTGCTGTAATCCTTAGGAAGTTTAAAGGTTTTTTTGACTAAGGGAAGTCCACCAGCAGTTAGATAAGCGACTTCAGACTGAGTCCAATAAGGGGGTAGAGGGGAAGCACAAAAGAAAGATCTCAGCTGGAATAAGCACACTTTCCAGAGGGGCTGCCTGAGATGTCAGGGCATAGCACTGAGATATGGGGGCTTACTAATATGAGGGAGAACCATGTTTCTCTTTATCTACTTGTTCCATATCGTGCATAATTGTATAAACCTCTGTCATGTTCCCTTTTACTCACCTTTTTTTTCTAAACAAAAAGCCCTAAATAACTTTTCCTTATCCCGATCAGTCACCATCAGCTCAGGCTCTATCGGTATCAGTGTGCAGTTAGGCAGTTGTTGCTTTTTGCCCCAGTGTGCATCACTTAAGGAAGGCAAAGGATCGGATGGATAAGTTGCCATGGGCCCTATCCATTTCCCAGAAAACCTCTCAAGTTCAAGACTTCATGTGGCCGTTTTTACTTGAAAATCTATAGTTCAGCTTTGTTTCAACAGCTAACCCAAGATGGGCAGAAAGTAGATCTGTAGATGTTTTTGACTTCCAGCTCCTAGAAATGCCTGCCAGCATAGCCTATGGTCCACAACGCTGGGGGTGAAGTTCAGGGCATCTAGAGCTCTGTCAGCCCCTGCAGTAAATAACCTGTACAGAAACTGCTACTTGCTCTCTTAACCTCTTTGATTCTTGGCAATTGCGCATATTCTGTGTGTTGCTCTCTGATACTGGTACCTTTCCTATCTTTTGCTGACTTCCCACTTTACTTCCTCTTGTTGAGTCCTTTCTGCTTCCTAGCCCTGTTGTGTACATTCCCTCATTTTCCTCATCCAGACAAGTAGTTATGTGATACAGACCATTTATACACTGGATGAGTGGGCACACTGGGGGATTTCAGCCATGGATGATTGTCTGACACCTTCATTTTCATTTAGCACCAGCTGAAGACTTACCTTTTTTCGCATGTATTTTATATTACAGTGATTATTTAGACAGAAGATATTCTTACAGCACTCAGTGTTCCTACAGCCAGCCATGTTTTTTTCTGGTTCTTTTACATATTCACAATGTGTTTTATTCTTTGAACTACTTATGTTGCATTTTACTCTTTTAATTGTTTGTAATTGGCCAAGCGAGCATGTTACTGGACAGATTAAAACATAATATATAAAATAATAGCAATTCCTTCCTTTCTTGTTTCCTTCCTTTGTTAGCTACCTTCAAAACCCAGCAGTCAGTCGCTAAGAATTGGAAACTGGTCAGAAAGAAAACCCCAGCGCCTAACACGATTACCCAAGAGGCACAGCCATGATGATATGCTGCTTTTGGCCCAACTTGGCATCCCTTCCTCTCCCTCCAGCCTGAATGAGGATAGCCTAAGCACTACAAGTGAACTTCTGTCCACACGCAGGGCCAGGAGGGTTCCAAAGGTAATGAAGGCTATAATGTTTATGCAGGTGTGAATCAACCCTGAGGATTTAGGTTTTTTCCTGTGTGTTGCATGTGTGTTGAATGTGTGGGTGAGAGAGCAAGTGTGAGGAACTGAGTGAAAGGAATCCTGAATTGTCTGACCAGAATGTTGAGCATGTAAGAGCTCTGTACCAGTTTTGTTGAGCCTGGAACTAGAAACTGGGGGTGGGAGGGTCGTAATAGCACTCCTTTCATTCTGTACTTCCAGTACCATACGCAGTGAGATAAATGGTTCCAAACAATATTCTAATATTTGAGTCACTTTATTAAATAAACATGTGTCATATTGGTGTGAGCTCTTGTGAGCAAGCTTTTTTTAAAGTATGTGCAGCAATAGGGTTGCTTAGTCCAACCTAAGTCCTACTTAGAGTAGACCCATTAAAATAAATAGGACATTTTATTCATGACTAACTTAAGTCCCATTCATGTCAATGAATCTAACAAGGGCTTATGCTTGTTTTACCCATAATTTTTGTAGAAATTGGTCTTTCTGACATCCTTATGTAGAGTGGTAAGTTTCTCAGTGGAATATCGTCAACCAAGAGCTTGGTTCCATCAAAGAGCACTGGCAGCTGCCAAAAATACACAGTTGTTTTTATGTATTTGCCTTCTTTTCCTCACTTCATCCTCATGGGAAATGTACATTTCCAGAAATTTTAAGCCATGAAGTAAACAGGGGTTCTTCTGGGGGTTTCAGGGAAAAAAAGGACATTCTAGGAAAAAAATTGAAAATATGTAACCGTGGGGTTTTTTTGTAAAGAAAATCATTCTTTACAAAACTGCATTCTTTACTTTACCATTCTTTTCTTTAGGAGAGTTGAAGTCAGTGTGCTTATTTCATTATATATCTTGTATGCGAAAGTGTTTCTCTTTCAAAACACAAGTTTGTGGGCACAGACTTTGGTCAAGTTGATTGAATATAACAGCATGTCTCACAGTACTGCAGGGGTGGGGGGCAACTTCTGGCCCTTCCTTATGTTTTGGCCTGCAAAGCTCTCCAGCCCCATGAGCATAGCTAAAGGTGAGGGATGATGGGAACTGTAGACTAGAATATATGAGGTGTCCTACAAGATGGCCACATATGCAGTGTTGGGATTGGATGAGCTCTGTCAGCACATCATAATCATGGGGCTCACATGTGTAGCACCTTGGGCTTGTACCTCATTATCTGCATGGCCTGTAAGACCATATTCCCCACTGTATGCATGGGAATGCATGTGGGAATGGGGGGTGGGATAGAGGGCTGGACCCAGGACAGCCTTCTGGGCTAAAGAACCCACTTTCCAGTTCAAAATGTAAAAGCAGTGGTACATAAGGGTAAAAGCTTACCCACATGGCAGGACACTGGGCTTTTCATAGGTTCCCATTAACCAGCAGTGTCATGTCTCCTGTAGCCTTATGTGCTTCTGCCCCCTTCAAATGAGAAAATGATTGCATGGAACGTCTGTGAAAAGGACTGCATCACCAATCATGTTGTAGGCATAGTTATGCTATAACTACTATTCTACAATTCTATGGGTTTTACCCCTCTACACCACATTTACAGACATGCCAATTTAGGCGCATGGATGAAAAGGGGAAATGTATCTGGTCTTTTCCCTGATTAAACAGCTACATGCTTAAGCTCTCTGCAAGTCAGACCATTGTTCATCATTTGAATTACAATTTGCCTAGCAGTTGACCCATCACTATTTATAATCTGCTGTATGTGCCTGAAGTTAATATTTTCGGCTTTGTTTTTTGTTTGGTTTCCAAGGAAATCAACACTGTTCCGATATGGCTCCTATTGTTTATTCACAGACTGTGTAGTTCAGATTGCTGCTTCATTCCAGTTCAGAAACAAGCTTCAGTTACATTTAAGCTATTGCTGTTTAGCAAAAACTTTCAGAGTCCAAGCAGGCTGTAAATAATTTCCTAGCATGCTGGTAGTCAGAATGAACAAGCAGCATATTTGTTTATTAACTGTAAATGCAATATTTTCCCAGTATATTTAAAAACCTGTGTTGCTAACAATAAACTAGAAACAAAAATGAATCTGTTTATAGATTTGTGAAATTAACTGTACAATGATATACATGTCCACTCAGTGCACAGCCAGTTGTAAGCCCCAGTGAATAAAGTGGGACTTACTTCCAAGTTAACATGCATGGATTTTTTCTGCCAGCCTTATATCGTGTCTACTAAAGAATAAATTTCAAAACAAATCAAATAGTGTGACAATTAGTTGGAGACTAGTTGCTAGTAAATTAGGGGAGATTTCCTCTGGGAACATCTAGAGCAGCAATCTGAAGGAACCTATGGATCTGGTGAATTTTGGCATTAAACATCATGCAGTTGATCCTAGGAGAATGTCTGCTATAGAATTCTGGTATAGAACCTGTTTGGGGTGAATTTTCTGATGTATGGAAATATTCCTATTGTTTATCTTCAGCAAGGCTCTTAGTTAGACTGCATAAAAAAGAAAAGAAGCAAGTCCCACTAAGTTTGGGAAGGCTTTCTCCCAGGTAAGTGCATATCAGATTTATATTCTGACTCACTAACATGTAGAGTTCCAAGACAGAATTTCTGCTTGGTCTGTGCGCACCGTTTTGATTCGATATATACTGGGATGATGGTTATTTTCTTTGTTTACAGCTTGTTCAGAGGATCAATTCTATCTATAGTGCAAAGAGAGGGAAAAAAAGATTGAAGAAGCTTTCAATGTCCAATATTGAAACAGCATCACTGAGAGGTATGATTTTGGTATAATGAGTGAATACTGAATATCCATCTGTCATGGGATTTCTTAACTCATTTTGTTGTACCAGCATGTTCTGTAGCCAGCACATACAGTTGCAAGTTCAGATGCTTTTACCTAAGTATGCAGTGAGCACACATCATGGAATACACTTTCGTAATGCATGTATATTGGGAAAGTCTAACTGCCAACATTTAACAGTGCTCACCTACTCTTCACACTTTGCATGTTCACTGCAAGAGGCACAGTGGGAAATTAGTGTTGTTGGCAGCAAACAGGATTTCAGGGTAGGTCACGAAACAGCTAGCTTCATATTCTGCAATTTGTCAGCTAATTTATGGAGAATTGAAATATACAAACATACCCATGGTGTAATCACCGTACTTCATCAACTGTCATTTTAATGTTAACTTGCTGCACACACAAACATCAGAGAGTAAAATAGTTAACGAAACTGCATGTCTATTATTTCCAAATCTATGTGTGTGATGTATGTTACTCTCCGTTGCACTTGTCACATGAGGAGTGCTGCTGCACCACTGGGACACGACCTGGTCCTGCTGCTGATGGCAGAGGGAGCCGCATGGTTCCTCCGTGCTTCTGCCACAGCATCGCTGTTTGCCCACCTAAGAGCAGCTTACCAAGATGCGTATCCCTTTCCTGAACTGCTTGAGAGCCATGTGCTACAAAGGAGTCAGAGCTTGGCTCCAAGTGCCCTAATGCAAGTTGGCAGTCCTCATATAATTAATTGGTATTATTCATTTAGTTTTCTGCCTACCCAAACTTTTAAGAGCTCCCCCTGCATTCCCAGATATCATACAACCTCCTTTCAATATCTAAAACAATTTGGATGGAAAATAGCTAACCAATTTTCACTCTGTTGCTTAGTGCAGAATGTTTGAAGAAAACCTCAGATTGTTTTCCTTTATTAGTATGTAAATCCTTTCAGAATCATAAACCATTTCCCCAGGAAAATAACACTGTCATGTATTCTGGGACATGCCTCCCATACTTACCCACCCAGGTATTAAGATTATTATCTGAGGCTCTTCTCCAGGTGCCCCTGCCAAATGAGGCAAGGTGGGTAGATGACAAAAGAGGGGGCCTTTTCAACAGGGGCACCCCATCTGTAAAGTGTTCTTCCCAGAGAGGCTCATGGGGCACTTATGTTATTGTCTTTTTGGCCCCAGGTAATGACTTTTTCTACTCTCCCAGGCTATTAAGAATTGCTTTTATTATTTTTAGTACTTTATTCAGCTGCTGGCTTTAATCTGATTTTATGATGTTGTAATAGTTTTATTCTTCGTTGCTGTTTTTGTCTTGGCTTAATTCTGTGGTTTACCTTTATTGTTCATACTGAATGTTTTTACTACATACATATAAACTGCTCTAGAATTTCCATTATTGGGAGTTTCAGAAGTACTGTAGGTAATTAAGTAAATAATCTGTTCATCATAGGAAATGTTTGCTACCTTAACCAAAGCAAGATGGAAGTGTTCTTTCTAATAGCAGAATCTCTCTCTCTTTCTCTCTCTCTTTTTCAGATGAAAACAGTGAGAGTGAGAGTGATTCAGATGACAGGTTTAAAGGTGAGAGGCTCAGCATACTGTAGCGGCAGAACCCCCAAATAACTAGAGAGATACAATACTGCATCTTAGGCACTGTACAATCCTTTCAGATCAGACTGGAGACAAGGTGATGCTTTTTCCTTCTGACAACAGAAGGCAGTTTGACAGAGAGATTGCTACTTGTTATGAGTTTGCACATTCCACTTTCATGTTTGGTAAACAGATTTCATAGGTTTTTGTATTGTTTCAAAGATCTGTAAAAACTGTTCAAACAGAAATGATAATAGGACAAGAATAGTATGCGTGTACCGTGGGAAGCAATGGCTCTCTCAAAACAACTGGAATGCTTTTGCAAAGTGTTGTGTATGTCAAGCCACATAATTTCTTTCACTTTATGCTGTTTCTATTTGGAGAAGTGTTAACCAAGCATCTTTGAGTTCTGGACCCCAAAGGACAAAATTCTTTGGGAATGTAAAATGTATTGTGCAGGGATAAACTTCTTATCCTATGCCTAGTGTACATTTTTTAAATCAGAAGATGTGATTAGTCCTTTGGCAGAGATTTCCCTTTTTATATAGAAGAGTATATAGATTCAGATAAATGCAGCATTCTAATTTGCAAGAATGGTGCACTTTCCAAAAATGTGGAATATGTAACTGAAGAAACTTAAATGGAAAAGCTTGAGACCACATCTTAGCTTGCCTTTTTTTCTGGCTAATCGTTGCAAGAAATTTAGAAACTTGTAAAATGTTGAAATAGTAGTTCTAATAATGTAGAAGCCAAAAGGCCCAAGAAGCACCACAACATAATTCTTACAGATATTGTAAAATGAGGCGTATCTACCATTGAATATAGATTACTTTTCTTACCCTTAACCATCATTCTGAATATCTCTGTAGGCTACCTTCTCGCTTATACACACCTTGTTGCATGTTCCATCTTGTATTGTTTTGAGATACATGAGAGTGCCATGGGCTCTCTCAGTGCCAGTGCCAGTGCCATCTCTTGGAAAGGGGGTTTGGTTAGTCTTCAGCTTGGGTGCCCCCCTGTAAGTTAGAAGTTGGATTCGCTGTCCAGTCTGCCCTTAGATTTGTGCGTAGTCTGTTTTGTTGGAGTTTTATTTGGTTTTGGAAGACAATATTTATCAGAAATGTAAGATAAAGTACTATAATGAAGTGCTTTAATTGTGAATGTCTTGTCCAGTGTTTCATTCTATGTACAGGCCTCCTGCATTTAGAGCAGTAGCAGTACGATCAGTGATGGCCGATACTATTGATAATCATAATATTTTGTACTAAATAGTTTTCTTGAATGCTCAGTTCTCTTAGTAGATAAATTATGGGTCGTATCCAGTGTTGTCTGTCTACCACTGAAACAGACATAACTGGCAGCACTGATTTCTTCCCCACAAGGTATGCCTCAAATCTGCACTGGGAATCTGCTCTGGGGGTGCATGTGGAAAGAGAGAGGAAGTTCCATTTCACAAGCAGAACTCTGCTTAGGCTGGGTTGGATATAGCCCTATAACAGTATCTAATTTTAGTGTTCTCTGGGTGGATTACAAAGCCAGAAAAATGAAATTGCAATACAAATATGTAAACCATCCTGAGTTTTTATAATAATCAGACAGTATATAAGAAATTTTAAATAATAAAATAATAAAATAATGGTCACATGACTCCAGTTCTCCGTCAGCTTCACTGGCTTCCCATTGAAGTCCGGGCCCAATTCAAGGTGTTGGTGATGACCTATAAAGCCCTAAACGGCTTGGGTCCTGGTTACCTGAAGGAGCGCTTACGTCCATATATGCCCGGACGCCCCCTGAGATCAGCGGGAGAGGCCCTTCTCCGGGAACCCTCCGTGAAAGAAATTAGGAGGGTGGGTACTCGGAGGAGGGCTTTCTCTGCGGTGGCGCCTAAGTTATGAAACGCACTCCCCAGAGAGGTCCGCCTGGCGCCGTCGTTATTTGTTTTTCGGCGCCAGGCAAAGACCTTTTAATTTAAGCGGCATTTTAACTGTTAGTATTTCTAGATTTTATCTGTCCAGGGCGGCTTATTTTATATTGTATTTTTGTATTTTTAATTTAATGTTTATATTTATTGTAATTTATATTATAATTACTTTCAATTTATTGTTGTAAGCTGCCCCGAGGCTTCGGCGAATGGGGCGGCATAAAAATGTTTTAATAAAATAAATAAATAAATAAAAATAACAAAGCAAATGACAATATGAAGCACAAAATACAATGTAAATATGAAAGCAGCAGCAGCCTAATCTAAAATCTGGGAGAGGAGGAATGTCTTTAGCTAGTGCCAAAAAGTTTACCTCGTAGCTACTATGCAAGCTGCCTTGGTGAAGGCATTCCAGATCTGAGGAGGCCTGCGCCTTGTATCAACCTGCTTAGTTTCCTTTGGCAGGGACACCAGAGGAGACCTCTGATGGTACTCTATAGGTCTGGGCAGGAATATATAGGAGGATGCATTTCTTTAGATAGCTCTGCCCCTAAGCCATTTAGGACTTCAAGCATCAACATCAGGTTTTTGAATCAGGCCTCAGGATAGACTTGGAAGCAAGTGGAGATGATACTTGAACAAAAACGCCTTCTGCTTTTTTGACTGCTTTTGCATGGTGTCACATGATCACATCAACTGCCCCGGTTAGTAGTCTAGAAGATCTATTTTGAACTGACTGGATGTTCAAAGGTAGCCCTCTGCACAATACATTTATTATTTCTTTATTTTATTTGTTACATTTAAATCCTACCTTTTCCTCCAAGGAGCCCAAGGTGGTACATTTGATCTTCATCCAGTTTATTCTCACAGCCTAATGAGTAAGATAGGTTAGACTGGCCCAAAGTCATCCAGAGAACTTCATAGTTGAGTGAGGACTTGAACCTGGGCCCCCAGGTCTAATGCTTTTGACCACTGCACCAGACTGGTTTTCCCACTGTGAAGATACATTGCAAAAAAAAAAAAAAACCTCTAACCAAGATGTTCCCAAAGTATTTGTTGCTGTATGAGGCTGATAAAATATGCTAATATTATTATTATTACCCCCTACTATAGGTTGGAAAGTAAGGGTCAGTTAATGTAAGAGCCACCCACTACGCTCAAGACTGGGCAAAAATTCAACCTAAAACCTTCCTAGAAGTCTGAAGGATGTGCATTTCAAAGATTTATATTTGCATATTGATTGAGATAGTGAACATTTTTAAAATTCTTTAAAGACTACTATTGAAAATATTGTGAAATTACTGGGCACTGTTCCTCTTTAGCTGTTTTTGCTGCCATTGTTGTCTAGCAGTCTGGTCCATCTAACTGTTCTTCATCTGGCTATTAAATCTGTTTTTATGGACTTATTTCCAAGCAAGTGCCAGATTCTGTTTTTATTTCAGTGAATTTTCTGGCTTAAGAGTGATGCAGATTGCTGTGGTATCTGTAATTTGAGGCATAGCAGAAACAGATGGATAAAACCACAGCGTGCTTCTGCTCGGGATGGGGGAAGCTTATTATTTGTATTATATATGTTTTATAATTGTCTAAAATAATAATGCTGACTACAATTGACAGTCTAGCCACATCCCTATCTGCACAGGGCTAACCTGGCTTCAGCAGTCTATGTTCCGGAAACCTTCTGGTTAGATTACTGCAATGTGCTCTATGTGGGGCTACCTTTGAAGATAGTTCAGAAATTGCATCTTGAGCAAACTGCAGCAGCCAGATGGATAATGAGAACCAGAAGTTCTAAGCATATAACATTGATTCCGGCCCACTTGTGCTGACTGCCTTTATGTTTCTGACATCAGTTCAAAGTATTGGTTTGAAGCTATAAATCCTCCTATAGATCAGATCTGCAATACTGGCTAGAGTGCCTTTTCTGGTATGAAGTTACTTGTGCCTATTAGCATCTGAAGGTCTCCTCCAAAGGCGATTCAGGGGATACCAATAAGGGAATGGACCTTCTTGGTGGTTGTTCCTCAGTTATGGAACACTCTTTCTTCCTGCTGCTGCACTGTCATATTTTCGATACCAGGTTAAGACTTCCCTGATTCCATGGCATTTGATGGCATGTGATGGGCTTTTTACTCATCTATCAGATTGTTTGTGGGGTTGTTTTATAGTGTGGTTGTATTTTAATCATGTAACTATTTAAAATGTTTTATGTTTTGTTTCTATTATAAGTTGCCTTGAGTCTTTTCTGGAGAAAATCATGTAAGAAGTTTAATGAGCAGCAGCAACTCCCTCTCTTCAGTGATTTCCTGTATGTAGAGAACAGAAACCCCACCATAAAACCAATGCATAATTAAATTTATCATATGCCCAACTCTGCTCTTCTAGTCAGCAGTTAATAAAAGCAATTCTAACTCAGCAGTCCCCTTAAAAAACAACTTTCCCTGAAAGGCAGAAATGGGAGCGTCACTTTCTTCCAGTTTAACACCAAACCAAAAGTGCAGGTAACAGCCATGCAGAAAGAAGTATGTGATGCTCAGGGGACTAACTTCAGTACTGTGTGGCCTTTTTGAAAGAAACACTTCTGACTTGCCATGTAGAGGTGCACCCTATGTTGGGAACTGCCCCCCTTTTTTCAAGCTTCCAAAACAACAGATAGTCTCTTTGCAAAATAGCTCCTTATTGCCTGTTCACAAGCAACTGCTGAAAGGCTAGTTTCTAAGCATACACAGGGTGGTTTGTTGAATCCAAACCTAAGTCCATGAACCTTCCCTTTCAGTAATACTGGACTCCAGGTTTCCTCTGGAGAAGAGCCAAACTCCAAGATCTGTGCAGGCCTTCTAACTGATGTCTCTTCTATCCCTGTGCTGTGTCATGGGGTCAGGGCAGTGGCTCTTCCTCTTCTTCTCTTTTGGTCCCCTGTGTTCTCCTCCAGACCCTGTCTGTTCCCTGTCTGAGCACCTGCGGGGTGATGGCCTTGAGAGAGTTGCACTTTCCTCTGCCCTCTCAATTCCCACACTCCCCATTTCCCAGCTGTCAGTGACCTCATCTGAAGAGTTGGTACAACCCTGACTTAAACCACACTAAGAATTACTGCCTAGGTCATTCCCAACACCCTAGTTCTTGGTGTGCAACCTTATTTGCATTGATAAGATTATCAGCAAGCCAAAAGCTACTTGGGTAAATGCAGAAGTTCAGAAATGTAAATTATTCTATTGCTTCATACTTCTATTGCATTCATCCCCAGTCTTCTGGGACACAAGGTGGTGGTTGGGGGGGGGGGGGTGGATTAGAGTGCCCAATGCCTAAAGAGGGCCACTTCTTAAAATGTAACGAAATTATTAACCTACGGATTGAAGAGCAAAAGTAAACATTCAGATGTCAATGAAGAAATTTTAATTTGAATGCAGTCCATTGTGGAACAGTATTTTATTGTGGAATTCTTTTATCTAGCTACACATGCTTCCTAGTCAGTGTGATTTTTGTGACTGTTTTCTGTTAGCCAAGGCTTAAATGTCTAAGTCAAGTTTTGTGATAGACACTCTTAAAATGTCATGTACATGTTCATCTGTAAGTCTTGACCTACACTTACATTCCACAGTTTTCATCTTGGAAAAAATGTGTTCATGGATGTATGTTTTGCCAAAGACTGTGAACATGCCTGCAGTGAATTTCTTTAGCTTGATAAATAGATCAGGTAGACAACAATAGAAATCTAACAGACTATTTTCTTTGTAAATGTCTCTGAGATGATCATTGGTTCTTCATCATGCCTGGTGCCTGTAGATGCAGATAATCTGACACAGTTAACACAAGATACCATATCAGAGCACATTCCCTCCATTACTTTAACCATGCACTCCTTAGCAAATTCACCACTCTCAGCGATACATTTAAGCAACATGATAGCTGGCCCTCACAGTGGACAGGTTCTCATCAACATGCTTTCAAAAACTACTTTGCTGCAGAACATTGATTTGTTAAGAGAATTTATCATGTTCACTTGTACCTCTCATTGATATATTGAGTAGCTCATGTAACAGGATTCAAAGTGCCTTTTAACAATGTATTCCTTTAATACTGAAGCAGTTTCAAGATATATCAGGCAAACTGCTTCATCCTTCTTTAAAACAAAGAAGTACTCAGTGGTCCATTTGTCATTACCGACAATGTGCTCATCTGCAATTTTTTATTTCTTTGAAACAGCAGTTCGTTTTGCAGGCATCTTCTTACAGATAAGAAATATAGTGTGAGCGATCTAACTCTTCTCTTTCCTGTCAAATCCACCCCACACTGGCTGCTGTTAGCTGGGGATTTTCATTTTGACATGGCAAAGAAGAGGCAAGACCCCTGCCTCTACAGTTCTCAGGAATATTCGGCATATGTAGAGGCTAGGAAGAATTTTCTAAAAAATGGATTATAAATCTGATTACCAGGTGGCAGAGCTGCAATCCTAAGTACATTGAATACTATGAGATCTATTTTTTTAATCAACACACCACCTTGTTTTTTAAATTTACATGCTATTATTTTAAAAATTGGGGGCTCTCCCAAAAAGGGCAGGTAGAGAGAAAGAATTAATGAAAGGACAGCCTTCCACCTGGAGCAGAGGATATGCCATTAAGTTGGCTTCAGATTTTATGCAGAGTGCACATATACATCACTGCCTGCCAGCCAAGCCTCAATTATGAGAAACAAAATGACTGCCAGGAGGAAGGGGACTTGGCTGAAGAAAGATGAGGGAAGGGGCTCTCAAGCTTCCCTGCCAGGAGAGTGCTCCTTCTCTCTCAGCCCAAGGGGCCACTTGCTGGCTCCTGCAATCACAGATGCACGAGAAGACTCCTAGCAGGAGTGGGTTTGGGAGGAGAGGCAAAAGCAAGCAAAGCAAAAAGCCAGAGCAGCCAGCTCTTGTTGAGGAAGGAAGAATGCTTTTCCTCGAAGTAGCAACCTTACCACTAACCTTGGAAGCCACTTGGACGAGCCTTGATGGGATGTTTTTTTGCAAAAGCAGACCAGACATCTCTTGTACCCATTCACACAGCTGCTTTATCTTCCTTACACACATATATAGCCTTCACCATGGTAATGCATGGAAAGGGGGAGTGAAAAAGCTGAGTGGTTTGGGTACCTGAACTCTGCTGGCTAGCAAAGCACCCAGAATGGCCAAAATGGAGGATGGAGGATGAGACCAAGAAGGGGCTGGCAGAAGGAATCATGGAGACAAGGAGAAACAGTGTTGCTATTGTATTTTTTGTAAGAAAGGGCCAGGGAAAACAGCAGTAGATAGTGCCACTTGAAGCAGGAAGACCAATGTGGGTCTGAGGGAAAATGCCTTGATAGGAGTAAATAAGTAGGTTGGAGAGCTGCACAGAAAAGGCTTGGAGGCTGCAGGTTGGGGACCCCTGTTATGTCGCATCAAGTCTGAAGCATGTTTGTCAGTCTGCAGCTGATCCTCTATTGCTTGTTAGTTGATTTTATTCTTATGGTATGTGGATCACAATAGGCATAAGGAATTGATTACACTTGATGATAGGCATCCAGTAGAGAACTTTGTATAACTTTTAATAAATTATATATGTTAAGAGATGGATTGACTCCATAAAGGAAGCCACAGCCTTGAATTTAGAACAACTAAGCACGGACCAAAATTGATAGGACAATTTGGGAGGATTTCATTAATAGGATCAAAGATGACCTGATAGCCCATAGCAGCAACAATATTTGTTAAGGTGACAGCTGTTGCTTCTGCACTTGAAAGGCTTTGATTGATGTGGAAACTAAAATATGCAGAATTAAGAAAGACCATGTCTGGGGTTGTTGACTGAGAAGACCCACTCAGCTGCCAACTAACGTTCTTTGTTTCTTCTGTAATTCTAGCTCATACCCAACGCCTTGTCCACATTCAGTCAATGCTAAAGCGGGCTCCTAGTTATCGGACCTTGGAACTGGAGCTGATTGAATGGCAGGAACGTGAATTGTTTGAGTATTTTGTGGTAGTTTCCCTTAGGAAGAAGCCCTCTAAAAATACATATCTCCCTGAAGTCACATATCAGTTTCCAAAGGTAAGAACTTTACTGGTTGGTTGGCATTATTTCTTTGTTATTGTTAAGGATGTGGGGAAACATGTGATATCATGATTTCACATGATGCAGAGAGGCAGGGAATGCTCAATAAATTGTGGCAGTGGTCCCATGATTGGCATCAAATATAATTACTTTCTATAATTTTTCCACTAATGTACATGATGCCATTTTATAAATGTTACAGATATACTTGGGTTTATAGCATAACAGTTTGATCTAATGAATTCCATCCCATGATTCTGCCTTTCCTATATTTTGCTTTGTGTTTCTTTGGCTTAATTTGGAGAGATTCTAAGATAAATTTTGCAGTTTAAGTTTTCAGTTTTTCTTACTTCTCCTACAGTTTCCAGTGTGTACCAACATGTAGATGTACTGTTTAAATAAGTGCAGAAATAGAATCCTGATGAGGTTCTGCAGTCACATCAAGACTTATATTTATTTTGTAATTCAGTCAATGAACATATAAATGAACGCATATTGATAACTTGAAAGAACAAAAAGATTGGTGTGGCAAATTGTGATGAATGTGCACTAGTCTGAACTTGTTTAGAAACGGAAAAGAAGGAGAATTTTGTCTGTGTCCTTAGTTTTATCCTATGTACTCCATTGGCTTTTGTATGGCATACAGGAATTTAAGACCTATTTGTTGAATAGCAGTAGATTAATAAGAATAGCACCTTATTCTTATTAGGGCCAATAGGGGCAAAGTACACATTTTACTTACTGCATAGCCTGCAGTGTCTTCTGAGTTTAATTTCTACAAATATGGGGGTACAGGTTATGGGGGTACATGTTATGGGGGAATCTCAGCATATGTAGAGGGAAGGTTTATTCCTTCCCTTCCCAGGTGTGAGCCCCCCGAAATAGCCAGTTGTCTCTTTTGTTAGTTGTCTTCTCTGGAGCAACATAATAGCACTTTTGTGTATCTTCTCAAGGTTACTTGAAACTATGTAACTGTAACGATGGCTATCCAAGATAAAATATAATTTTTCTCTTTAACTGGTTAGTTTATTCAGTCTGTTCTTCTGGTACATATTCTCAAAAGACCGATTGGATGTATACTAGAATTGATGTTGGTTTATTCAATCACAGCTAGAAAGACCCACAAAACAAGTTCGTGAAGCCGAAGAACGGCTCAAAGCCATCCCCCAGTTTTGCTTTCCAGATGCCAAGGACTGGAATCCAGTGTCAGAATATAACAGGTAAATTGCTGGTAGTCTCAAGAGTGTGTCATCTGAATTGACAGAACCCACATACCATTTTGCTCTTCATTCAGTGATTAATACGGTTAGATCCCCCCTCCCCACAAACTCCATAATGTCTTGCTGGTACATACCTCGTTTCAAAACTCCTACCAATGTCCTTTGCTCAATGTTGGGGTGGGATAGCAATAGTGTCAGAGATAGGAGAGCTCTCTTCTGCTGGACCCAGAAATTATCCAGGCTCTTCCCCACCAGCAAAAACATCAGAAAGAACTTGTTTAATTTCCTAAGCCAATCTGGGGTTCAGAAGATGACCTTGCCAGCCCTTTCAGTCTTCACAATGCCCTTTCCATCAGCTCCTCACTCTCCAAAATACCCTCCACTACCCTTTTTATTCTGAGAGATGTGTAGAAACCTCAGCTGGTTCAGAGAATATACTGGAAGTCTAGCACCTCCCCTGCTCCTTCTCTGTTGCCCTAGCCTGCTGCATGTTAGCTTGGTGGCTGCTGAGAAGATAACAAAGCCACCAAGCCACAGGAGAAGAGACAGCCATCTGTCCTTCTTGTGCTTCCTCCCTCCTGCCACATTGCAAAGAGGAGAGGGAATGGAAGGGACATGTTTCCCAGCTTCCCTTTTACCCTGCACCACCATGGCTTCTGGCAACACTGGCCAGATTAGTAAAGGGAAAGGGGGACAGATGGTTTTGTGGGGATGGGGGGTGAGAAGGGAAGGATAGCAGAAAGGAAGCCTGGAGTCCTCCATTTTAAACAGAACTAGAGAAGTATTTAGGAGCCTTTAAAGGTGTTCGCTCCTTTCGTGTGTACTGAGATTTTCCCTTAGCCCAGATTGGGAAAATGTTGTCAGCACCTCTGTTTAATTTCTGTCATATTGTCCACCCTTGTACGGTTCTGACAATAGTCAGAATAATGATACATGTCACATTTTCATTTCATCCTTCTGCTTACCTCAGTGTTGCCAGGCCTCAGCGAATAGACTTTGGCTTGAAACTGCTGGACTAGGGATATTTCCAGATGAAGTATCTCTCACCCTACCTCATTCACAGAATTTTAGGGTAGGGGAGCTCTATAGGGGAGCCCCTTTTGACTTTCTGGTCATACACTTCCTAGTTCTTCTATTCTTACCTACCAGAGAAAATCTTTTGGAAGAAGATGACAATAGCAGTGCAATATGCTTTTCAATGTGAAGCCTTTATTATGCTCTGATCATTCCCTGCTCATGCTTGTTTACAGGTTCTTTAGACAACATAATGGCCCTCTAGTTTCCTTGCTGTGTTGAGCCAGCACTTCCAGGAAGTCTTTTTAGAGCAGGGGGAAAGCGGCATTTAATTGTCAAAGGAAAAAAGTACAATTTCATCTTGTGAGTTTGTGCTATGAAGCAATGCCACGGTGCCACCTAGAAGTTATGTAATGGAAAAATAGGAGAGGAAATTCTTCCTGTGTGATGCTCAGATGTCAATTCTTTGCCAAAAACCAAAAGCAGATGTAGCAGATTAATTAACAGCCATGTTAATTAGCCAATTAACAGCTCTGTAAGGGAAAGCTCAGTAGCTTCTAACTGATATCATTAGGTATCCTCCAACTGGAAATAGCCTAGAATTCATCAGTTAATTTGAATATATTCCATTCAAACATAATTGAAACTATATATCACAGGTTATTATTAGTATAAGCTACTGTTTGCAGTACCATATTCCTGTTGAGCAGTGTAAGTGGAGTACTGTAAGGAAAATAAGTGGAAAAAATGAACTAATTTCAGAATAGGAAATACAAGGACTGGTTCCTTAATGCTTCTCTTTTCAGTAATTATTTACAGATGGACATGCTGAGTACAAATCCTTTGGTTAGTATCAAACCTTCACCAAGACTGTGGGATAAAACCACAAATGTTATCTGTCTGGAAGGTATCTTGAGACATGTCTAAAAATCTGATTCATTGAAAGCAAAACGGAGCACATCTTATACCTGCTTTTAAAGAGTGCAATAAAAAATTGTGGTAATCTTTGTTACAGTGAGACATTCTCTTTCATGCTGACTGGAGAAGATGGCAGTAGAAGGTTTGGTTACTGCAGAAGATTACTAGTAAGTACATTGACTTTTTCAGAGTACAAAATTATAGCAAGCTGAGAATTAGCTAATGAAAAAGATGATTAAGGAAAATCATGATTGTGCTCTCCAAATATCTGAAGGGGTGTCATGCAGAAGATGGAGCAGGTTTGTTCTTTGTAGCTTAGAGAATAGGAACTAGTAGAAGAAAATTGTAGGGGAGCAGATTTTGGCTAAACTTTGTCTTAGTGGTAAGAGCTGTTCAATGATGGTATGGATTAACATGGAAGATGGTGGGCTCTCCTTTGCAGAACATATGGAAGCAGAAGCTAGGTGGCCCTTTGCCAGGGATGCTTTGGTTGCATTGTGCAGAAGAGATCCTTCCTTGAGCAAGGGGCTGGACTAGATGATCTCCAGTATCACTTCCAATTTTGTGATTAAAGAGGGCATATTATCAAAAGTAAGCATGTGTGTCTCACTTCTGTGTTACAGAAAAATGTAAAAAGTAGATGTATCACTTATTGGAATAAGGGCAGTATGGATTTCTTTATAGAAAAAATGTGTTTCAATGTTTTATTGTTAATACTGAAAGTCTCTGAGGGAACTTTGGTTATTGAGTGGCATATGGATGGGCTACCATTATCACTATCAAATCCTTCCGTCATTCCAGGGATGCTGAGTATTTTCCTTAAAATTTTGGTTTTCTTGTTCCACCCTTTATGGCAGGGAGTTTTTGAAAGATTAAGAATGCAAATATGTGTGTTTAGATTTTTTTTAAAAATCCCTACAATCCAACATACTGCAGGCAGCATGGCCACCTGGGGGATGCTGGGAATTCTGGTACTCTTTTCTCTACAAGCTGCTCTGTAAGGAGCTTACACATTAACCGAAGCAGTTGAAGAACAGCTGTGCTAGATGACCACTTCTCTGTTTCAGCTGTTGCCTTTTAACTCCCCAAATGAATGCTTTAATGAATTTTAAGTTGGCAACATTGTGTCTGAATTAACATTTAATGAATCCATTAAATATCTTTTTCTTTATGTTTTAATTAAGTGCTTTGATTAAAGCCGCTCAAGGGTGATTGGGTAATTACACATAATTGCACTAGCACTATATTTGTGCAACAAAGAACCTGTCCTATGTCAGTACAAAGTAAATCATACTAGAACATATCCAGTTGAACAAATCCAAATGTGATGATGATCCACTTGACTCGGCAAAAGAGCCACATTTACTGTGGGTAACATGCTCTCGCTTGCATGTGGGCTGATCCAAAGACAGGAGCAAGGGCTCCTGCCTCCCTTTGCCAAAGGGATGCTCAGCACAGTCAGTTCCATTAGTGCTGATGGCCAATGCAGGTGGACAATGCCCAAAAAGGGAGTTCTTGGCCAAGTGGAAGGATGATCCATGAGTGCACAGTAGGCATACAACTCTGCTGGTGTACTCATGGATCCTTTGATCATGGCCAGAACTGTGCATACACTAGCAGGAACTAGAAACAGAGCTGCCCAGCCTACCTGTCTTCAGAAGCCTCTGGAACGTGGGTAAAATTTGCATAAGAATCTGGTTCTGTATCTGTGCAATGATGGAGATGACCATGATGATGATGATGCCACATCATCTTCATCATGCCAAATTAGTAGGATCAGTGATGCTTGTTGAAATAGGACCAATACAGTGTGTGACAGCAAATGGCAACATCCCTGCTGACTGCTTGTACCCTCTTTGCAGTGCAGCACTGGACTTGGTGCTGGTTCAGTCAGGTCACCGGTATGCATGAAAGGGGATTGGGCAGGTAGATGGAACCTTTTGATGGAAAAGCAGAAGCTTCTATCCCTGAAGAGACTAGTTGCTTTTCTGAGGTTTTTAACAGTTTGGCTGTTTAGCAGTGGGAACTGCTGATGGGGAAGAATCAGAGGAAGCTGCGACATGATTTCAATGAAGGCAGAATAGTGTGTGTGATGGTGGTGGTGATGGGTATTTTAGTTCAGCTGCATTCCAGAATACCTGCAGCACAACACAGACTTGCAGAATATAGACTTTACTGTTCAGAAACATCTGTATGAAAAAACAGTTAAGGAGCATGTATATGTGTCTTGTCTCCATCCTGCCTGTTCCAACCCACCAGTCCCGTTCATTCATATACATGTCTATAACCAGCACTCTGGTCTGTGCGACATGATTCATAAGAAGATGTGCCTGTGTGTTTGTTCAAATATTTTAATTTAATCTCCTGGCACTGTCAAATTATGCTTCCAGTCCAGTTTTGGCTAGAATATTGTGATTACTTCATATTCAGAGCAATAACATCAGACAAGCACAGTTGTCAGCCTTCCATGCATATTAATATATACAGCATGTTCATGTCATATTACTTCATTTTCAGTTGCCTTCGCTTAAATAAACACAACATTATAAATCCATCTGGATGAAAGGCACGTCGTCTTGAGCAATTCAGTTTTAAGTTCTAGGTGTTTCCTTATACTGTGAGATTATTAGAAATTACATTCAAATACAACTTTTTTGTGGATGAATATGCTGCTCTAGACTAAAATTTTAAGTGCTGGGACATTGACCTTAGAAAGCAGTAGGGAAAAATTCAGGAGTAAAATTCATTCAGGAAAAAGTGAAAACTGTGTTAACCATTATCCTGATGTCATTCCTAATCTAAAACATTTTGTGCTCTGCAGAACTCCTGCCACCCTCCTTTCAGGCACCAAACATTATGGGCTGTGCTTATAGACCTAACAAGCACAATGGTTATACCTGTTACATCATGCTGTAGCCTGTATCTCTGCTCCCACTGAACTCAGTGGGACTTCTGAATAAACATACTTTAGAGTTACAGTGCACTCTTGTTGAACTTGTTACACATGGAACTGAGAACACAAACCTTTAGTACCCCCCAGCTTGGAAGGAGTAAGCCCACACACTTTGCCTTCCTGAATATTTGGGCAGATTTCTTGTTAGAGTGCATTGAGACTGTTGTATGTTATTAACATTTGTACGGATGCCATAAGAACATTATATACTTTTTACTAACTGCTTGTTTGGTTGAGAAGATTGAGGTTTGTAGGAAGGAAAAATTGGCACTGAAGAGGCATAAGTTCTGTTATTGACTGTTCTGTAAAACAAAAAACGGAACAGAACAAAACAGTCTAGTATATAGGCATCCTGGAGCATTTTTATTTTCATATAAACCATCCTGGTAGATTCAGACTTACAGTCAAAGACAATTATTAGTTTTGAGTGGATTTTGGGGCCAGTTTTTTGCCTCTGTAATTAGTAATTACTTAATAATCAATTGATAATGAGTATTTAATAATTGAAATATGTTACTGTGTTGCATAAATACAAACCCATGAAATTTAGATGTAGGCTTGTTCTTATTTTTTCAAACAAATACTGTCTTTTACAGGCTTCTTTGGGTCACAGCTACTATTTCCAATATCCTTTGTCTTTGTCCTTTCTAGCCTGCTTCCCCATGAGGTTCATCCGTTAGCCCAGGAAGCACATTAATTGATGTAGGCTGCATCCAGTCCCTTATCAAATACTGCAAATTTGTTCTGAAAATACTGTATGTTTGGTAATTCCATTTGTCCCCACATATAATCACAGCTAGTTGACTCTTTAAGCAGCACTGCTAGTCTCTTCATATGGCTTCTGGATATCTATTAACTTCTCTCTTCTTTGTTACTTGTTCTATGCCGACAGGCACTATTTTTAAGGTGCTCTGCATTCTTTCTTACAATGAGACACTGCAGAGCATAACTTGATCTTAGTAATTGCCCTAACTCCATATTTAGAGGAGGGTGTATATAAATATTAGTACATAAGATAAGCTAAATGCTAAAATATAGCTGTGCAAAAAATGCTAGACCAAAATGTGGAAAAATCACAAGGCTTGTGAACTCAAATTTTAAGAGTAACTGCATATGCACAAAAAATGCTTTTGTTCACTGGCCATTGTCAGGATCTGGAGCTGCGATAGAGCCATGCTCCTTTGGAGACCAGTAGTACGTTTCACCCTACAAGTACCTGTAGGACCAGGGCCAAGCTGTTTGCACTTGCATGGATTAGAGCTTGCACAATCATGCAGCACAGCTAGGACCCCTGGAAGAGGCTCTGTAAACTACTTCCCTGCACCACCCAGTGTAACTATGGTGACATGGACCTTTGTGGTGGCAGCACTGTATTCTGACTCCTGTACAAGGCCTGTTCCTAACTCTGTTCTTGCCCTACCAAGTACCTGATCCTTGCCTTTGCCTCTGGTCCTGCCACGCCTTGTTGGTACCTGATCCTTTCCTGCTCCTGACCTTGCCTTCACCCCTGGTTCTGTCACACCCTGTCAGTATCTGACCCTTCTTGTTCCTGGCTCTGCCTTTACCTCTAGACCTTCCAGGCCATGCTGGTTTTCTGACCCTCACTTGTCCTGACTTTGTCTTTGATTCTGGTCTTGCTATGCCTTGATGGTATCTGACCCTTGTGTCACAAACTAGCATTCCATTCCTTTGCACATTCAGAGCCACAGACCTTTCTTGCAAAATGTTCTTTCTTGACTGAAGTGTTTTCCAGAAGCACAAACACCCAGAAGGGATCTCTGAGCATGCTCAGAGCAGTTCATTGAACCCAGTGTAGTATTTACTTCTAAGAACTTTTCTTATGAGTATGTTTCCAGGAGATGCCTTCTGGAAATAAGCATGCCTCCTTCCTGTATGCCAGTCCTCTAATTGGGTTACCTTCCTCTCGTGATGTTGCAGCATGGGGTCGAGAGTCACCCACCTTGTCTGTCTCTGAGAAACATCCATGTTCCAAGGCCTCTCAGTCTAACTGTACATTCTGGTCATTCTCAGAGGCTGCCTACATACCTGGGGAGTCTGGCCTTGAGATTAGTGCCTCCACTTCTCTCATCTTAATGGCTGGAATTGGCCCACATTCCAAGACCCCCCTCTTGCTTTTCCTCTTCCTCCTCCTCCTCTGAATCCTACTCAGCAGGTCTTGGGAATGCATGCCAAGAGCAACTGACTTTCCCACTCCCCACGACTTGCTTGTTTGCCTTTGCCTCTGTTTCCCCTGCATTCCACTGAGAACCTCACGGACTGATCCTGGTGGCCAAGCTGTGGTCACCTGCCGCCTGCCTCCTAGATATGACAGCCAGTTCTCTTCAGCCATGCTAGGCATTGCTGGTCATGAAATGAGGAAAGTGGGAAGGACCCCAGTGTATCGATCCACCATTCCCTGTCCAAACAGTCCCTTAGTTGTGGGAAATAGGTCTTTTGAAGTGTTGATTGGCATGTGGTGCACATCCTGCTGTTTGGCATGCTTCAGCCGTTACTGCTTTAGGAAGATTAGTGGTGGCATGCAAAATTGCGGGCTGTGCTCATTGGGCATAATGCTAATGACCCATTCTGCAGGGGGACAGTGAAACCTTCTAAGCAGAACCAATATATTGAGCCATACACTAATCTGCAGCTCCACTATCGCCTTACTACTGGCCACATGCAAGATAAATAATTCTGCCCTCCGCTACTGGATCAGTAGGGTTTCATGGAGAGCAAAGAGGGCCCTCTTCCATCTGGAGAGGAAGGGCTCTTTTCTGGCAATGTATGGAGCAAGGCCCTAGCATTCATGTACACAATGTTTACATTTATTTCCTGCTATATGTATATCCTGGCTTTTTTCCTGAAAGGAACTCAAGGCTACTTTCATATTCTTTCCACTCTGCATTTTGCCCTCACAACAACCTTGTGAGGTATATTAGGCTGAGAGTTAGTAACTGGGCCAAAATCATTCAGGTCTAGAACCCAGAACGCTCTAACCACTGCGCCACACTGACTCTTGCCAGTTAGTATAATCTTGGGTCAACAAGCCAGTTCAAGGGAGCTGTGTTCTTAATTGCAACCATGTAGTGCATTTGAGTGTATACATGCACGTGTGTACACACACATGCGTGTAAGTCTCTTTCTACTGAAAAATTTATACTATGTGCCTTGCTAATATCAGTCTCTAAAATCTGAGACATTACATAAAATTTCACGGTAAAAAATATTAGGAAAATATTTTTGAAATCCAGGAAATCTCAGTTTTAGCAATTTCAGGTTTAAGAAAGACTTCTGTAAACAAATAGACCACCCTGTGAAATGCCAAATATTTGGAGGCTCTTTTCAGTATTACAGGTCTGGAAGGGAAGGTCAGGTAGTTTATCCTGCTATACCCACTCTAACCTACAGTTGCAGCATTGCCAGAAAGAGGACTTCCAGCCACTCAAAAGCTTTCCAGCTCTTGAGTGTTCCATTCTTTATTAGTACGATTTGTAAGCATAAAGGGAGTCACTGCTGTTGGTAACCGCAGGGGGAATTAAGTAAAAGACATGAAGCAAGAGCGTTTGGGAAATGAAGATGCTCATTGTTATTTTTTAAACTCACTGACACTGTAGCCTTTAAGGGTTGTTTTGTTCTGTTTTTTTAAAACGGGAGTAATATTTCACAAGGCCACAGCCTTTGACTAAACTCTGAGCAGTTATTGTTCTTGCTATTATATATGACCCAGGAATGCAGTGTTTTTACTGGCACTCAGCAAGACAGCTCTTAGCTGGTAGCTGTCCAGGACGCCTGGCATGGCTGCAGCATTCCTGCAGATTTGACACAATGATTTTAACCCAAATCCCACATGCTAGATATAATCACTTGATGCTTTTAGAAGGCGTTTTTATACCTAATATGGACAAAGAAGGATTCTGCTTTTTCAGAATTGTGACGTCTGCTGAACAGCAGGTCTTGTTCCAGAAATAGACTCATCTGTGTTCACTTAAGTGCAATTTCTTCTCAATTTTTACAGCAGCAGGACATGCACCTGCTGACCATCCCAGTCATGCTCAGATTAAGACATTAATCTGCCATTTCCTTTGCGTCATATGCAAAGAGTCAAACAATTTGGTCAGCAAGGTATTCAGTGAGAAAGACATTTTGAAAAGTGGGTTAACAGCAACCAGGATTCTAAAGACAGATGTTACCATCTCCTTGACTTAATTGGAAATGGAGAGAAGTACCTTATCATAGATACACAGAATTGTCACTTTAGGGGCTGGTCTTGTCCTTGATATGAATCCTGTATTTATTTCATCAGGAAAAATGCAACTCTTATGCTGTTGTCGAAAGGCAGTGAGGATAAGGTCAATCTGCCTAGCACATGGCTCAGTTTCTGGGTTCAGTCCTGATGAGTTAAGGGTTTGCTGGATGCTTTTTCTGGTGCACGAGCCCCATAATGGATCTATAGATACACAATGGACTTGGCATGCAAGCACATTAGTGGTTGCAATCTCAACCTCAATCTGCTCCACAGTGAAAATGTAGTACTATTAAGCCCTCATTCCTAACCTGCGTCTTACCTGGCTTTGGTAGCTTCGCTTCATGTAACAGAGGTGAGAAAAAAAAGACCTGAGTTGCAGAAATGGTTAAATATGGCTTCTTTAAAAAAAACACAACAACTTTGACTTGAAATGATGCTGGAGAGTGTCTCCATGCATAGTGATTGCCAAAGTCAACAAGCATTGCCTGCCTGTTCCTTTAGTTTCCTGCCTTGGGAAAACAACAAATGCTTTCTGAAGATTGACTCTGGTGAAGAAAGGAAAAACCCAGGGGCCAAAAGTATAATCATATCAGCAAATCAATTAAAATGAATATACATTTCAAACCTCCTTTCTTTTTTTCTTTTTTTAATTGCTGTCAGCCAAGTGGAAAAGGTCCACGTCTACCTGAAGTATATTGCGTCATCAGCCGGCTGGGTTGTTTTGACCTATTTTCCAAGGTAAGCTGTTCTTTTAGGATAGTCCTTATATTAGTTGCTCTCAGAAAACCTGCACACTTAATGAATTGAGAAGAGAAATTATTTGCTTGATGGGTGATAACAGTCCTTTAGAATTACTGTGTTGGACATCTCAGTGATTGCCTTGATCAAAGAATGCTTTATTACTTCAAGGCCTGAAATATATCTAGATTTGAAAAACATCTGTGTCTGTCGGTACTGGCACACACATACTCTCTGTCTCTCTTTCCCCCATTGTTTTCTAAAGCCAGTTTTGGCTGCATTGTAATTCTTGGCACACGTGCCTGAAATGATAGGCCCATATAACACTAACTGACTATCTATTGCCAGATATAGAGAATGCCTGCACAGACTTTCTTTTCCCAGCAGTTAAATGTACATCCCGTGCATGCCCAGTCCTCACAGTCCATACTACCCCCATGTTCACCCTGCCTTAATCCCCCTGAGAGAATTGTGTGGCCGGTGCAACAAGTATTATCAGCGTGCTGAAAATAATTGTGTCAAATTTGGAAGTCTCCCACTCTGTAGTCTACTTCCGTCCCTGTTACCACAAGGCTCCCTCCGTGCTGCCAGTGTTGAGCTACGGTACTGTAATGGGTGCATGAAAAGCTCATTATGCATATGCATCCGTAGAGAAAGGGTAATGTCCAAGGACAACCTGGCAACTGTAGTCCATTGTAAACTCCTATTTGGATTACTTCCATGTGGTTTATGTATGCTGGTGTTTGACATGGAAGTAGATGTGGTGCTGAGGGGACTGCCTGCCCATGCACGTATTGTACCAGTGTTGAAGCAACTGCGCTGACTACTCGTTAGCTATTGAGCTAAATACAAGGTCTTGGTGGTCGTGTATAAAGCCCGGAACAAGTTGGGATCACTTTACTGCCTACCCTGCTATAGGCCTGATCATCCAAATATATCAAATACCCTGACCTGCAGACTGCCATCTTGCAACCAGGAGTGGGCCCTCTCCATGGCAGAACATTCTTTGTGCAAGGTCCTCCTCCTGTATTTGGAAGGCACCAACTATGGCATGCTCTAGGTGCCAAGTACAGGCCTCTTTGACTGATTGTGCTATCCATGGTGTCGTGAGTTTTTATATTTTTATGTAAAAGTTTTTAATTTTCATTTTAATGTATTTTAATCTTTGTAAACCAGTTAATTGTTTAAATATGGTAAGTGGTATGTATCTATATCTAATAATAATAATAATAATTATTATTATTCTGTACCAGGACTGGTGCGTATGCGAGGTTGCTAGGCTCTTTCCTATCACCAAAATAAATACATGAAGGAGAGTTAAGGGTGTGTTACCTGGAAGTGGCAGAGGGAATGACCATAGAACAAGGGCAAAGTATTTCCTTTTTATAGAGAACATCCCAGGTTCCAATCCAGTAAAATACCAGCTAGCACAGCTTCTGCTGGAAAGTGACTGCTAGTTGGAGTAGACGGGAATAAGTGCTCTTCTCTACAAGGTTGCTTCATATGTCTATATAACATCAAAGGTGCCTCAAATACCAGACAGTTTTGCAAGACCTCAACATTTCTAATGCAGAAATCAATGGGAATGGTAAACATTTTATGGAGGCTAAGCAAACAAAAGAAGAAAAGCTTGGGGATTTGGATACCAGCATGCTGGCCCTTTCTTTGCAGTATCACAAACATTATTTTCCTTATATGAGGGTTCTTGGATGCAAGACAACAGCAGAAACATTTGCTTCCTAAACCTGAATTTGAACGGACTGTGTGCTTGTGTGACCTTGTGACCTATGCCTGATTTTGCCAACATGCTCACCTTGATGGTATTGACTCAGTGGACCTCTTGCATGAGGATTTTCATAGGAAATCTGTCACTGAGTCACAAGGGATAGGTGATACACCAGACGTGAGGCATGTTCAGCTTAGAAAATGGAATATTTGGCTTGGTTTGAATGGCTTGGATTTGAATCCCCACTTTGCTATGCCTACAGGTGCCACTCGGTGGCCTGAACTTGCAGGTAGCTCCTTTGTGCCAGGTCAGAGTAGTTGCTCATCTAGCTCAGTACTGTTTGACTGGCAGCCACGCTTCATGGTCTCAGACTTCTCCATCAGCTGATCCTTTTGTCTGAAGAAGTCAGGGATTAGACCTGAGACCTTGTGTGTGCTGCAAAGCTAGGCCTTTTGTTCCTCTTGGCAAGTTGCTCCCCCAGTTCACATGCCATGACTATCCCTGGGTTGTCTAGGTAGTTGGGAGTGAGTGTATGTGCAGGTGCCAGGTGGCCTGCCTATGCCTGCTGCAGTAATCCATCCAAAGGTACCCCATCCCTGAGTTGTTCATCGTAACATCCAGACCGGGAACTCTGGACTGCTGGGGGAGGAAAGCTTGAAAGTATGCTTATTATTTTAAAGAAAGTTTTCTACAGTAAAACCACAAGATACATGACATCACACTGGCTGATTTTAAGACTTGCCAGTCAATCTTGGAAATTGCTTCCTACCAAATTAGTGGAAGTTAGCTCTAAATCAGCTGAGAAGAGACAATAGCTCTAAAGCTGCAAATTAGGGAATACCAAGCCTAATTTGTCACCTTGGCAGGAAGTGTGATGGTGCAAGTTAAACCTTGGAGTGTTTTTACATTAGGCTCCCCATCAAAAAGGAGGATTTAAATTGGGGGTTGCAACAATCATGTTTTAGCGGGATCTGCTGTGCATATTTTTCTGTTCCACTTAATATTTTTAATATAAAAATTCTGAAGGTAAATAGGTAGTTATTGTAGTGTGGTAACCCTAAGGTTATCTCAAATAATGTTTCAGCTGAAACAAAAACACACTGTGTGAGTGCTTGAAAATGCAGGAAACATCTTGAAAACAAACTTTTCCCCACCCTTCTGTTTGATGTTGCTATCTAGCTTGGACAAAACATTATTTTGTTACTGTTTCTGGGCGTGAAGGGAAAAGTTAAAACATAAGCATGTATAAGAGAATTCTGCCTTTGGCACTGTGCCTTTGAACCCTGGGTCAAAGGCACATCAGTGACATTAACCAAATATGCACTACAGAATAGGAGGTTTAGTTTTAAAAATGCAGATCATGGATCATAGAAGCCAGTCTTCTGCTTGCATACCAATTCCAATTTTCAAATGTTGACCATCATGCATATGAAATGAATTCCTGAAGGGAGGTAGTTAAACGAAGCAGTTGCTGCACAGAGATAACCTTTGTTGAAGTTTCTATGTTCCTTTGTGCGTCTGTAGAATTTCAGCCAGTTGTGTACCTTGGTAGAAAGGTGGCTTAGATATGTTAAGAGTAGATTAACTGCCAGGGCTCTCCAGGGTCAGGTCCACAAGACATCAGTTGGGGTGAGTGCATAGTGCAAGTCAAACCAGAGTCCAGAGCAGTGGGGACAGAAGGGCAAGAGGCAGGGGGTAAGCAGTCAGGTTCAAGGTCTAGGTGTAATAATCTAGAGGAAGAGGAGCTGTGGTTAGGTGCAAGAATTTGTATGGCTATTTTAGGGGAAAGTAGCTCAGAATGATAAACCCTGAAACAACAGTTATGTAAAGCCAGCCAGGCTTCTATTACCTGGTCTGGCTGGGCTACGCCATACTATGCTCCTCTGGCTATTAACTGGGTGATGCTGTAATGCAGCAAAGACCAGGCCGTCAGCAGTCTTTTCTGTGAGCTGCCCTACTAGTGCAGTGAGTAAGGGACCTGGGCACGTCCACCAGAGTTGCTGGTTCAAGTTCCATGTGCTTTATATGAATGAATACATGAAGTAGACAGATTGAGAGAGTTGAAAAGTAGTCAGGTAAGATTTTTCCTAGGTGCCCAGCTGTAGGTGAATGCACATTTTCCCTACTTAAACAAGCAGCATTGTGATAATGTGGCTTGAGTTTCAAAGTAAGTTTACAATAATCATTAGCCCATATTGAGGATAACATGAGTAGTCAAGCATTCCAACAACATCTTTTTAGCATTGTTGTCATTGAGAAAACTTGCCTTGTATAGTTCATGTTAAAGAACTTTCAGATTGGACTGGTTCTTAATTGCCATTTCTGAACAGTCAGATTGGCTCTTGTCTATCTCTTAAACCATGTAAATGTATGAAATAATTGTTCATTTATGAATATCTAGACTGCACAGAGCTAAAAAGTGGGGGTGTGCATAGTATGCAGTATGGCATCATGAAGCCCTTGGTTTAATGCCAAAACCCTCTGCAAACTATCAGTCCAGACTTCCACCAAAGGTGATCTGTCCCTTCCCTGGCAGCCTGCTGGCGGGGGGAGATTGAACAGGATAGCAGAAGGGATGGCGCTGTCAACTTTTGCTGGTGGTTCTACCCACTAGGGGCATGTGGTTCCCCATGGGGATGTGGCCCTCGACAGGAGGAAAAGAAAGGCTCCCCACCCCTGCAGTTTATTATACAGCTGCACATTACTATATCTACATTTCTTCTCTTTTGCCTTTGACTGTAATGGTTCAGATATTGGATGAAGTTGAAAGGAGAAGGGGAATCTCTGCTGCTCTGGTTTATCCATTTATGAGAAGTCTGATGGAGTCTCCTTTTCCTGCACCTGGAAAGACAATCAAAGTCAAGACATTCCTGCCTGGAGCTGGAAATGAGGTAAAAAGAAATTTTAAACTGTAAAGTAAAACCTTAACAAAACACCCACTCACTGAATCAGAAAAATAGGAAGAAAGAAAGTAGATCTCAGCTATCACAGCTCTGGTGGTGGGGGAGGCATGTCTTGTGATGGCTTAAAAAAGAAAAAAGAATTTCCATGTAAAAACTGTTCCATTCAGCAGTTTATCTTGGGGGGTGGGGTGTATGACTACTTTGGAAATCTAACTTCATATTTGTTTGACAACTTATCATATACTTCAAGGCCTCTTGGTTTGATCTGTGAAATTGATGATGCTGACAGGCTTTATCACGAGGTCAGCAAGCCAGCGAGCACTCAAGGTGTTTTCCCCCATGACTAATCCCCAGTTGTTAAGTCAGGAAGCTACAAGTCATCACAGGCAAGAAGGGTGGAATTAGAAGTTATCACTAGCACTTAGCGATAGTTCGGGACTCTGAAATAAATATTTCATGCTTTTGCCTATATTTGGTCATTAAAAGACTCCGAACCGTGTGTATATTATGGATGTGTATAATTGCATTTTGTCTTAGAGAACTAAGCTAGCCAAACAAGATATAATACCTGGATTAGTAACATATGTGAGCTAATGCTTTTTAGGTCATAATATATGAATCATGGAAGAAGTGTCTATTTTACCCGGGTACTCAGCTTCCAGTGCCAATACAGAAATACACATACTTTCTCTTAATGATTGTCCATAGGCTTGACTATCAATGCATGTGTTGCAGAAAGTAACATGTAAAGAGGTGCTCAGAAAAATTGCTCAGCCCGTTCTCAAGACATGTGAGCCAAGCTGATACTTTGAGAAACATTGTATATTTCCAATATGACAAAAGAATCAAGCCTGGATTGGTCTAATATTCACACTTAGATGGTGACTTATGTTTGTGGAACACATTCAGGTAATAGAGCTTCGGAGACCAATGGACTCTCGTCTGGAACACGTGGACTTTGAGTGTCTGTTCAAGTGTCTGAGTATAAGGCAGATCATCAGAATCTTTGCTTCCCTCCTGTTGGAACGGCGAGTGATCTTTGTAGCAGATAAGCTCAGGTAAGCCACACAAGAACTTAAGAATTAAGCAGCAAGATGAGACTGCAGTGGTACTGTGAAGAACTTAGGCAGAAGCTCACAAAATTAATAGATTAATAGATTCGAACACTCAGCAATGGATAGGATTTCATTACAGTTTGTTTAGAATCTTCCCGTAATCATGTATAATTGTTTAAAATGTGGGCTTCTCTGCCTTGGACTTTCATTAATGACTTTTCAGTAATTTTATTAAGGAATCAACTTGAAAATATGCTGTGCTATACCCCAGAGCAGGGAAGTTCAGGTCTGTAAGCCAAATCCAATCCCCTGAGGTTTTCCAGATGGCCACACTTCTTCCACCTGGCCCCAATCCCTTTCTCCTAGGCAGTGGTTGCTTGGTGGTTTTCTGGCTTTTGTGCAGTTTTCCCCCATTCTAAAAGGTTGAAATGCTTCCACTAAGCTCAGCTACTGGCAGAATGCTGGCATTTTGTAGGTAATTGTATCAGGTCCCCGAATGACCAGGGAAGTCTTTAAAGGCCTCTGCAAAGAGGGCTGTCTTAACCTTGCACAGAAAATATGGCAAATTTGGCACCAGGAGAGCTGCGGCATGGAGGATGCATGGAGATTATTTGAAAGATGGGGATTCACCACCAAAAAAACCCTCCTCCTAGTTGCCACCCTCTGAGGAGTTGGCATCCAAAGGAAGGCCCCAGAAACTGAGCATAGTGTCTGGTTAGATTGGATTCAAAGATTCATTCCAAAACTAAGGATTCCATTTGTCTCTCAATTTGAAAATTCTCCTTATAATTTTGCTTAAGGCTTTATAATGTAATCCTACCCAGGGAATAACATCCTCTTAGGTAATAGCTATTGCAAAGAGCTTCAGTAGCAATACTGACATGTTTAATTGTTTTATGATTGTTCCTGCAGCAGCCATTGCAGGCTGAATATTAAGTCTGCTGTTACTGGGTGAGGAGAAACTGTAGCCCAGTGTCTGAGCACATGCTCTGCCCACAGGAGTTTTCAGCTTTATTCCTTTTAGCTGGGAAAGCCTCTGGAAAACCCCCACCCAGTCAACATGCGCAATGCTTGTTTGTCAGTTTATTTCCCGCCCATCCTCCAAGGAGCCCAAGGCATTGTGCACATAATCGTCCTCTTCATTTTATCCTCTCAACCACCTTGTATGCTGTGCTGTGCTGAGAGTCTTTGCCTGGACCAAAGACAGCCAGTGAGCTTAATGGCTGCCCGCGTTCCTCAGCCTGCAGGCCACTACTGCTGCATGGTGGGTCTGGGGCACTGTGGTGGTGCTTCGCCTGCACAAAAGCCGTCAGGAGCTCACGTTCGTATCTGCGGAGCTGCTGAGCAAATTGGACTCTGCTCCCTTCTTTTGCTGCAACCTAGCTGCAACTTGAGAGGGAGTGCAGCATAGTATTCATTGGACAGGACTCGATTGCTCTATCTCTGTGTTTCTCACCATGCATGCCAGGGTAGTATCATGAATTGTTTCATGAACAGTTTCATGAGCACATGTATGCACCACCATGTAGACTTGATTACCATGGGTGTGCTTGCAGGCCCATGATGGAAAGCTGTGCAGCTCATCTTGAATAGCAGAAGTAATCTGGTGGAGAACCATTCCTATGTGATGACAAGAAAGCAAGTTCAGAGACCACTGTGATTATATTACAAAGCCTTTAATTCTCACCCAGTATAGTGGCATACTTGATTTTGTCAAATCCTTCATATACAATGCCCAACAAGATAAATCCTTAAACATGACTCATGTCTTTGCAATATGAGGTTTATGTTGGCTTGCAATCATGGGAAAAAATACTTGGTAGAAGGATAAAGGAGCTAAGAATTATTCTTTACATTGTGACCATAGTTAAAACAGTTTTTTGTGCAAAGGAATAGTTGATAATTGGCTGATGTGATGTGGAAAGTATGCATTTCCTTCTCACTTTATGCCCCCTACACCAGCTTTATCATTCAAACCTTGTTTGTGTTCTGGGGCTTGTCACAAAGCTCATTTGCTGCAATCAGATCAGCGTGCAAATTAAAGAGACTGCTTAAGCTTGCCGTGGAGTCTCAGATCTGATCAAAGTCGTTTACTGTTGTATATGAGGATTAATTTCTAAAAGGGCAAAAAGAACAAGTTAATTGCAGAGGGTAGTTAGTAAACAAATCTAATAGTACAACCTTCTGCTTGGCTACTTAGAAGTGAGCCCCATTAAATGTAATGGGACTTACACTGAGGTCAGTGTGTATGGCAGCTTTCCCCCGCCTGTGGTACCCTAGGTAATTTGGGCAGTAATTCCCATTATGGCTATTGGTTGCAGCCCAACACAACTGGAGGGTATTAATGCTGTGAAAAACTGTGTTTTGGATTGCAGCCTAAGTGTTGTTATTGGTTGCTGTATCAGTTTCCAAATTCTTGGGATTCCAACTGAATAGCTACATCCCTTCCCAGCATGGCTGGGTTCAGACAACACAATAATCCACACGGAAAAGATGAGTGTGCGATATGGTTGAACCATGAATTGCTGCCATCATTGTTGTGTTTGAAACATGGATCCACAACAAAACATGGCTTCATAGATGGCTCCTGGTTCAACAAACCATGATTTGTTGGCATGGCTAGGTCAAGGCAACATGAAAGCCCAATTTTTCAGCAACAACCTATAGTTCAGTGACAACCCACATTCAACCCATGCTTGAGTGTGGATTATCATGTTGTTGATGATTAGGTTCACAGGACACAACTTGTCATGAGTAACTAGCCTTAGTTGGTTGTTATTTTTTTACAAACCCAAACATCTTCCTGCAAGGTGACTGGTTTTCTACCAACACTGATTACCCTGAAACTAAGAAGCTGAACTCTGATAAACACCAGGTAAGATAAAGTGTGGTGTTCATTAGATATGTGCATTATGTCACATGAAAAAATATCACATGAAAAATAATTGCACTTAGAAATCTTTAGTATTGTGAAATATCTCAGCTTTGGCTTTAAGTCACCTTCCTGTGTTGTTTATTTTCAGTGTCTGAAACATTATCCTTTAAATATTCCTTAGCATCTGAGTTTCCAGTAAATGCTGCCACATCATCTTCTGCTGTGGTTTGCTCCCAATCAGTGCATTCAGTTCTTTGTCTTTGAATATCACTATTGTCCCTGAATGCATGTGTTAGCAAATTTTGTAACTTGGGGACCTTTCTCACGGTCACAGCTATTCACGCAGCATTTTTCAACTGGCATTTTTCTTTCATGGCTAGCAACAATGACTCATGCTTTTATTTTGATATTTTCATGGGTAAGAAATGTAACAAAATATGCATGGCATGTAATTTCTCCAATCTGAGTAAGGGAGAAAGGATTCTGTGCTTTCAGTCTGCAGGGACCAGAATTTGAAGTTAGATCAAGAGTGTTTCTGTCTAGCTTCAGAACCTAGAGAACTTATGCTGTCTTCGGAGAATGCTATCATGGTTTAAATGACTGGTAGATTAGCAATAATTTGAGCTGGCACCCTCCTTGGACTACAGTCCTAAACAAACCCTTCATGGTAATGGTGCCATATATCTTTTATGTGAAAGATCCATGCTTGGAGGCCATGTGTGCTCCTGGTGAGCCTATTTGGAAAAAAAGCAGTTGAAAAAGCAGGATGTGTTTGCACAATACCATCTTTTCATGCATCAGAATGCTTTTTGTTGTCCAGATTAAATCCTGGCTGTCATTGTCACTGTAAGATGCATTAAAGCAAGAGACCAGGTTTCAGTTCTCACCATATAGTTTTTTGCCACTCTGCTTTTTTGATGATATGTTGTGGAAAATATGTATGGCATACTGGCTCCATTGTATACTAACTTTCATAGTACAAATAAATAGTTGGAAGTTTGTAGACATGTCCAAGGATTAAACATATTGTTTCCACAAAGTTGGAAGGAGTCATGAAGGCCATCGGGTCCAACCCCCCGCTGTTGCAGGACACCACGTTACACCATCCCACTCAGATGGTCCTTCAGACTTGTCTATTTGACTTGCTCCTTAGCAAGCTCCTCAGACTTGCCTGTTTGAGTGTATTTAGCACTTTTCTTACGACACCAAACCCAAAGGAGACAACAGATCTATAGTGTGATAACCTCTCAGGGAATGGAGGTGACTCCTCCATCCATGGAAGCTTTGTGCCACGATAAGTCTGTTTGTCTTTAAGGTGCCAGTCTTGGTTGTTTTTACTGCTACAGACTAACATGGCTACACCTCTGGAAGTCAAACTCAAGGAAGGCTACCCATGCATGTATATGTGCTTTTGACAACTTGTTACTCCCAACGGTGTCCCAGTGACCCAGCACATTGGACAATCTGCCAAGGGAAGCCAGGGAGAGATGGCCCAAAGCAGAACGCTCTGCAGAAGCGTGGGAACTGTACATGAGAGAGGATGTTGATGCTGATTTACATCATGGTTCTGCCTTCAAGAGGAGGGCAAGTCACAAAAGGGCATTCTATAGAAAGCAAAGATTATGTGCTGAACACTAATGGAATGTTTGTGTTCCTGCTTTTAGATTAACGTGGTTCTTGTTTTAGCTCCATTTGCTTATTGAGTTGATCAGTTACACTTGAAATTTCCACTGTCATTAAATGTGAGTTAAAGAGTTATGCCTGGGAGCCTGAAACATGCCCAACATTTTTCTTTTCCTGAATCAGATCACTGTTTGTTTTTTAAAAAATCAAATACATTCTTTTTAGTAAGATAAAAGTGGAGGCCAAGACATCACATGCTGGATAGCAGTGCTACAACTGATAGATTTGATAAGGAAGTTTGCATGAATTCTTGTGCAGGCAAGGTCATAAAAGTCAGATGCCTTGGCTAGGCCCCTCTGTGTTACTAAATTAATTTCAGTGGAGAGGGAATTCCATCCAGAGATTTCTCACCTGCTTTAGTATACGGATAAAACTCATTTGGGCAAGGAGTTCTAAGGGTGCTGGACTGGCACGTGTGCATGTACATGCAAACACACACACGTGCATGCACATGCACACACATGTATACACCTAAAGCAAAACAATTTTGCAAATACTTAATATTTGCACAGCTTATTCATTTCTGTAGATAGCCACTCTATTCAAGTGCATCAGGGTAGGAGTCAACTTTTAAATCACCTTGAGATGAAGGAAGTTGAGCATATGTATATAAGTATTCATTCACTCTTTTTTTAGTAAGAATATATCTCACCTGACCAGTTAATAATTAAACAACTGTAGGGAGCTAATATGCACAAAAGTGTGCTCGATCCTGTACAGGATACTATAAGGACATTTCCAGTCAGCAGCTTTTGGTGGTTTAGCGATGGTGGTGGTTCTTGCAACTGCCATGATTCTGTTAGGTATCTTAGGTCAGCAGAAACCTTGGCACAAGCGACAGGGGCCTGGGGGACTAACGTGTCAATGTCTTGGTGGTCCACAAAAATTCTATCATGGGTGGAGAAGTCAGATGTACAGAAGTGCCATAAGGGGCTGTGTGAGGTTTCAGAGCTTCCCATATGGCCCACAGAATCATGGTTTCCACAGCACTCAGCTGCAGTTGTTACTGAAAAGCAAATTGTTTTATGTCTTCTTATGTGTGGTCTTTGGAATGCTTCTTCTTAGAAATGGCAGAAAGTCTCAAAGCAGATATTTGATGCCATCTAGGGTCTCCAAAAAGTCTTGCATGTCAGTAAATTGACCACTAACAAATCAGCATTTTCATGCTGTAAGAAAGCTGTACAGTAAATGGGTATCCATAATTCTTGAGAACTAAAGAGGGGACCCAAACAAGTTTTCATTGTGACAAACATGTGCTCCAGTTAAACTACAAAAGTTTTAAAACCTTCAAACTCTTAAAACACAGTTTCGTTTTTGTTTTCTGAAAGTCTGTTGGAGAAGTATAAAATAAGTGTACAGGGAAAGTGTCCTGCATATATAAGACTGTATTCTGAAGAAAGGGGTTGGGAAGATGCTCTAGTTAAAAGTTCAGTGTCAGCAAAGAATTTCCGAAGAAGATTCAGAAGCATTTTTGAATGCATGAAGGTCCCTGAAGTGCTTTCCTCAGAACATGCTCTGCAAATGAAGGACGGCATAAGTATTATTCTATATCCTGCAGATGGAGGAATTCAAGAAGGAGTGATAACAAATGAAATTGGACTTGGGCAAGGTCAAGAGCAACAAGTGCTTGACCCTTTCAGTTTCCAGAGTGCTATGCTGCTCAAGGACAGGCTGTTTTTCCAGTGCTTACTTACGATGCAAAAAATGTAAGCTGAGAGATAGGGGAATCTGGTTGAAAGGGGAAGCAAAGGCAGCTGCTGTAAAGCAGTGACTAGCCTAACAAGAGCACTGATATTAAACTTGTCTTGGCAAGATTACTGAGTGGCAGGCAGAAATTCAACAGGTGTACTTTCCCGCTCACTGCATCTTCACCTGTCAGGTTGTTGCTGAAGATGCAAAAGGAGCAAATCCCCCGCTTAGTGACTCCTGAACAAATACTGGCTGAATGACTCCCATTATGAGAGTGTGTAGGAAGAATCCAAAGCAGGCTTTGCACTTTGGGTGCAAGACTGACAGGACATTCATGTATCAAGGTGTATCGGGCTTTCTCTTTTGAAGCGCACGCATCTTGCAGCGGGAGAGATCTGTGGGTCCCCCGGCACAAGATACACTGGGAGCAAGCACTGCCTCGCCTCTCCTTTTCTTTATGGATAATGTGCAAAGTCACCTTATGGGCGCTAGCCTTGAAAGCACACGCTAATGCCAGCACTTTTCTTTTCAGCACCCTCTCCAGCTGTTCTCATGCTGTGGTGGCTCTGCTGTACCCCTTCTCCTGGCAACACACCTTCATTCCTGTCCTTCCTTCTTCCATGATTGATATTGTCTGCTGCCCGACTCCATTTCTGGTGGGGCTCCTGTCCAGCTCCCTGCCTAAACTAAAGGAGCTACCTGTAGAAGAGGTAAGAATGGAATCAAAATTTCACACTAGATTAAATCCTTAGGAAAGAATCCTGAAATAGGATCAACAGGTCTTCATACCTACATCTTGACTTATATCGCACTGAAAATAATTTCTAATAAAAGGTTTCTTCTACATCCTCTGCATACAACCAATGTAGGACACTGCATTCTAGGTGAAGCTATAGATGCCATTCACCAGGAATTACAATCCTGCCATTGTTTATATGAATTCTTTCCCAAATATTACTGGCTCTGGCTGTCCTTGAATAAGGCAAGGATCAAATGCCAAGCCTATTTGGATTTATTTTGGTGTGTGTGTGTGTTGAATAACAGTAAAAGCTCTCCAGGCATCAGGATAAAATGTTTGTATTCATTCTCTTTAGGCTTTGATGGTGAACCTCGGATCTGATCGTTTTATCAGACAGGTACTTTATGGGTTTTGCTTTGTTTTCTTGAATGTAGAAAACTGCTTCACAGCCCACTCCAGAAAGACAGATGATGTTATAAATCTCCGTTGTGAAGTTGATCCTTCAGTTAGGAATGAGAACTGAAGTGATATGGGGTCAGCCTCATAGAGCAGCCCCCACCCAATCTTTTTGGACCCATGAGTACATTTGGGAATTTGAGAAACTGCTGTAGGCACCACTAATGAGCTTTGGCATCTACCTATCCTGTCTATGGATCTTAGACTGTACTTTGCCCAGCAAATCATTTTTGTATATCTAACTAGATTCTGCAACATCTCTTTAATAAGGGATTGTCCAATTCAGCTAAGTGACTGCTGCTTTTAAAGGCACATTTTGGCAATGACAAATGGCTAAAATTGATCCGCAGCACCTTCCAACAACCAAAAGCCTGATATTACAACATAAGAAAGATAAACCTGAGCTCCCATAATGCAATTCATGGAAGTCTTTACAATGCTTTCAGTATTTGAATGGGTGGCATACAGACAGCACCTTTGAATGGATACACTTGGATAATTGGTCTGTTTTTGTTGAAGCCTATGTATGTTTCCTAGAAAGATGTATGCATTTCATATAAATCCATGTATGCATATTTTTAAAAGTGGGGTGCCATGTTGGGACTCATAAAAATCAATATTCCATGCAGAGACACTGGTAAGATTTCAGGCAAATTCATAGCACAAGACATATCAGTGGTCTGGGCAGAATCCAACTTCACTACTTGCATCATAGGATTCTCTCCCTTTCCCTTCTTCTCTAGAATCCTCTGCACCCCATAATAGTCTGCTCTGGAGGGATGCTCATCCCCCACCCCATCCAGTTCTGCTGATGGAAGCAGTTCCATCATCAGGACAATATGACTGGATTTCACCCTTTCCTTTCAAAATGTTTCTAGCACATGAGTATAGCTATTTGCCTACAGCTCTTTCTCCAGATATTACCACACTGCTTGAGTGTGACTATCAGTTTTGCATGTGTCAGATGCTAATGTAGCATTGCTTTGCTGAGCTGGGCAGCAACCATGGATTGAGAGGGGGCTGAGCAGCGCTAGAACATCACATGCATAAAATTCTTTTGTGTCACACTGTTTCTGTTTAAGCATCCTATCCCTTTGCAGCCAAAAGCACGGGATCCTATGTCGGCCGTGAGCATGAAAATGCTTTCAAAAAGATTTGTTGTTGTTTGTTGTTGTTAGTCGCGAAGTCGTGTCCGACCCATCGCAACCCCATGGACAACATTCCTCCAGGCCTTCCTGTCCTCCACCATCGCCCTGAGTCCACTTAAGCTCACACCAGCTGCTTCAATGACTCCATCTAGCCACCTCATTCTCTGCTGTCCCCTTCTTCTTTTGCCATCTATTGTTCCCAGCATTAGGTTCTTCTCCAGGGAGTCCTTCCTTCTCATTAGGTGGCCAAAGTATTTGAGTTTCATCTGATTAAGTAGATTCAAATCCTGCAATGACTATTAGCTATCATAATTAAGTCATCCTGAGCTATTTATATAAAGGATGGCATACAAAAAAATTTAATAAATAAAATAATTTAGAATGTTCAGAAACTGTTACCTTCGATTGCTGGATGCTGAGGAAAAACAGTAAAAGAATTTACTGCCTTGCTTATTAACTTCTCTAAGAACTGGATGCCCTTTTCTGAACCTGACCCAGCATGGCAATCCCTGTGTTTCTTGTGACAACCCCAGCAGGGTAGACATGGTGAAGAAGAAAAAGAGAACAACCCTGCTACTTGAGTTGGAGGAGATTGGTGGATTTGTGTTTAAAAAAAAAAAAGCTTATACACTATTTCCTACTTGTTATAGTATGTAAAAATAGTGTGCAAAATTTACACACTGTTTGCAGATAATTCAGTCTGATTTCTATAAAACCGCATCCAGAAGTCAAACATTCTGAAATACATACAATTGTAATGTGCACAGGCATTAAACAACGAATATGGAAAACCTGATTGGAACTAAAGAAATGCAGGAGAATGAACTCTTAGCATTATTTTGCCTCCCTCCACTGCTTTAGATGGATGATGAAGACACACTTTTGCCCAGGAAACTGCAAGCAGCTCTGGAGCAGGCTCTAGAGAGGAAGAATGATTTAATAAACCAAGATTCAGACAGTGAATCAGATGAGGGTAAGTGAGGCTGGGAAGAAATGCAATGTTTACAGTGCAATTGTTGTGGGATTGAGGTTAACTTTAGCTTGGAAGCTAAAGAGGCAAACAAGAATGTTGTATGTAAACTGATCGCATTAATTGCAAAAGTATATTTTCAGCTTCTCAGCAGCAAAGAGTTAGTAGTAGTTTTTAATGAAGACACATTTTTCAAAACACGGCCATAATTTTCTAACCATTTGCCTGAATGCGAATTTAAGAGCAATTATTTTTGATGGTCACTTCCACGACTCTTTGGCTCACTTAATTCTGTTTCTTGGAGAGAATTTAATTACAAGCCTGAGAGCTGTGCTAATCCCAAAGGAGGAAAAATTGCAAACACATTTGCTTCAGAAGTGTTTGCTGAGTTAAATCATTGTAGCTTCCCTAAGAAAACAACTGATGTATCTCCCTATACCTATTCAGTATACCCTATACCTTAAAGGCTTTAAAACTGTTTTAATATGAATGGCTACACTCCCTTTCATAGAGCTTGCACTTTGATTTGTTTTATAAATGTTCATGGAGTTGTTCTGTGTACACATAGTAGGTCTTTGTAGGACTGAAGCCCAAATCATTTGTATACATTTACTGGCATGTTAACTGGCAAAGAGTGTCATTGATCCTGTTTGCAGCCATGGCTATTTAAGCTACAGCTCCTAATTTGAATACCCTTGCATAACCCCAGATGGCCAGGTTTGGATGATACAGCAACCCCAGATAGGGGGATGCATATTAAAAATGGTAGCCAGCTTATGCCATGTTTCATCCGGGGTTAAATAACTCACAACAGTGTTGTACAAACTGGCCCACAATGTCTGACAACATTGTTGAAGGAAAGTTGTAATTATTTTCAGTAAACTCAAGCTGTTCCTTGAGTTTTGGAATACAAAAGCCTTCTTATTAAATGGAAGCATAGTCCTGAACAAGTGATTTCCAAAGTCAATGGGGAAAGGAAAGGGTTCTGTAAGCTCTCTCCATAACAATTCAAGTTATGCTGCCAGTGAAAGCATGAGAGCTTGGTCTTCCAGCTTGTCATGGTTAAACTATATTATATCATCATTAAACTACTGTATCAACTTCTCATATTTATAGAGATATGAGAGATACCTTAGTTAATTAGTATAGTTCCCTGTTTTGTCTAAACTAAGAAACTATTGTTATCAGGATCTGAAATGAACTTTGTGGTTCCTAGTCCTAGTAACCAAGGTTTCACAGTTTGGATGTAACAGGACACTATGGTTAATTAACCCAGGAGGACTTCAATTGTGGCAATCCAAGGATGGAGGAGAAAGGGGACAGCATGTGGGCACAAGGTTCAAGCATATCTCAGCTTAATAAGACGAAGCAAGTTTTTACATGCTAATAATGAAGAGACTTATAGCTTACATGAGACTGTGACATGTGACTCCAAGGGCAAATGCACAAGGATTTTCAGGTATAGGGGAATACCCATCCAGTTCTACTAAGTATTTTGTTTTCTCTTTTCTGCAGAGTGTAATACACTGAACGGCTTAGTATCAGAAGTTTTCATCCGTTTCTTTGTGGAGACAATTGGTCACTATTCCCTTTTCCTAACTCAAAATGAAAAGGCGGAGCGAGTCTTCCAGAGGGAGGCTTTCCGCAAATCGGTAGCTTCAAAGAGCATCCGTCGTTTTCTAGAAGTCTTTATGGAATCTCAGATGTTTGCTGGGTTTATCCAAGACAGAGAGCTGAGAAAATGTAGGGCAAAAGGTAAGGCCACTTCTGTCAACTGCAGAATAGCTTGTTTTATAAATGAAAACAGCTGAGTACATCATTAACCGTAACAAAAGCATGTGATTGTCCATGTGAAGTCTTCAACAATGTGCTAACTACATGGTGACAGACAGACAATGTATCTCAGCTTTGGCCTACCTACACTGCAGTATTGCAGATACTAGCGTTATTGCCTCATTTGCAAGGTTTAGGACTTACACAAAATGCTGTATATAAACAGAGGGTATTACTCTGTAGTTGCATCTATGTTAGGAAAAACTGAACAACCCATAAGCAAATAAAAATCAAACAGGTGTCAGACTCTTCATTACCCAGCAATGCCACCTGCTGGGATTCTTGAATCATTAGCTCAACTCCTACTCCAGGAAGGAATATAGCAGAGCTTTAGAAAGATTACAGAGGGAGGGTTGGAATGGGGTTGTTTTTCCTCCTCTGAAGGGAGATAGCCTATTTCATATATGGGAAAAGGAAAATGTAATTATAAACGGGACCTGTATAAGTATGTTGGCCGGATTACTTAGACCACAATGACCTTACTGATCTCAAGGCTGTAAATGTTGCCTGTAGTTTATGTTTGAAGTTTGGGTAAAGCAGGCTTCAGGTGTGTATGAGGCGTGTGCATCTCCATCTCCACTCTCCCCACCAGTGGGTTGCCATGTGAACATTATAATGGATGAAGTGTGAGGTACTTGTACGTCCACCATCTATGCTTAATCATATCATAATGCAGACAAATTTCAGAAATCCTGTGGGAAGGGAAGGAACCAAAAAAGCACTTTGTGTATAGCGCCTGTCTGATAAAAGATTGCAGCTCCCTGAATCCCTGTGGTGCTCACATGGTTACAGAAACCAATTTGTAAATATACTGCAGTGATGCTACAGTGTGGCCTAAACAAAAACAAATGAAGGCAAATGAAAGCAAGATACCCCTTTCATTATCTGGTAAAAATCAATCAAATGCCTTATGGTTTAAGGATGGAGCGCTTAACACAAATGACATTTTACACAAGTCCTATTAATTTCAGTGTGGATCTACATATTGAGTTGTTTAAATATGAATGCTTTTATTTAAGGAGATATGAAGGGAGGAAAGCAGGTGACAGGAAGGAGGGAAGACATGCACTTCCATAAAGAACAGGACTTAATAAAGGTTTCCAGAATACCCTTCTGAAAGCAGTGTTGGAAAAAAAGAGCTGTTCTCCCTGGCTATGGCAGAAATAAAAGCTCAAGGTCTTGATCCTTCTTTCCCTTGGAAAAAACCCAATGATTTCTCTTTCATCTACTTCCCACAGGTCTCTTTGAACAAAGGGTTGAACAATACTTGGAAGAGCTTCCAGACACTGAACAAAGTGGAGTAAATAAGTTTCTACGAGGTCTTGGTAAGGAGATTAGTTTTGAAATATTCAAGCTCTGGGCTCTTGAGCTTTTTTGCATGTTAAGAAGATGGTAGGAAATAGTTCTGTTATAAAGCACATTCTAGTTTTCAGGCTCCTTCAAAGTAGTATCATGTAGAAATAGAGAAGAGGTATCTATTAAAAAGTAATGGAAGAAACCAATCTTTTCAAGAAAATGCTGAGCTAGTAACAGTGCTGATAACAATTCAAAATGCTGGTACTAACATTGAAAGTCCTAAACAGCTTGGGGCCAGGTTATCTGAAGGATCACTTTCTCCTATATGTACTTACCTGGAACCCAAGGTCATCTTTGGGGGTCCTTCTCCAGGAGCCCCTTCCAAAGCAAGTGAGGCAGGTGGCTACCAGGAAGCGGACCTTTTTGTTCATATAGTCAAGGCTATGGTTTTCCCAGTTGCAATGTATGGCTGTGAAAGCTGGACCATAAGGAAGGCTGAATACCGAAGAATTGAGGCCTTTGAATTGTGGAACTGGAGAAGACTCCTGCGAATCTCTTGGACTGCAAGGCAATCAAACCAGTCAGTCCTAGAGGAGATCAACCCTGGCTAATTTTTAGAAGGCCAGATACTGAAGATGAAACTTAAATACTTTAGCCACCTAATGAGAAGGAAGGACTCCCTGGAGAAGAGCCTAATGCTGGGAACAATTGATGGCAAAAGAAGAAGGGGACGGCAGAGGATGAGGTGGCTAGATGGAGTCACTGAAGCAGTTGGTGTGAGCTTAAGTGGACTCCGGGGGATGGTGGAGGACAGGAAGGCCTGGAGGAGTGTTGTCCATGGGGTCGCGATGGGTTAGGCGTGACTTCGCAACTAGCAAACAAAACCCTGGTTTTGGAATGATCTTTTCAAAGAGGTGCACCTAGCATCTACTTGATATTCTTTTCAATGCCAGGTGAAGACCTTTTTCTTTTCCCAGCATTTTAACAGTCTAACTCGTAAATTTTGTTTTTATAAATCCCATGTTACTCTTGACCATTGCCATGCTTCTGTGCTGAATAGTAGCAATTGCAGTTGTGGTTTTGTTCTTTTAAATTAATTTTTATATCTGTGTCTTTTTAACAGTTTAATTTTAACTTTTGTTAACCACCCCGAGAGCCTTGGCTATTAGTTGATATAAAAATGCATGCATGACTGAAATAACAACATGTTTTTGCTTCATCATGAAATGCCTGTAAAAAATGAAAATATTTTAGAGGAGCTTCTCTTAGTCAAATGAAAGTCTATTATCTCACCTTGGATAATGGTGCTTTCACACAACTGTGTGATGGCCTTTCTGAAGAACAGTGCTTTTGTGCTAACATTTGAGATATCTAATTTTGCCATAATTTTTCTATGGTTTCAAATGAGGATCTTATTTTTCAATGTATTATTTCACATGATAGTCTGCCTTACTTCTAAAGCTTAGAATACATTGTGGTGACACTTCCTTATGTCACTTGTACACAATAATACTGTAAAAGGGGACCTACTATTGGCATTTTATAGAAGAACATCATTCCTATAACTGGGCTATTTCAATCCATTTAATGCAGAATACCTAGAAATGGTTTGTTGATACTCCTTTGGAGTGTACCAGAGATCACACTAGTGGTAAACTTGTACAGAGCAGATGCAGAATGATATGTTGTGATGTTCCATCTCTTATATGCAACTTGAATACTGTGTCTATTAGACTGTATCTTATATTAAATAATTTTAACATAATTGAAATATTTTCTACCCAGTGTATCTTGCAGCATTGAGTTCTCAGCTTAACTGTGCTTTGTAAAAATGCTTCCCCTTACTCCCCCAAAGTAAAATCATACAGATGAAGTGTGAGGGGCATTTCAGAATATTAGTCCTATTTGTGGACACGCTTAGTGATTCTGCAGGCTGTCCAAGCTGATAGGCAGGCAAAACATATGAACCTGCTACACCACAATCTTTACGCAGACAACAATGGGTTTGTTTGTTTGTTTGTTTAGAAGCTTCTACGCTGCCCCATTCGCCAAAGCCTCGGGGCGGCTCACAATAATAAATAAATAAGAACAGTATAAAACAATATAATATGAGTCGACCTGGCCCGAAAAATAAAATAAATAAATAATATTAACAATTAAAATAGCATTTGAATAAAAAGGTCTTCGCCTGGCGCCGAAAAACAAATAACAACGGCGCCAGGCAGACCTCTCTGGGGAGCGCATTCCATAGATTGGGCACCACCGCAGAGAAAGCCCTCCTCCGAGTACTCACCGTCCTAATTTCCTTCACGGAGGGTTCCCGGAGAAGGGCCTCTCCCGCTGATCTCAAGGGACAGGCGGGCATATATGAATGTAAGCACTCTTTCAGGTAACCAGGACCCAAGCTGTTAAGGGCTTTATAGGTCATAACCAACACCTTGAATTGGGCCCGGACTTCAATGGGAAGCCAATGAAGCTGACGGAGGACTGGAGTCATGTGAACATAACGCCCAGTCCCCATCAGCAGCCTGGCAACTCTATTTTGAACCAATTGAAGTATCTGGACCGTCTTCAAGGGCAGCCCCATGTAGAGCGCATTACAGAAGTCAAGTCGGGAAGTCACCAACGCGTGTATCACCGTCACCAGGCAGTCATCCTCCAGGTAGGGACGCAGCTGATGGATCAGCCAAAGCTGAAAGAAAGTGGTCCTCGCCACTGCTGTCACCTGAGCTTCCAGTGAAAGCTCTGGGTCGAGGAGCACTCCCAAGCTGCGGACCTTGTCCCTAAGAGGGAGTGCAACCCCATTCAGGACTAGGTCCAGGTCCCCTTCCCTGAAGCCTGATCTGCCAACCAACAGGACCTCTGTCTTGTCTGGATTGAGCTTCAGTTTACTGGCCCTCATCCAGCCCATTACCTCAGCCAGGCACCGGTTCAGTACAGCCACTGCCTCACCTGGATTGGTGGAGAACGAGAGGTTGAGCTGGGTATCATCAGCGTACTGATGATTCCGCAGCCCACACCTCCTGATGACCTCCCCCAGCGGTTTCATGTAGATGTTAAATAGCAAGGGGGACAAAATGGAACCCTGCGGAACTCCATGGCATAGCTGCCATGGCACAGAGTCATAGTCCTCCAGCACATCTTCTGGAATCGGCCATTGAGATAGGAGCGGAACCACTGCAAAGCAGTGCCTCCGACCCCCAATCCCGCTAGCCTATCCAGAAGGATACCATGGTCGATGGTATTGAAAGCTGCTGAGAGGTCCAGGAGAACCAACAGGGATGCACTCCCCGTCTTTCTCCCTGCATAGGTCATCGTACAGGGTGACCAAGGCAGATTCAGCATCGTACCTGGGTCTGAAGCCAGACTGAAATGGGTCCTGATAATCAGTTTCCTCCAAGAGTGCTTGGAGTTATCCTGCCACCACCTGCTCCAACACCTTGCCCAGAAACGGGATGTTGGCCACTGGTCTATAATTAGTGGCCATCTCTGGATCCAGTGACGCCTTCTTCAGGACCGGTCGAACTACCGCCTCCTTTAAAGGGGCAGGTACCCAGCCCTCCCTCAGAGAGGCGTTAATCACTTCCAAGATCTAGATCCCTATCCCGTGCTTGGCGTTGTTAATTAGCCAAGATGGGCAAGGGTCCAGTAGGCAGGTGGTGGGACGTACTCGTCCAAGCATCTTGTCCACATCATCAGGCCGCAGTAACTGAAATTCATCCATCAATTTTGGACCAGACGGCGACATTGGTATCTCCCCAGAAGCCTCTGAATCACTAGTGGAGTCCAGCTCGTGACATCTCTGAGCGATTTTCTCCCAGAAATGCTTGGCAAAGTCGTCCCAGTGGGCCTTCAAGGGTGGAACCGGATCTTTCTTAGGGCCGGGATGAACCAGCCCTTGTACCACCCGAAACAGCTCCGCTGGACGGCATTGTGAGGAGGCAGTGGAAATGGAAAAGAATTTCTTTTTCGCCACCCTCACCGCCACAGCATAGGCCCTATACTGGGCTCTTAAGTGTGTTCGGTCAGATTCATCCCGTGATTTCCTCCACCTACGCTCTAGATGTCTCCCAGCCCACTTCATCGTCCGCAATTCAGGTGTATACCAAGGGGAAGAGTGGGCTCTGCCTGGCTATTACATGGAACTCACCTGAAACAAAAGTTGAGAATAATCAATCACATAGGACTCTGGAATGTGAAACTGCTTATGAAAACTGCATTATTTAAGAATGTGTGATAGCTGCATTGTAGTAGGGAGATTCCATGTTCCTAACCAAAGTGACAAAGGACTTTGCTGAAATTGAGCTATGTCCATCTGAAGATAGAAAGCCAGCAGAGGTATGGCCATATATGACCATCTCCTAGCTGAGCAGGAGTTGTGGATGTGTGCTCAGTGTAATGAGCTCCTGGGTCTCAGGGAACAAGTTCCTTCTCTTGAAGCCAAGGTTGCTGACCTGAACAAGCTAAGACAGGAAGAGAGGTTGGCTAATAAGATCCTTGGGAATCACAGAGCAGTGTCCCATTCCTTCGGTGACAGCCCCTCTGCTGTCATGAAAAATGGGTATCTCAGGGAAGGAAAGCAGCATGCTGAAGATGAGGGAAATGATGCCTTAAGACTCATTCCTTGAAAGACAACGTTTTGCGTTGAGAAAGAATAACTTTTTGCACTGAGGATGCAACTTGGGGAGGGGGTTGTGGTAGTGGGAGATTTGATCACTAGCCACATAGACAGCTGCGTTTGTGATGAGAGTGTAGGTTGCATGTTAAATTGTCTGTCTGGTACAAAGTTGTGAATAGTATGTGCCTAGATAGATAGTGCTGGGTTAGTCAGTGAACATGAGCTATGCTGATTGTGGGAAGATGTTGTCATTACAGGTCTGTTAGCCTAATGTGTGTTCTGGGTAAATTTGTTGAAAGTGTTATTAAGGACAGAATCAGAAAGCCTATTGTTTCTGCAAAGGTAAATCCTAACCCATTAGAGTTCTATGATAGTTTCAATACACACATGTACAGGAGCAATCCAGTAGGCATTGTTTATTTGGACTTCCAAAAGACTTTTGACAAAGTCCCTCAGCAAAGATTCCTGAGCAGATTTAGCAGTCATGGAAGAAGAAGAAAAGTCCTGTTATGGATCAGTAACTTGTTAAAAGAATTGAAGTGATGGAAATAAATTGTAATTCCAAATGAGGACTGTAAACAGTGAGGTCCCACAGGGATCTGTATTAGGAATGGTGCTTTTCAACATATTCATAAATGATCTGGAGTGAGGAAGAAAATGGCTATGTTTACTGATGACACTAAACCATTTAAGGTGGATAAATTCAAAAAGGATTGTAAAGAGCTTCAAAATTATCTCTTCAATTAAGGGTAAATGTGGTTCAATGTAAGCAATGCTGGGGGAAAAAAATCCCAACTTTTGAGTATAACTTGATGGTCAGTCACTGCTAGTGCAGATCCCAAGAAAAGGGTTTGGGATTGTGTTGAATAGCTTGATGAAAATGTCAACTCAGTGTGTGGTTGCTATGAAAAGGGCAAACACCATGTTAGGCATAATTAGGAAAGCATGGAACATAAAACTGGCCATGTCATGCTGCCATCATACAAATCTGTGGAACGACTGCACTTAGAATATTGTGTACAGTCTTAGTCACCAGACCTAAGAAAGGTTACTGTAGAGTTGGAAAAAGTGCAGAAAGGGCAACTAAAACAATTAAGGAGCTGGAGCAACTCCCTTACGAGGAGTAGTTACAACAGTGGTGATTGTTTAATGCAGATAAAGTAAAGTAAGGTGAGACATGATAGAGGTATTCAGAATTAGGTACAGTGTAGAGAAAGTGGATGGGGAGACATTTCTCTCTCTCTCCCTTTATGCTGGAGCCCAGAGTCCTTTCTGTCTAAGTATGCATAGCACTGAGCTCTAGGCTCAACAATTCAGGATTGGGACTAATGTCATAGTAGCAGTAAAGAAGAGGTCATTCTCTCTCTTCCACAGAATTCATAGCCTGTGCATGTAAATTCAGCATATTTTCCAGATACACGGGATATAAATATAATAAACAAGTAAAATAATAACAATTTCCCTTTTAATCAACACTTGGAAAGGATTTCATTATCAGTTTGTACTGGAACATAGATCTAAATCAGAAAAAGAGAGAATAGCACTGTATTCCATCTGATGTAAACAAACCTAAATCATCAGAGTAGAATGTCTGTACCTCTTTTAAAACTGTGTTTGTGACAAACAACTACATGCTATAGAAATACTGTGTTGTAGCTTTTTTCAAAAAAAAAAACAAAAAACAAAAAAAACAAAATAGTACTGAATTATTCATGGCTCTATTTGTATGTTAATACCTGAGGGTGTCCCATTTATGTCATTGTAGGAAATAAAATGAAGTTCCTTCACAAGAAGAATTAATTCCTATCTACTGTGATATGGATCCAAAGACTATTTATGACACCGAGCACAGAGAACACCACCTGCACATCATCATGATCAGATTCTGATGTTGGAGGGGACAATATCAGCTGGTCACAAATTTAAGTGACTGCAAATGCTGTTTGACTGTGTGTCAGGGAAAAAAAACTATGTATTTGGAAAGATATTTGTAAATAATGTGCTGTAAGCATCTTTAACATTTTTTTGTAATGAGCACAGCCAACTGTGGTAATATTTGTATATTCCTGAAAATAACAGGTTCCTCTTTCTTTAGTATGAACTGAGTAATGCTTGGTGCAAACTGAATAGCTAATTATGTGCAGCTGACTGTCTCAGCAGAACCACTGACTTCAACGGATGTTTGTGAGCACTGTGGTGTACTATGGAAGTGAATGAATTCCAGTCTGGGAATTTGGGGGTGGGAGTATGTGAAAGAGGACTGATTTTTATATGACAGAGTTTCTATTTTTCTTTAGTTTTTCTTCTAATTCATTTTTTCATGAAAAAGAATAACAAGTTACTCTGTAATAAGGTACTTGATTCACAATCACAGATTTATCTGCTTTGTTTTAAACAATGGTCAGTAAACTGTAATGCATCCTGCACTATGATTGCTGAACTCACAGAGATCTCTGTCCTTTTGACAAACAGGTTGTTGCAAATTAGGTACAGTCCAGTTTTTCTTTATGTATGATTTCTAATAAATTGTGTAAATACTTGGTCAAAAGTCCATGTTGATTAGAATCCTTCTCAAATTTTGAATGCTGTCTTAATGATATCTTTCTGGATATTTCCAGTGACAGCTCAATTAGGTCTACTTTGCAGGAAGGTGTGCAGCAATTCTATGTGTGTTAACCTGGGAATAAGTACCACTGGATTCAGTGGGGCTTGTTTTTGAGTAGACATGTGCAGAGTCACAGGGATCCCAATGCAGCACCTGTAAGCTCCTGCAATGATACTTGCAAGGGGTTCTCATCATGTCTGTGGCATTCTTTATTTTTTCCTAATCATTTAACATATGTAAAGAACTTGTATGAAAATACAAACATGGGCTTCAACAAAAGTGGTCCAAACATCCAAATACTCATTTATAGATGGTGCCCCTTCAAAGACTGAAAGCATTAGGTCCCTAGTCCATTCCAATGTTGTAGTACAAACTTTTTAGTTGACAAGATGGCAACGAGAATCCATTTGTAGAGACGATTTGTTTTATTTATTTAAGCTTTTATATATCGTTTGTTCAGCAAAAAAGCTCTCAAAAGGGTGTACAATTTAATTTAATTTCCATGAAGCAGGTAAGTAATTTAAAAGGTTATAAATCAGTGAATCTTAAAGACAATTGCAGTACAAAATTTCTCTGTGTAATAACCTCCCAACAAAAAGTGCAACTACTGGACATTGCTGAAACATGTTAAAAAGAAGCATTTGTTGCACTGTACCATCAGCAGTAAGCGGAGTTAGTCAATTTCTTCTTGAAAAGATGCTGAGGTGTCCAACAGATAAAGAACAAAAGTTTTGCTAAGTCAGCCACAGCCTAAGATCCGCAAGTGCCATGGATTACTACCTTTGGCATCTACCAATTAAGCATTTTGTGGTGTTGCCAACAGTAGTTTCTCAAATTACCAAATGTATTTGTGGATCCAACAGTGTTGCTTAACCCATACACTAAAAACTAAAGAATAAAGAGTGCTTACCTTTGCACGTTTATAAGCCTCATATAACTCAGTGGGGTTTACCACCCTAGAAAATACACATATGTAAGCTACTTTTTAGCTCTTCTTACAAGGTATGCTCTGTCCAATGCCAAAATAATAGTACAGACCAAAATACAAAATCTTGAGGGACTAGAACCTATGACCTACAAGCAGAATGGGGTTTTGCTGCTCCCTACAGCAGGCCTGGGCATATATATGCCACCCCAAAACTGTTCCTGAAGCTGGAAAATACATTTTTTCTTGGGACTGTATCTCCAAATGCTAAAATCCCAGGTCACCAATGAAATTTATTGAAGGAAGAAACTGCGATATTAGAAAATGAAGTGAAAGCTGCTCTGAAACCACTTGAAAGTAATAAACCATTCAAAGTAAATAGGGCATTCCAAGTTGCAGAGATTGAATTGGTCCAAATCCTAACAAGAATATGTCAATAAATGCAGAAATAAGACAATGGCCCACAGACTGGAAATATTCAATATACATTCCAATCTTCAAGAAAGTATATGCAAAAGAGTGTAACAATTACAGACGCAGTGCACTAATTTCCCATGCAAGTAAAGTGATGCTAGAGATGTTGTAACAAAGAATTTTACCTTTTCTGGAGTGAGAAGTGCCCAGCATTCAAGATGGATTCTGAAAAGGAAAAGGCATTTAAGATCATATATATATGATCAAATATACAAATATACATTGGCTTCTAGAATGCACTAAAGAATTTTATATGAACAATCTGTGCTTTATAGGTAACAGCAAAACCTTTGTATGGATCATGAGCAGCTATGGATGGTTCTGAAAGATATGAGTGTGCCTCAGCACTTGATTATTTTGATGCATAACCAGTATGAGCAAGGCACTACTGTTAGGGCTGAGTATAGAGAAATAAAATGGTTTCCCATAGGCAAAGGGGTCAGATATGGGTGTATCTCCCTAGCTGTTCAATTTCTACACAAAACATATAATATGGAAAGCTGGGTTAGGATCAGAGGAAGCGGTAGAAAATTGGAAGATACATAACAATTTAAGATAAGCAGATAATACCATATTACCAGCAGAAAGCAGTAATAAATTTAAATAACTCCTGATAAAAGTTAAAGAACAAAGTGCAAAAGCAGGGCTGCAGCTGAATATTAAGTAAACAAAAAAGATGACTATAGAAGAATTACATAGACGGTTATTAACTTTACTATTAATAATTATTATTATTATTAGAAAATTTATATGCCGCCCCGTGCCGAAGCCTCGGGGCGGCTTACAACACAATAAAATACAATACAAAAATAACAATATAAAACTAAAATTGATTATATATATATATATATATATATATATATAAACGATATAAAAGAAGTTATAAAAGTTATAAAAGAAAAGAAGTTGCCCTGGCCAGATGAATAAGTAAATATTGTTAACAATTAAAATGACATTTAAATAAAAAGGTCCTCACCTGGCGCCGAAAAACAAATAACGACGGCGCCAGGCGGACCTCTCTGGGGAATGAAATCGAAATTGTGAAAGCTTTTACACACCTCTGGCTCAGTCATCAATCTGAAAGGAGACTGCATCCAATAAATTTGAAGATGACAGATTTGGAAGGGTAGCCTAGAAAATATTAAATGTAAGGATATTTTACTGGAGACGAGGGTCAAGCTAATTCAGACTATTGTATTTTCAATCACAGTGTGTGGGTGTGAAAGCTGGACAGTGAAGAAAGCTGACAGGAAGAAAAAATGTGCTTGAAACATGGTTTGGAGAGCTTTGTTAGTACCCTGGGCCAACAGAAAGACAAGTGGGTCCTACATAAACCACGGCAGAGCTTTCTAGAAGCAAAAATGGCAAGCCTGAGGCCATCATGTATCATGCGAAGGCAAGACTCATTGGGGAAGTCAATCACATTAGGGAAAGTCAAAGGCAGACGACAAAAGGGAAGACAAAATATGAGATGGATTGAATCCGTAAAAGAAGCCACAGCCTTGGAACTTGAAGGGAGCTGTCTAGGCAGGACATACTGGATGGCTTTCATTCATAGGGTTGCCAAGGCAGGAGAGGACAGTGCTAACAACTTCGGATTGCACTGTTAGGGTCCTTGAGGTGAGGCGATTGGCATGTGAGCAGGAAAAACACTGACATCTTTCAACTTAAATAGTCTATTCTTTGGAACCATTATCATTTATTTATTATTTGATTTCTAGCCTTCCCCATTAGCCACAGGGCTCCCTGGGTGGCTTGAAGCTTATATAGGAAGACCAACCTGCTGGGTTTTCTTGAAATTTGGCAGATTCTTTTTATATCTGCAAAGGCTCAGAGAGGCAGTGCCTGACCCACGTTCATTCCTTCTGAGTTAAAAGGCATGTGCTGGGGCATACTGGAAGTTGGGTGGTAGCCTTCCTTTCTTCTCCGACCATGTGCAGATGCCTCCTTTCGAGTTTTATTTCAGGAAATGATGAGCAACAGCAGGCTCCTACTTTGGACTTAATTTAGAAAAATAGGGGCTTGCACATTCAAAGCCAACGACAGTCCTAAATCATTTACTTTCAATACCGCCCAATGGCCGAATCTCTCTGAGCGGTTAACAATCGTACTGCCTTATTCTAGGCAAGCCGGTGTTCCCCCGTGTAGAACAATTGCAGCAATCCTATTAGTACAGTTAACTGACTACCTGGGTTTCGACCCAGAAGGTAATCCCTGAGCGGAGGCTGAATATTCAGAAAAATGTGGACAATGCTACCAAAACACTTCAATACTTCCACCAAATCTGCTCTGCCGCTCCATTCAACTTCTACAAAGCTAAACGCCACGCCTCCTCCAGCCTGTACGTCCCCAGCGTAGGAACAGGAAGTGACATATAAGGAGACGCAAGGATCTCTTCACTCCCGCCTCTTCCTATTCGGAATCGAGAGCTCGCGAGAGAAATCGTTCGTCTCGGGCTTGGGGTGAAGTCTCGCGATAGGAGCTGTTCCCCTTCCTTTCTCTCTCGCGCCGTGGCCCAGCAAGATGGTAGGTCGCGGTGCCGCGTGGTGGGACCGCGGGTGGAGGGGTTTTGGCGCCCGTCTGCGGCCTTTCGCTGTTCTTCTGTCGTGCGTGGAGGAGGAGGAGCCGGTGCTTCCCTGTGCCCTGGTGGAGGCGACTCTCTCCCACCGAGGTCTCTGGGCGGAGCGAGGCCGGCCGGGAGAGCCCCAAATCCTCGTGGGAGAGCCTGGCGTGGGGCTGCCAGGGCGTTGCCTCCGTCGCCGAGCCCTCGCTTTCGGCAATTCCCTCGTGCTCCGTTCATCTCGTCTTGAGTTTGTGTCCAGTGTTAGGCCTCCTTAGAGTAGACCCATTGAAATGAACGGGGCTTGAGTTAGAGTAACGCAGGATGCAGTTGCCAGTTTAACACGTTTCTTCCCAGAGGGGGACAGTCTGTAAGTAACCTAGTTCGTAGGTTCTCCAGGTTTTTCCTTCCTGCATGAAGATCCCTGTCGTATTAGCGTACCCACTGTGCGCCGGCTTACTTCTCCCACATCTTTCTTACGGAAGGTTTTTGTATGGAACAAGTTGCTTTAAGGCTAAGTTGCTTTCACACACTCCACATGGGGCTTCCCTTGAAGATGGTCTGGATATTTCGGTTAGTACAGAGCAGAACTGCAAGACTGCTCACTAGGACCGGCAGACATGATCATAACACCAGACTTATATCACCTCCATTTTGTTAGCAATTGAAGTCTGGGTCCAATATAAGGTGTTAACTTTGACAGATAAACCCTTAAATGGTTTAGGGCCTGGTTATTTGAAGGAATCTCGCCTTCCATATACATCTGCCTGAATTGCAAGATCATCCACTGATGTCCTCCTTCAGGAGCCCTCCTTGAAGGAAGTTAGAGAGCCTACCCAAGGAAGGGCCTTTTCTTTGGTAGTGCCCCAGCTCTGGAATCTCCTCCCCAGAGAGGAGTTCCTGGTGCCAACACTGTATTCTTTTTGCTGGCTGAACCGTAAGGGTTGATGGGTTTTTAACTGGAATTTTATTAGTTAATGTTATTGATTTATGTGCCATTTTGAGACCAATTTTGGGCTAAGATAGGGTAAAAATGTTTTAAATACATCAGAAGTTCACAAAGCAGGCTTTTCCTCTTAATACAGTATTGGTTTCATTACAGCTGTGGGGAATGTATGATCCTCCAGATGGTGGGATGCAAAGCCTGTGCATGACAAGCATAGCTGATTGCTATCTAGCAACATCTGAAGGGCCCAGATATTACCCAACCCGGCCTAATATGGCCATCTTCCTTAGCTATCCTGTGCCCTTGGGATAAAACTATATTAAAGTACAGGTGGGCTGATTTCATTCTTGCTGTGGCATTCTTTTTGTTGCTACAATCTCTGTGATCCACCAGGGTGTCTGAAATTTCCAGTGAAGATGTTTTAAATATATCACTAACTCTTATGAAATGATCCTTAATATATGCTTCAGAGTATAAGATTTTTGCCTAGTTAGATTGCTGTTTATCATTCATTGACCCAATTAGCATCATCATAGTGACCCATATTGTTTGACTATTCTAGCTGTGGTCCCAAAACAGTTATAGATTGTGCTATGATTTTTAATTGTTGTGCAATCTCTGCCATGCAAGATTGGATGATATAACAAGCCACAACTGCATCATGTATATTCAAAATAGCTGAATCCATACAAAGCAGTGTACATGTCTTTAAAAAGCTGTGGTGACTTATTTGATTTTGCAAAGTGGCCCATTCAAAGCATCCTAGCAACTGGAGGTATTAATTAGTGTATCAGAAATTGCTGCACCGGTTTATATCTGCATTAATTAACTCCACATGCTTTCATAAAGCTATGATGAGGTTGTGGAGAGCCTCACTTGAGGGGGAGGGTAAGGGAAAGGTAGGCAGTGTACTTAAATTTGTAACTTTTTAGGACTCTTATTCCAAACGTTTTATTTTAAAGCCTTCCAGACTGAGGAAGACCAGGAAACTGAGGGGTCATGTCAGCCATGGCCATGGCCGTATTGGTAAGTACTAGAGAGGTGTAAAAGTCTGACAGTGTTGAAGCCATGAGGGAAAACCTCAATTGGGGGGTCGGGGAATGGACCATTTGTGGAAAATGGAAAAGTATGAATTACGGGTTAACCAGCATTTTAAAATTATACTCTGTGGTATATTTTTGACATTTATTGGAAGTTTTATGCATAAATATTTATCAAATGAAGCCTGCTTCTAGGGACCTGTACAAAAGATCATAGCCTTAAAATTATAATTTATGTATTTATACATGTATTTATAGTCTGCCTATAACTGCTGAGGCCTTCCTAGGCGGCTGCACTGCAATCATATACATTTCTTATCAGAAGTAAAACATTGTGTATTCTGTTGGATTTATTCACTGGCAAATGGGCCATAGTTCCATGGTAGACGACTTGCTTTGCATGGAAAAGGTCCTAGGTTCACTCTTTGGCATCTCCAGGTAGGGCTGGAAAAATTCCTTTCTGAAACCCTGGAAAACCACTGCCAGTCTGTGTTGGCAGTTTGTATCAATGGTCGGTCTTGGTATAGGGCTGTCTCCTGTGTTCCTGAATGTGTATCGGATTGCAGCTTTAGTTTTGTATAAGCAAAAAGGCAGCAGATGTTGAATAAAACCTTCTAAAACCTCCAGACTAAAACTGAGCGAACCAGAGGTGGCAAACAATAATTCACAAGCAACAGCCCTTTACACTTCTCCCATGAAGGTAGCAGTACTTACTAGATCAGCTTTCCCAACCTGGCAGCCATGAAATGGGTAACTATAACTCCCAGTGTCTCAGCTGGCTTGGCCACTGCCAGTTCTGCTTGGGATGGTGGGAACTGTAGCCCACATCATCTAAAGAACACCGGGTTGAGCAAAGCTGTTCCAGATGCAGAAAAGCATGTTGGATTTGTGTGTTTTCTATGTAGCTGATAAAATTATTTCTATTTTAGTTGGGAAAATGGGAGGTTAGGAGGACAGCAATTTTTTTTTTTCAAAATACATTGTTTTTTGAAAGTGCTGGAGGTTTCATTTGTTTGTTCTGATTCATAATAAGATATGTGAACTTGATAATAAAATATGCAAACTATATTTAAAATTACAGTTCTGCTGTTCATTGATCTGGATAACATGTAACAAGAAGCCATTAAGGGTCATGAGCTTTTCAAGGTGTGGGTGCTGCACTGTAGCTGATTGTTACATGCAAACCCAGTGAAGGAGAAGTTATTTGCTGGTTAGCAAGCCACCCAGAACAATGGGCTGCTTTGGGGTTGGAGTGTCTTGGTCATCGCCCTGACAATTCACCCTCACCAGGTCTGCACATAAGAAACTACAGCACACCCTGTTGCTGTTCATCAGGTATTCAAAATGGTGGCATCCTGTACAACAAGAAATCCTGTGGAGAAACTCACTGTGGCTTCTTTTTGTGCAGGAACCGGATCACTGACTTTAACCATGGCTGCTGTGGGACTGTGACTAGCTGGGAAGTGTGGAAATAAGTAAATGCTCAAATGTTTATACACTGATTGCAGTTTTTAATCCTTTATTAACATCTGTCATAGGTAAACACAGGAAGCATCCTGGAGGCCGTGGTAATGCTGGCGGTATGCACCACCACAGAATTAATTTTGACAAATAGTAAGCTATTTTCCCTTTTGTATACAATCTTGTCGAAGGTCTGATACACATTATAGTACTGTATTCTAGGAAGAGCAGATTCATATTAGATACCAAGATTAACTTTCACATCTTGTAGAAGTTTATTTTATTTTTATTATTATTATTATTATTATTATTATTATTATTATTATTATAATAAAATTTCTATGCCATTTTGTAACACTCTGCCTGAGTGTGGACATAACAATTTTAAATGAGCATGCATACTAGTACAGGCTGGTCAGTCATTCCCACTTGGTTCTTCTGCCAGCCTTTGTTCTTGACTTATGACTGGTTAGAAGAGCAACAAGCTGTAGATCCCGGTTTAGGTGTCAGTCTAGAAGAAGCAAGAATCCTGTTAGTAAGAGAAATCAAGGAAGTGATTACGCAGTCCATACTGACATGCTTGCTTGCTCACAATCGGATGTGCAGACGCAGCCATACTCTGCAGACGTGTCCAAATGCTGCTCCAGAAAGTGTTAGAGTGTAATAACTGGTTTTGAGCCATGCTGAGGTTCAGCTCACCGTGACTTTGTTTTGACAACCAACAATGAGTGGCAGCGCTCTTAGGCACTGTGTCGTGTGTTGAATCCTTGCAGCGTGAGCTGTGTGGCAGTATATGAAATCTGGAGAGTATGAATTTATTACATTGAAAGCCTGTCTTTTTTTTCCTCTTTGAGGCAGTTTACATAATTGTTATTTTTACTGTGAGGCAGAGAATAACTAGCCTAGGGTCACCCAGTGGGCTTCATGGCCAAGTGGCGACTAGAAGGTAGATTTCGGTCTGACACTTTTAACTACTGTGCTGCACATTATGCAAGAATTAATACTCAAAATGGTGGCCACTTGCACACAGCAGCCTTGCTGTAGGTTAAACAACGCCTGGTGGGTGCCGTGCTGTGTAAACAGCCCAAGCTCCCATGGAATTAAGGTTGGTGAGACTTATTTTTTAGCGATTGAGATTGCATCTTTATTTTGGACTTGGACATGAGAAACTATACATCTACAGATAACCGAGACTAGAGTCACATCTAGATGTTACCAGTTATCGTGGTGTGCTATAGTCCTCGAAGAGTAACAGCTGACCTTTATTCACTGGCTGTCCTCCCCATAGTACAGTCAGCCACCAGGTTAGCAACAGAAGGCTATTCTTGAACAAGTAGGTGTGAGCCCCAGAATCTTTTGCATGTTTTGGTAGCAAGAGGCAGTGCTCAGGGTTTCCTAAACTGTGTCCTTAAAGAGTCCTTTGGACCAATTAATGTGGGATATAAGTTAAATGAATAATAAAATAATGAACTGCTGGAATTGTTCAAGGAAAGGAATGCAGATACAGTGGGCTTTCAAAAACAACTATTGCACAATCCTAAAACAATTGCCTGAACTATTACGAATGTGCGTTTAATGGGTACTCTTTCTGATGATTCAGTTTTCTTTGTTTGAACATTAAATGGTCAGCTTTTAACTAAAACCATTTTCTTCTGCTGTGGGTCTTGCTCTCTCAAATAGGGCAATGAAAGCGTAGCAAGGAGAGATGGTGGGTAGGAGCAAGGGACCAAAATGGCAGTGGGATGTAGGAAATGAGCTGTGTAGCAGCTGCATAAGGTTCTAGATGTGGAAGGCCTAACATAAATGAAACTAAGATTACAGTAAGAAGTTTTTTTCAGCTCTAGCATTGCCATGTCCCATGTGCTCTGGCTAGGTAATATTTGAAATATGCATTGACAGTGGCTTTACTTTGTGTGTGATTTTTTTTTCTTACTAGCCATCCTGGTTATTTTGGGAAAGTTGGTATGAGACATTACCACTTGAAAAAAAACCAGCACTTCTGTCCTACGGTGAATTTGGATAAACTTTGGACACTTGTTAGTGAGCAGACAAGACTCAACTATGCCAAAAATCAGGCTGGTTTAGCTCCAGTTATTGATGTTGTACGCTCGGTAAGTGTCATTAAGCCTTGTTTCCTGAACTATTTCTGCTTCAGTCATACAGAACTTGAAGCTAATTCAATTTTAAAATTCATATGCCCAGTAGTTTGTAAGGCTAATAATACTTTGAGAGATTAAGTAAGATCTTGACTGTTGAAATCATTATGTCCAATTTAATTCAATTAATGGTGTTTTGGTACACCTATTAGTTCCAGACCAAACTGTAAATTTAGTGCAAATTCAGACAAACTAAGTGGGAAAGCAGCAATCTACACACATACTACTTATTCTGAGTTATAAATAAAAGCAGGGTCTTCATTAAAAAATGAGTTCTTTATGCTACTAAGAATTTGCATAACTGCACCTGGATAAGAATAATTTATGGAATGCTTTATACTTCACATGCAGCACATAAATCTGAAAACATGGGCATCTGTAAAATATTTGATGGATTTTTCTAGCTAGGGGGTGGGTGGTGGTTTTTTTTTTTTTTTTTTTTTTTGAAACACTGTTGTGCACTTGTAACCTGGGGATTCTGGGAATTGAGCTCAGGACCTTTTCCACGCAAAACATATGCTGCACTACTGAGGAAGAGCCCATCCTTGTTCTAGCAAGAAACACCTTTCATTCTACATACAAGAGTATCTTGTGAGTGAAATTCTGCTCACAGGCTGTTGGCACTTGCAGGAATCCTGGAATCAGAAGAGGATGTGATGTGTAATATAAATTGCAATATATTGTAAACAATTGTGACTGTCACACAAGAATTGGGCATATACTTAGCCAATGGTTAGAGATGATGGGAGTTGTGGTGTAAACAGTTGAAGGACCTCGTATTTCTCATGCTTGATTTACACTTTCAAATCTTCAGAAGTGTCTTCAGGAAATGTACTTCTGACCTTAAGAGGCTGCTAACATCTCATTATCTTTCCAGGGTTATTACAAGGTCCTGGGCAAGGGGAAGCTGCCCAAACAGCCTGTAATTGTGAAAGCAAAATTCTTCAGCAGGAAAGCAGAAGAAAAAATCAAAGAAGTTGGCGGTGCCTGTGTGCTAGTGGCATAAAATATTTTTGTATGTATTCTAGCCTGGAGGCATGAATAAAGAGTTGAAAACATCTGTAGTATATGTGATTTAACTTTAGCTTGTCAAGAATTCTTAAATTTCAAACTGATTTAAAAAAAGTAAAGATTAGGAGTCAGAATTTCATGAGTGTTATCCTTGTTCACTGCTCTCTGCTTCTGGCCTCACATACTTTTACCTTGCTTACTTTCTGTGCTCGTTGAACTGCAGCAGGTTTCTATTTTTTTTTAAGGGGCAGGTAGCAAGGAACTGTGGATGCCATGTTGGGGAGCCTTGATTGCATTACAAATCTAGACTTTAGACCAGGGTCCTCAAAATTTTCAACAGGGGGCCAGTTGACAGGTGCCAGCGGGGGGGGGGGGCGCATGGGTCACCAAGGTGGGGGGCAGATGCGGGTACACGAGGCAAGGCAGGGACGGGGCACCGGCTTGCTTGTGAGATCGTTTTCTCTGAGCAAGTCCAAAGCAACCTCCCTGTGAGCAAGCTGCTGCAGGGCGCACACATGCAAGGTGCTGGCTTGCTCATGAGGAGATTGTCTCCAAGTCCAGAACGACCTCCTCACAACCATGCCATGTGGGCTTGCCTGCACATGCACCCAGCGAGCCGGTTGCTTGGGCCAGTTCAATGGGCATGGTGGGCCAGATTTGGTCCGTGGGCCTTAGTTTGAGGACCCATGCTTTAGACTTTACAAATCATAAGCAGTCAGCATACCAAGAAGGGATATGTTTTATTGCATTAACCAGAGCTGGTAAAAGCCACTTGATCATCTATAGCTGACTGCAGGCAGAACACCATTTCTTTAGATTCCTAGCAACAGGCCTTTGCTAGTTGGTTATGAAGTCAGTAGTCATCATAAGGTGAATTTGGAACATAGAAACAGAAAGGGCCTCCCAGGCCATCTAGTTTGACCCCTGCCCTGGCTCCAGCCGGCTCTGCTCAGGACATGCCCACCATGTGCATGTCTAGCCTATCCTTGAAAGTAAAGCATGCTGCTGAAACTCTTTGCTGCTGGGTTTCAAGGTTATAGTGCATGCCCAGTCTCCCTCTCATGGAAGCCCTGCTCTGTCTGAGGCCCACAGCAGGATCTAGAAGTGAGGGAGTTGCCGCAAGCCAGAGCAGAAGGACCTGCTATTCCACATAATGCCTGCTGTTTGCCATGCCACAAAAAGCAAACAAGGTCATATTCTGTATCTTAGATTAACGATCACTCAGCAGAAAGGCCATTTTAAAGACTAATGCCCAGGCAACTGAATTAAGCAGCTTTATGAAGGACATAGTACTAAGAATTTAGTACTATAAAATTCATTAACGAGAACTGTTATTTCAGTTGTGCCCTGAGCACAAATGCAGAGCCAAAGGGCACTACTGAAAGATGGTTTACAAATTCCATACCCCAAAACCATACAAAGGCTAACTACAAAGAACAAAGCTCACGCTTTTCAGGGACAGGCTTATGGAGGATAAGGAATCAGACTTTCCATTTGTCCACTCTGCCCTTCTGAAAGCACAGGAAATAAGACCAAACAACTGGCATTAGTGATTGTTTGCTTTATGTGATTCTTAGGCATCTTATTTTACATATTTATTTAGAAAATTTCTATGCCACCCCATTCGCCAAAGCCTCGGGGTGGCTCACAAAACATTAAAATATAATACATTAAAAATATAAAATGAATTAACAATATAAAATAAGTCACCCTGGCCAAAGAATAAGGAAATAATATTAGCAATTAAAATGACGTTTGCATAAAAAGGTTGTCTGTCTGTTTTGTTGTAAGGGCAGTTTTGTTAATATTGTCAGTCACATGTACATGTCAACACAGAAAACTACAAATAAGAGCACACTGCAACACCACAGCAGAGCCTGCAAAGATACTGCATAGGGTTGACTAGTTTTACAAAACTCTTCCCCAAATTTATTCATCCTTCAACATTGTGTCCATGCCAATAAACAAGACCAACAATGTAGGCTTTTATGCATTTTATTGTCCATATGAAGATTACGGTGCAAATATACATACTTTTACAACTTCTCTGATACTCAGTTCTGCTCGCGTCAAGCAATTTTGTTCAATTAATGCTGAGAGTACAATCCTATGCCCTCCCAAACCATCTGAGTACCACAGAATTATTCAGAGTCCCAGCTCCAAGCTTCCTGTGAGCTCAATGTTTGGATATTGGAAGTCAAGCTACTCTGCTCCTTTTGCAGCTGTGCACAAAGAACTACGTGGGATGCCCCCTCAAGGTTGCAAATGGACCACAGAGAAAAGAGGAATGCCGTTTCTTTCATCATATCCAGGTAGTGCCCCGGTGTCCTCCTGGCCACCCCCCACATGCTGCTTCATTTAAATGGCCAAAAATAGGCATCTAGATGAAATGCAGGATGAGGCACTGGCAATGCAGATTGCGAGTTATTTCATGCACTGGGTGCCCATATCCCTGCATAAAGAGTGGGGAGCACTAGACGACACCTTGCAGCACCCCTCTTTGTCATGACTTTGTTATACAGTGAGACAAACTAGTTTATGAAGGTGTTAGTGTTCCCTCAAAATACTTCAGACCTACTTCATCAGGTATAATATCAGACTTATCATCCACCAAGCTAAACATGGTTCAGTGGTGGCATTTTGCATCAAGCAGGCACAACCCTCTATTTTTAAACATGAGGTAGATTAAGAAAAATAAATTTACTGAACATTTGGTGGGCTGCAAAATATGGTTGATGGGTCATAAGCCCTGCTAGTGAAATTCAAGATTAATGAGAACAAGTCTTAGTACAATTCTATTTCTATTGTTAGCAATAAGCTCCATAGTGTGGTGCAGTACTTTATAAAAACTTCTCAAAAGGACTGGACGCAGCAGAATCCAAAGATAACCACAGGACACTTCAAGTTTCACTTTCATCAAGCAGCAGCATATAAATTTGCTTCTATCATATGTCACACACCTAGAGAGAGAAAAAACATATTGGAATGAATAAGGCAACTCGTACAGATTCTAAATCCTAATTGGTAAGAAAAACCAAGAACAAATATTTTTTGCTAACAAGATTTCTATTTTTATATCCAAACATTACAGTTTCTTTCAATGGATATCTGACTGTGTGCACCAGAACATTAAATATAACACAGTTAATTCTATGGTAATTAAATAAAAACCATTTAAGTATATAAATCCAGACTATTGATATTTCCATTTTGAAATATATTTATTACAACAAAATCTATGAAGTAAATTAAAGGAAGCATCTGGAAGATGGTGAAATCTCAGAAAATATTTAAAATGATTTAATACTATATAGAAAATGGTGACCCAACGGGGTATGTTTCTTGCTCATGCACTTACTGGGGGTATGACTCAGTGAGAAGAGCTGGTCTCCTCATAATTGTGCTTCATGCACATTTTTTTTTCCTTCAAGTAGGAAGATCCAATATCAACTTTTCCAAAACAAACAGGATGGCTTGAAAGAAGAGAAAGCAGTGCAGATTTGTTACATGTCTTATTTTTACTTAGAGGCATCTTTGCCTAAATTCTACGTAGGTAACACATTATTTTCTTACGTCACATCTACATTAAAGGTAAAGGTTTCCCCCTGACGTTAAGTCCAGTCATTCCTGACTCAAGGGGGCAGTGCTCATCTCCATTTCCTAGCAGAGGGAGCCAGCGTTTGTCTGCAGTTTCCGTGGTCATGTGGCCGGCATGACTAAACACCAAGGAACACTGTTACCTTCCCACTGAAGTGGTACCTTTTTATCTACTTGCATTTGCATGCTTTCGAAATGCAAGGTTGGCAGGAGCTGGGATGGTGCAATGGGAACTCACCCCATTATGCAGATTCAAACTGGCGACCTTTCAATCAACCAGCCCAGCAGCACAGCTGTTTAAACCACTGCGCCACCTGCATCCGACACCTACACTAGGTAGACATAAAATCTGCAGCGTTTGTCCGGGGGTGTGTGTATGTGTGTTGTCTTAAGAGGCTAATTTGTAAAAGTGAAACACTCTGAATACCTGCAGCTTACCCTACCATCTACAGAAAGTTTACTGAAAGTTTTTGTCGCTAACCTGGTGACTGGCTCTGCCACTGAATAACAGAGTCAGTGAATAAAGATCAGCTATTCCTTTCCGAGTACTATAGCACACCACAATGACTGATGACATTTAGATGTGACTCTAGTCTCGGTTACTGTAGGTACATAAATTCTGTATTTGAGAACCATCAAAATTCAATAAATTAATTTCATCTAGAATTATGTTAGACATTATGAAATACATTGCTGGTTGTTTCCCTAAAAAGAAAAACACTTAAACCCCCACATAAAATGAACTGATGTCTAAATCAGCATTTTGACTCCATGTTTATATATCCTGATGCTCACCTGGCAATTTAAAGGGAAGCACCATGGCTTTTGGTATTTTGTATTAGTCGTCAAAGTTAATTCTACATTAGTGCTTCCTTCCAAAATTATCCTGGCCTTCAGAACATTTCCTGTGTTCACCTAAAGGAAACAAATGATGAAGATTATAAATAATTTTGCACACTACTATTTATCAAAATGTTGAAAGAGCATAATATGAACTGTGTATGAATAATCACGAAATCCAGAATTCTATTTATTCAAAATAAAAACTGATGTAAACATTAAATTGTTACTTGTTTAATCTGATTACAAGATGTTCCAAGTTTGCAAGGGAACTAAGTCATAGCATGAAAGGAGACAGAGATTTCATTTAGATGGCCAATTACTTTACATGCTGGAAGGCAAAAAGGTGAGGCAGTGGCTGTGCTGAACCGGTGCTTGGCCGAGGTAATGGAATGGATGAGGGCCAACAAACTGAAACTCAATCCAGACAAGACGGAGGTCCTGTTGGTTGGCGGATCGGGCTTCGGGGAGGGTGGATTTGACCTGGTCCTGAATGGTGCAACACTCCCTCTTAGGGACAAGGTCCGCAGCTTGGGAGTACTCCTCGACCTGGAGCTTTCTTTGGAAGCTCAGGTGACAGCGGTGGCGAGGAGCGCCTTCCTTCAGCTTCGGCTGATTAATCAGCTGCGCCCCTACCTGGAGTACGACTGCCTGGCGACGGTGACACACGCGCTGGTGACTTCCCGCTTAGACTTCTGTAACGCGCTTTACGTGGGGCTTCCCCTGAAGACGGTCCGAACACTTCAATTGGTGCAAAATAGAGCTGCCAGGTTGCTGACGGGGACGGGGCGTTATGCTCACATGACTCCAGTCCTCCGTCAGCTTCACTGGCTTCCCATTGAAGTCCGGGCCCAATTCAAGGTGTTGGTTATGACCTATAAAGCCCTAAACGGCTTGGGTCCTGGCTACCTGAACAAGCGCTTACGTCCGTATATGCCCGACCGCCCCTTGAGATCTGCGGGAGAGTCCCTTCTCTGGGAACACTCCATGAAAGAAATTAGGAGAGTAAGTACTCGGAGGAGGACTTTCTCTGCGCTGGCACCCAACCTATGGAATTCACTCCCCAAAGAGGTCCGCCTGGCACCGTCGTTACTGGTTTTTCGGCGCCAGGTAAAGAACTTTTTATTTAAACATCATTTTAATTGTTAAAATATATGATCTGGCCAGGGCAACTTCTTCTTCCTTCTCTTTCCTCCTCCTATATTCTTTATTTACTTATTTTATACTGTTAATTTTAATTTTATATTATTGTATCTC